>NC_068545.1:22196872-22808747 GCF_026212275.2 Microplitis demolitor | reverse complement strand
GGTAATAACTGACACGATAATTTTTGAAATTCTGTAGGAACGGAAAAAAAGGCTTGCACGACCTTACATCAACACATTATGCTACATCAAGTAAGAGATTTTCTTCTACACCTGTTGTATGATTCGCGCCTTGAGGTCAAGGTGCTTAGCCCTGCGTTCCTTTGCGCGAGATAATAAAGTTATTAGTGTAATAAATATATGTATATATGCCGGTAATATTCTTAATAAAAAATAATTTTAAAATATTGTGAGGGTTAATCGGTTGACACGATGAAAATATTCCTGTGCATTCAACTCTTGGCTGCATCAAACTGAACCCATGTCGTGATTTACCAATCAGTCACCCGAAATCCCGATAGAGGGCCATGGCACGATTAGTTCTCGCATGAGAAGTCTGCCCGGAAATGTATTAAATTCTAAATCCTGTCAACTGAACTCAGATGCTCGTTACTGATTTAAATTATTAATAATCAAGATCTACAAAATAGTTCAATTCTTAAAGATCTTTAGTGCTTATGATCGCAATCAGGCTGGCAGGTGAAAAAAAAGTTGCTCACCTCAGTATTCAGTGGCGAGTGTTCTGCGTTCGGTAAACGGTCCGCTGGATCCCAGGTAGAGTAAATAAATTAATAAATTGATCGGGCGTATCTACCTGCGACTCGTTCGGAATGTGCCGCGTGCTTGATAAAAAATGTAAAAAAAAAAAAACAAGCCGGCTCGCAATACACTGCATTCTCTCAACTGCTCTCTCTCTCTCTCTCTTTCTTTCTTAATATTTGTTGTCTCGTACTGGAACGGGACTTGGCGATGAGCTTCGTGCCAAAGGAAAGAGACAGAGCTGATTTGTATGGTCATTGGACTGAAAATTTTATTCGTTAGCAATCACCATTGGCTAAGAGATGTCCGAAGATCGTTCTTACTGATGAACGTTTATTTTTTGTCTCTCATTGCCGTGTTGTTTTACTTTTTGGGTGGGCTATTGCATAGAATTTATAATAACAAATTCAAATATAAATATGTACACGTATAAATATATAAATATAAGTAAGATTAAAGAATGTTAAATAAAAAAATGAATGTAAAAATAAAGAGACACACCTTTAACTGTTGTGACATAGTTGCAAAATTTATTCTCGAATATACAGATACACGCGTTCTCTCTCTCTCTTTCTTTCATATACATGTACATATATATTTATATATATATACATAGCTTTGCAAGTTTCATTAAAATTTATTTATGAATACTTTGAAAGGGCTCGGCATTTCTACTTGCCTTCTGTCGGCTCATTGTCGTTGTACATTTTTTTTCATGTAATGCACGGGCGTGTCATTGTTACCGCGTAATTTGCTCTATATATGTTTTTTTATTCCAACATCAGTAGTTTTCTTTTGCCGATTAGGTAACAATATAATCACTGCTGGCTATTAACTTCTTATATATTTATTAAAAATAAAATAATAAGTAATAAAATACAAGACTAATTAAAAAGCAGCTTGAAGATCCTCACGTCTTTATAACCATTCTTAACCCTTGAATCTCCAGTAAGGATCATCAGATAATATCATCACCGCGTACCCAGCAGCTAGTAAAGTAAGTGCGAGTAAGTATAAACTACTGTACCGCCGCCGCATGAGCACCACCCCAGGACACAGACATATACAACTCCACGTTACGGCCCACTGATCAGATACCATCTAAATCTTTCCTTCTCGATCCTTGTATTCTATGCATTACAACCCTTCTATTCTATCACTAGAGACGGGTATAAAGTAAGAACGCGATGCCAGCTTCAAGACTTGTTGCTGTCTTGCATGAGTACCTCCGATTCACGGTTACTGCATGGTCCCCCCAGGGATCGCACGTCTCGTCTTGGCTCTCGACGTCCTGGTGCCCGATGATGCTGTGCTACCACCGCGTAGACAGACACCGGTCTCTTATCTACAATACACACTACTTAAACTAAAACTCATCGCATTATATCGTGAAGCGCGTGATCTCCGATCACCGAGATTACGCCCGTTTCACACGGACTTCTGGGCGTGTCGGTCGTTTAGCCCAACGACCGAGTGCATCCACGTCTTCAAATCATCGTCCGATCTATGCTTCTACACTATCTTCACATTATTTAAAGACTCATTATCAGCTAATAAATATAATTATTGTCATTATTGTTACTAATGATAGTTAATGATGAGGATAGAGCTTAATTTAATTAAAGGCTAATTGTAATTAGATAATTGCCATCAGCTATTAGATTAATGATCACCCAGATGAAATAGATACTTCTTAAAGAGTTCGCCGCACACTTGATACCTACTACTGTTAGCAGAACCTAAAAAAACTAACTGCTGATTTTCTTACGATATATGCTGACAAACGTATTGCCTTATAGCTTTAACAGAACAAACGGCAATATATTTAAGTGTGGAGCTCGTTGTAGAGTGGAGGAAAGAAGAGGATCTTATAACATATACTTACGTTACATTACATTACACATTACATTAGGTTCCCATAGAGAAAGAGAAATAAAAAGACATTGGTAGTTCTCCCACGCCACGCGCTACTCGGGTTCCGGTACCAGCGCAACCATCAGCCGGCTCTAGGAACCAGGACGGTCTCGTTAAAAAAAAAAAACAATCAGCAAATAGATTCTTAAGAATGCGGATTTTTTTAATGAATTTGATTTTTGAACCGGGCTTCAAATGATGTCAACATATTTTACAGGAAGTAATTGAAATGCTGGGATATTTGTCTGAGTCAATGTTTTGAGAGCGAGCATAATTTTTTCAACGTTACTGTCCGAGAGGAGATCCGATGATGCTTAATGTGAAGACTGTCGACAAGGGGTTATCTCAAGATCGATGGATCATCGATTGATGTCTAGTTAATACAGTCTGTTGCGTTGGCAGTGTTAGTCTCGGCTGAGACTGAATCGGAGAGCCGCGAGTAGGAAAGTACAGATAGATGATCCATCGGTAGATAGATGGATGCTCGGACGGATTCAATGTATGGATGAGTCTGTTGGCTGTGATTAAATTAAACCACGACAGATACTAATCTCCGAGGTAACGCCGAGCATTGTTAATAGGAAAATGATTGGCTGTCTTGTGCCTGGGTGTAAACAGGTTGTCCGGTGAAAAACCAGTGACAGACTTATGTTATTCGACGGTATATATGTGTATATATATCTACACGACATTATGTAGAGAATTTGCTCACTGGCAAGTTGCAGTACAAACTATAAAGCATTTTATTATACTACATGAATCTGCGACTCATCGCATTCACCTGCGCTGCTTGTCTCATATCAAGAAATTCCTGTCCTATCGTCGTGGACGCTGTTGTTATTTATTTATTTATTTGTTTTTTTTTTCTACACAAACAACTGGATTTTCTTTACTTGGCGAAATACTTTAAGTCCTTTTTCTAGTCCTAGATGTCTCAAAAGCACAAAACATGATGAAAATGTCTCCGAATACCAGAGACTCCTCTCTCAAACGTTATTTTTGCCTCGTTCGTCGTATCAACAAACTACCTGGTAAATCTTACGATTGCTATGTACGATAGCCGTATATTTTTCTTCAGCATACGCACTCTCGCGTAGTTTGAACAGCCACCTAGTAGACGAATGCTGTATGGTGTCTTTAACTACATGCCAGATGCTACTGGGACATGCGAAAAATTCAGCTCAACTATTTTACGAGGAATCATACGCACTTACCCATCTCCAGAGGTACAAGATTCTTTAACGGTAATGCAATTGAAAATAGTCACTCACCTGCAACAAAAAATATTCAAACGTCAATATAAATTTTTTAAATAATTAAATTAATTTTTTTTTCTACTATTAGGAGCTCAAATAAAATTTTTATAGATATATTTAGATATATATGTTGTTGGTTTACCATAGAAGTATATAAAGTACAGAGATAGCTGGTCCTGATTCTCTCGGTACCAATCGATTCTCTCGTCTAAAAGCGGCGTATCCCTAACGCGATCGCTGGGTTCGGAAGACAGGAGGCAAGTAAAGAACGAATGGGAATAAGAAGAAATAAACAGATAACTCTAAACGAGGGAGCACACAAATCGTTACGCCACGATGGGGGCAAGTTACACGGTTAAGTTTTAAGTTTCTTTGAGTGAGGGCGCGATAGCCGGCATAAGATGTTTCTCTCTTTCATATATGTATATATATATATATATATATATATATATATATATATATATACATATTTATATATAAATAGTTATCCGCTACACACTAGTGGTTCATCCACTGGCTGCTCGTCGGGTTGCCCTAGGCCGACCAATTCCGGTTCCCACGTTTACATTTCGTGCATGCGCAATGCGCGACGTCGGTGTATAGCGGTGGGTAGCTCGTTAACCGCATAACGGTAGGTCGCGATGCAGCATGCCACGGTGCAGAGTGAGACAGTTGTTGGTTGTTGTTGGAGTCTAGTGTAGTGTAGATTCAAAGTAAACCCAGTGATAGAAGAATAAGAAGATGGAGAAGAAGAAGAGAATGAAGACAAGGAAGAAAGAGGAATGGGGACGAGAGGATGAATAAGAGAGAAGAGATAATACATTAGCTAGAGGACGAGTTAGTAAGCGTATGTAACATCGGTCGTCTCTACTCAGAGGCCTCCTGAGTGCTCCGCTTGAGGCTAGACTCATATAGTGCGACTTAACGTGTCTATTTGAGATATATCTGTGATCGAATGGAACGGCTAAACATGCCACGGTATTGCGCGATGTCGGGACTTATCTTAGGCTCTTTAAACCTGCCCATATGCATGGCTCTTATACCCATAGGTTTATATACATGTAATACATAACAGTTGGACTTGAAATGTATCCAGTGGGATCGTGATCCTGCGTGAGAGCTTCGCAGAATTCACATTATATATATACATTTATATTTATATTTATACTTATATATTTATATTTTATATGTATATATACACCCACGCTTTGAGATTCCTGGACAGCCCTTTCGCTCTTTACCTGCTCGGAGTCTTTACTTAACTCTTGTATTCCCGCGCTAGAATTACAAGGTACACATCCATGCAAGCTCGCGTTGATGCAGGTGGGATGTTAATTACTCGACGCGTTATGCTTGCATACTATCAACCATCTAGACTACGAGGCCATAAATTGATTATGATACTCCGATGTCACGTGATATTATTTTAAATAATAAATTTTCTCTTCAGTTAATAAATTAAATCTCACTTTATTTTTACTTTTTTTCGACTTTTATTTTATATTGTATATAATTTAATAGACTAAAGATAGAACCTGACACTGTGAGCCAAGTAATTAACTAAAGATTGATGAAATCATAATGGAATTTAATATTTTATTATTAATTAAATATCAATCTAAAATGATGTTAATCTAAAATCGATTGACTGGTGAAGTATTAATAAAAGAATTTATAAAACAATATTCACCATAGTGTGAATTTAATATTTAAAGTAATTATAAAAATTTTATTATATTATGAATAATCTAATAGACATTAGACATTATCTCAAATATCAATCTTGGCACTTGTTGTTATTTATATAAATTATGAATCATAATTTACCTCAGTTCTATTGATCTACCAGTAAGCTAATGAAAGCTCGTAACAGAATTTTAATTTTAATCATGACATTTAAAAGGCCCCGCTGATTTTAAATTGATTGGATTTATTATTTTTATTGTTCATGTGTATTTTATATTATTTATAATTAATAATTACAATAAAAGTTAAGTACCGAGTGACAAGTGAAACACGAGCACGCGACCCTGAAACCGTACGACCTGGAAATAAACGACAATCATTATAGTTCCATTATTATTTTCTGCCGCCGACATTTTTTAGCCAACGTCAACGTTTCCTTTCTCCAGTTCTGGAGCGCAATCTCACTGGCATCTGTAATGGACTAGTGTCACTGCACTTTACGATAAATGTACGAGTTCACATGCATAAATAATGAATTTATAATGTCTATGTGTAGACGTATATTTATAAATACATATATATGTGTATGTGGATAATAGATATATAAATGTATTTACGTAAAGACTATTCATGAAGGTCGTCGCACTGACCTTGGCGAATGATATCCTTCCGAAGGAAAATTATCGTTCCGTCTTGCACCCGCGGAATTACTACTTGGCTATTATAATGAGTAATAACGTCACGCCTGCCGCGAGATTAACCGCAAGAATTGCAACTACTTATTCTTTTATACATATATTTATATGTTAGTATGTATATGTACATATAAAGTCCTGAATACGTAAAAGAACGTTTGGTTATACTTGATGACTGTTTTCTATGTTGCATTAAGTAGGGTCTACAGTAATTTTTGTCCGAGTTTTTTTCTCAAGCAAAACATCTAAACGCAAAATTAAAAACGAGACTCGATGTATTACTCTGTGATCAAGCAATCTACGGTTTGATTTTTTTAAAATATTCATTTGTTCACTCGCGACTTAGTCTGTTATTGCTGCCTCTTTCTTTCAATATCAATGGAGTGGTAGGAAGTAGAGATTTTTTTGGGTAGATACATAAAATTTGGATCGTCAGGACTCCTATAGTAGGTATACTATAGCTCAACACACATACATGACCATAGGATAGCTAGCCCATCAGTCTGTTGAAGACAACCATCAAAATTTGAATCCCGGAATGTTTATCTGCCGAATAATGAATTCTAGTTCATCTCTTTCATGAAGAAATCGGACATTGGTCGCTTTTTCTAGTTTTTAAATTGTAAGACAGATTTCTTTGAACATTCATAACTTTTTTATTAATCGTTAGTATGATAATTTTCATATATTTTTGGATTCCAACTTTATTTTTCTATAATCTACAGTAAAATCTCCGTAATGTTAACAAATCCTGTCGTCCCCATCATACCAATGCTCGTATCTTATGTGCGCAGGCCTGCTTAATAAAAATGCGTAATGTACAAAAGAAAGACATTTTTTGGTTAGGATTTTATCGTATAGGTGCAGGTGGAAGGATTTGAATTTCCCGCCACTAAGCGTTTTTTTGATTGGTCGAACGAAAAAACATAGTGGAAGACAGGATTGTTAACATTAGGGAGAGAATCTTGTTAAATTTACAGAGTGTAACACTACGGAGAGTCACATTAGGGAGATTCTACTGTACTAGTTTTTGAAAAGATTCTTCAGAAAAATAACTCGAACTAAACGTGTAAATATATGACTTTTTTTTAGGTTAGTCCGAGCTACTACATGTTAACTGTGTACACTGATTAAGAACATTTCGCTTTACCAACAGTAAAAAATTTTGATTTTTTAAAATTACATGCATGCCTTCTACTTTGATATTATATTTAAATTGCATGAAATTCTTATGAAAAGTCGGTTCGCGAGTGAACTTAAGAGAAAAACCCGGACAAAGTTACTGCGCAAGTGCATCAAAGACAGTACCGTTTGTTGACATAAGTGTGATAGAGAAAAAAGTTCAGACCCCTTTTAACAAACACAATATTAATGAAAAATTTAATGACAATAAAATAATAAGCATTACAAGTATGTTATCATTATCATAATCATGCTCATGATCTTTCGACATTTGATATGTCAGATTAGAAAGTTCAATTATTTTATAATAAATTTATAAATGACAATTATTATTTTATTTATTTTACAGAGGATTCATAAATTATATACTATTATAATTCTTTTTTTATTTTATTTTAGTAAACTATTACGACAGCGTGATTAAATTATTTGTTTAATAATTTAAGAAAAATAAAATTTATTTAAAATTATGCGTTCTCACGGTAAAAATGTAGAATATTTGAAAATGAAATTACTGAATTTAATAATTATAAAAATAAATAATTTAATAGAGTAATTAAGAATAAAATAGTCAATAAATCGAGATTAAAAAGTTTTATAATAATTCTTATAAACGCCTCATTGACAACTACGGTGAGTTATTTTAATGGTGTCTAATGAAATTATAAAATGCAATATAAAAACAGATCGTTATTAAATGTAATAAGAGTAAAGTATACATACTGCTAAGGAGTTTAATGATACGGTGAAAATACTTGAGTAATAATTTTCATTTAAAAAAATATAAAAAAAATTAGCAAGATATGACAGATTAAAGTATTTTTTTTTTTATTTATTCGAGCCGCCTAATGGAATTATAAATGGAGAACACCTAGATGTAGCGTGGGAATAGTAAACCGTCCTTAAGGAACTTGGCTTACCATTTTTTAAGTTTCTTTCCTTTTTATTATTTTAATAAAAACACTAATGATATCTGATTGCTCCTCATAATTCAGCTCAGTATAGAGAGATGATACCCGATGCTCACACGATCACGTCACGTCGTCCTCGCGGTCGTGTGAGCTCGCGGCGTCTAACTCGATGCGCGTTCCTGTCGACTTTGTGTTGTATCTTATATCACATCATATCGCGCTCGTCAAACATGACACCCATTAGCAACTTTTCTCCTCATATTATTAACTAATATACTTATTTATTTGCAAACATCTTCATTCTTTCTTCAAATTTTTTTTTTTCGCGCCAAAAGGTCTCAGTAAAAAAAAACTAATAAATATTTATTTTGTTCGTAAATTTACCCAGACATTAGTGTCATTTTAACAATTTTTTTTGGCATTTAACAGGAATATCAATTTAAAATGGAGGTCAAATTTATTCCACGACAGGAAAAAATAATAACAAATATCAAAATTAAATTACCAAGGGCAGTAATAATCCAAGAATATTGCAACAAATTGTATATTTATGTGTATATGTATATATAAATATGTGTGTTATGTATATGAGTGTTCTAAAGAGAGAGTAAGAGAATATTAAAGCTTCGAAACTAGCATACAACACCAACCAAACAACCAGTGTACAAAGTTACTTTAAAGAATCGTGACCAAGTTGGCGCAACAAGATCTGAAGCCGTGTAACGACGCTCGCGGCTAGCTTCCGACGCGCCGCTTAGCCGCTGCTGCTTCAGCTAAGACTGTTGAGGCTGCTGATCCTGGTTATAGGTACCTTACATTACATTACATTGCCGGACTGCTCGTATCTCCTGGCAGTGTGGCTGTGGGAGGAACCCGGCAAGCTCATTCCCAGCCCGCTGACGCAGACGGGAATCCGCTGTTGTAACGACCAGGGTAGACCCGAAACACTTGCACACAAATGCACCACCACATCGCAACATAAATATATAAACGTTTATATTTAAGTATCAAACAAACAGTTTATTTATGTATCGAATATATATCACCTGGGTATTGATAGCCAATACGACGATGATTAATTGACTCGGGTTCACTCGTATCCCATTTGTTTTAAAACCTAACAATAGCATTCTACTCTCAAATGTCTAATAGACTTAAAATAGGACGCCAGAGTAATTGGCTTATTTATAAAACAATAATCGCCCGTATTAGTGACGTAATGTGCAGCAAGACCACCAGTTGATCGATCAACATCTCAGACATCATAGATTTCATTTTTACCTTATCTAGAATATAATATATTAATTTCAAGGCTTCTCGGTACGTGTGAAAATCCCATTCATTAAGTCACTAATGTAATATCTCCCGTAATGTACATTAAGTGAGTGTATAACTGTTTTATAAATATTGTGAGTTTTCAGTCGGAGTCGGATTGATCGATCGCTGCTTTAATGACTAAGTTAATTTTATTTTATTTATATTTTTTAATTATTTGCTGTTGCATTATTACACCGCTTAATAATCGGTATTATTTAATTAAATTTTTTTTATTGTAATTATTAGTATTTATTTTCAGTAACTCACGGTAATAAAGTAAGTAATATGTGAGATAGTTAAGACTCATTGAGAGTCCATTTAATTAGTCGATATCAAGCATTGAAGCACGTCATCTAGCCGTCGGTGAGCGCTTAACCTTAATGACGTGTTTTTAACGACGTGCAGAAAGGTATACGCGTTCATATATTTATACACACTGCTCTCTGTCTCTCAAAGACTTTAGTCTTATAACTATATATATATATATATATATATATGTATGAATTTATATACATTTCTTGTCGTTAGTATTTCATCTTGTCGGCTACAGTTCCTACACACAATATATTAAATATAGTTGGGATTGTGGACGAGTGGTGTTGCAGAGAAGTTGAATAGCAGCAAGCATCAGCATCACTAGAGTGCCACGCGGCTTGGACCATGGTTTCCCACGAGCCCAGACTCGTTGTTCGTGGCCACGATCTCTTAATCGTTAGTTCGATGTCCGTGCTATGCCATTGCTAGAAAACGGGTCAAAAAATACCACAATGATTTTTATTTAACGAATGGACTATATAACACAACTACTAACGTGCCCAGTCATCAAATTCTTTTCTCTCCTTTTTGTTTTATTACACTGCAGTATTTTGTCATCTCCAGTCTAGACAAAATATTTTTCCCGCGGGTCATTTATCAAATCTCAGTCAGTATCTCAAGATATACTCATGAATACAAGGCTGTGATTGTAGGCAATAAAAAATGGGTGGGTAGAAGGTGAGAGATTTTAAGTGTTGAGATGTAATTTTGAGAGTGTAAACAGGATTGTGTGGGTGTAGAAGTCGTAGTAGTATTTATATAAAATAAAAGTCGAGGGTATTGATTGGCTAGACTTTTCATGGATTAACAGCGATGCAAAACGATCGAGTCTAGTAGTTAAGACTAGCGGGAGAGAGATTGGCGAATGGGATTGGCCAGCGGGTCGGCTCGTCCGTTCGCGACTTTTCCGATCGGCAATCAACGTTCTCGCGGATTCCCCTCTCTCTTAGGAGGAGTCTCGTAAAGAAGTAGGTCATCCTGTGCTGGCTCAGCTTTTGCCTATCGTCACTTCGCTCTGAGGTTAAGAAAATAAAAACACCCAGGGAGAGGGGGATAGAAAAAAAATGCTGACAAAATAAAATGAGATAATTAAAATAATAATTGTATAGTAACTAAAAAATATAATGAAAAATTTAATTAATGTATAAAAATAATGAGTTAATTAAACTGTCGGCGATATATGAATGAACTGGATAATGATAATTAAGTGGGAAGGAGTTTAACGACGGAACAAGTGTGAAGATTAGCAAAGCGATGTGTGTATCGTATAAGTTTATACAAACTGTAAAACAAACCTCTATTCTTGAAGGTGGAGAGAGCCGACGATCAGATATAATGTGTGTTTGCTCAGGTCTCTCGCACGTGGTAAACTGATACAGACGTGGCTCTTTAATTTTGCCGACCGAATAGAAAAAGAAGACGCTGATCGAAAGAGATAGAGTCTGGCGAATTCGGTTGTGTTGGACTGGAACATAACCAACGAGAACCGGTCGCGAGAGAGTGCGTCTAATCGTGTTATCTCGCGTTAACCCCGTGACCGAAGATGCCTGTACAGATAATGAGTTAGAGTTCTCTTATTTCTGGTGCTGTGCGATCGGAGAAGTATAAGTAGAGACTTGAGAGATATCGTATATAGGGACAAAATTCAATAGGGGATATTACTGTGTCCGTACGAAAGAAGACTCTTTATAAAATGCACTTGCAAAGTTTGTATGCACCGTGTGCGTGTGTGCATGTGTGTGTACATACCTATGTCCATAAAAGTGTTTAGCAATAAATCAGCAAATGCTGCGCCGGGTCGATCGGTACAGTATATAATGTATTATCCACGCGGAAAGAAATCAAATGCACGTGCTATCGCGGATATATATCGAGATGTTTAATTTTTTATTTACACGAAAAAATTTTTTTACGACGCGAAAATAGCCGGATTAAGTTCCTCAGAGAAATATAATATTTGAGCCTCAGTATGAGCATGTGCGAAGAGCATGTTGGGTTCATTTTTTTTCGTGGTAGCAACGCGCGATACAAGAAAAGCCTAAGTCATTTAATTATATGTAGGAGAAGGAAGCTCGGGATGAAACGTGGGAATGCATGTGGAGGGCAGCCGAAGGACTGAAGTAGGGAGGGGAGGATAAAAAAATAAAAATAAGTAAAAAGATAATCGGAAAGAGTAAAACGAGAAGCCGCGGGTGATTACTGGGAGAACACCTAGCATGACTTATGGCGAGTCCGGGGGGGCTGAGCAAGAAATCCCTCTAGAGGTTACTGTCTCGCTTACTCTTGAGCTCACGCGATGTATAATTCTTCATAACGTAATATATATATATATATATATATATATATATATATATAAATAAATATACAAGAAGACGCGGGTGTTGTTAATACGTCTTCACAATCTCCAAATGCGTTGTTCAGACATCTCCTTGCTTAAGGCGATAATTTTATTATTTTATTTTGTTATTCGTACAGTAACTTATAGCCGAATTGAAAAATAGCAGTGCTACTTCTCTGCGACTCCATTCGTCATCGCTCGGCAATTACTTGGTGGGTGAAAGAAAAATATCGTCATCGGGAATTTGATAAATTAAATTCAAGAAACATCAACAGCTTCGCGCAACTTCCGGTTAGGGTGATTGATGATACAGTCTATATAAAAAACTATTATAAATATAATAACAACAATAATAATAATAATAATAATAATTACTGAGATGAGGATAATAAAAAGATTGCAAGCATATGACAAGGTATTAATGTCACAAGAAATTATTGAAGGAATTTCTCGGCTTGCCAGAACGATAGAGTCGTTCAATATTATTTTTATAACTTGTTTATATATTTATGAAATATATAAATCAATTTACTACAATTAGCTGTTTTAATGTGAGAATAAATTAATCCTTGTGTATGCTGCAAAGAAATCCCGGCTATTTATTCTTAATGACGATCATTCAACAAGTAATTGCAACACACTAATGAGAGCTACGAGATATATGATATATGTGTATACATATATGTGAGTATGTGTAAAGAAAATATGACATTTGTGATAGTTATTCCAAGTCGAAATATTAAACGTAAATTGAACGTATTGAATATTCAAAATGAAGGTTCAACGTTTTTATTGTACCCAAAATGTAACTTCGTAATCATAATCTATAGAAGCATGAAACTGAAAAAATTATTTTTTCAAAATCCGATTTTTTCTGCTAGGCCTTTAAGGCTCCCGTATTTGCCTCAAGAGCCATAAGGGCGGACTGAGTGCCAATCGAACCACTTTTTGAAATTAGTGATTCGGTTTGCGCTTGGAATTAGTGAATATTCACTGATTTTAACTAATTTATGTTTAGAGAGCATGCAAAACATTTCAAAAATCTAGATCGACTTGATTATAATATAGGAGTACAAAATTGAAGAAAAAATTTTTTTGAATGCTTACTCTCTAAATCGGAAACATTGACTATTCACTGCTTCTGTTTCAAATTTAGAGAGTATATTTCCTTATTGTAAGTCTAAATAGGTTTTAATTACGGTTTGGATCCGTGATATAGTCCAATTTACGTTTTGAATAAGTTAAAAACAGTAAAATGTAGTTTTCAATGCCCAAAACGTTCAATTTCCGTTTGATATTTTGACAAGTAATATCTAACTAACCCATGCCTTTGGTCTTTGAAAATGAAATATAAATTATTTTTGTTTCCTAAATAAAATCAAGTCACGTTTATGCAAAATTACTTGGACAAAGAAGTTATTCGTGGTGGCTGGAGTGCACGAGTGGACTGTTTTTGTTTTGTGAAATTCCAAGAATAAAAAATAACAATTCAGCGATACCGAATCGAGTACTGCAGAGTGTACGAGACAGAAAGTACGCGGCAAACAATTCGCTGAGGCAAAGCCCCAGAGACGATACGGTGAGCGAGGACGGAACCGAGTAGTATATTATTATTCGGTTATTAATCAAGCTTTCTTACGACCACACCTGTCAGCTGGTAGCCGCTCGGTACCAGAGTACACCGAGTTCTTGTCCAGCGCTGGACGCTAGTGCAAACAAGTCTGGCACGGGCGCGGATCGACTTATCGACGCTATGCTCAGCTTTTACTGGCGATGTTCTCTCAGTCTGATGGGGGCTAAATCTTGTTTTTGTCACTTTTAAGAATTATTAATGACTCGCCTTTTCTTGATGCAGGAATCCGAATAACCAATTTGTGCGCAACTCGACTTGATACAATAAAAAATTTCACAAGCGTTGACGTTGCAATCAACTTATTGAATTATATATTGCAGATAAAAATAACAATAATAAAAAAAAAAATAAATAAAATAAAATAAAATAAATGGGAATAAAAAAATTTTAAGTCCGCGGATTAAATTTTGAAGATTCTTTAAATTTAGTAATACGCCTTACGGTCATTTAAGATTTAAATTAACGATTAATAAAAACATTTATGGACACTTTTTATTGTGCCCATATGCAAACAAAATAATTTACAATTCACCTAAAATAAATTTTCACTTTTTTAATTATAAATTTTCTACCTTTAAATTTTTATTAAATCATCAATTTTAAATTTAAATCCAATTGAAACGTTTGAATATTTTTCAATAAAATAAAAAAATTGAATTAAAAATAATTATCCACATAAAAAAAAATCATACAGACTTATGTAGTTAAATATATTTACGATGAAAATTCGTGATTATAAATGTACAAGCCAAGATTTAAGAGTTAAGCAAACAGTTAAATGTTATACAGTCGTGTTGATGAATTGCTTTTGCTTCGAACAATTATCTGCGATCACTGGTGACAATCCACGTAAGATATTATTTTTATTTCAAGCATAAATTTTTTTTGTTCTTCCTTTTTTCGTTCCCTCGAAATTTTCTATTTATCCTTCCACACAGTACTAGAGTCTTTCTCCAAGTACTCAGCTCGTAAGACAGTAGTAATGGACGTTGAGAGATTCTTTTCACATTGGTGGAGGTATACGCTCCTCGGGAGCCAATAAAGATGGCATCGCGAGATACGCGCTACGCACGAGCGGACAGCAGTATAAACGTGACGTATAACCCAGGAAGAAAATCACATCGATGCTGCTGCTGCTGCTGCTGGTGATTCTGCTTCTGCTATTTTACTGTACTCAACTCTTCCACAAATTCATGAGCTCCAAACCAAACCCACGTACATAAATAGATACATATACACACATGTTCATATATCTATATACTACATACTTAAATACAATATTATAGTAGTTGTATAGTAGTCATGTGATGTCCAGCATACATGTACACTAGACAACTGTTTGCTGATCTAATCAATAATGGATAATTCAGCGTATTGCAATGACCAATGAGAAATACAAACTTTGCTGTTTACTACCCAACAAGTCTCAAGTCTAGTCTCTACTCATCTACAAGTTACCATAATACAGGTACAGACATAGGTAGAGGTAGAGGTAGAGCTAGAGGTGAAGGTACAAGTACAAGTACAAGTACCAGTAAGTAAAATAAGTTTTGTGGGTTCGAGGGTACTGGCATCAGTTATGCTACAGACAGTACTTGGTTTAACCATAAACGACATCATACATTTGATGGTGATTACACACAACAACACTACGCATTGGATAATAATAAGAATAAGAAGAGCCCTCTATGCCATTTGATTTCATTTAAAGCCATCCCATTCCATTCATTTACGATCCTCCGAAGTCCCCATACTCGACACAACATGGTAAGTACAGTTGACATCCGTGTCATTACAATTTCATTGCCGTCATTACGAAACGCACTGAAGAACGTGTAATTGGCCTCCCGTCGCGTCTACGGCTTAAGTTATATAAAATAGAGATAAAAGATATGAATTAAGCGATTGCCTGTATAACTTTTAAGTATTTTAAATAATAATTTATGCTAGTGGATTGAATTTTCACTTTCTTATTCGAATGTAACTCGTAACATAACAATAAAATTAATTTAACTCCAAGACGCGGATAATCGTATTGAGGTATTTTGGTATTTCTCAGGTGATTTATGTGACGTTTAAGAATCTTTTAAATTTGAATAATCTAATTTGTTTAATGTATACGTCGTTTGAATAAGTACGTTCTGCGTTTGTGGCAAAATATATTGTAGTAATAATAGCAGTAACGTGCTCGTTTAAATTTCATGTCACTCTGGAAGATAGTTAACTTTAAAGTAGTACTTTTAGGTAATTGATAATTCTTTCTTGATAATATTCAGTTAAATGAAATTATTATTATTATTTAATTATTTAAACATTGTAGGAAAATAATTGAATAGATCTTGAATAGCGCATTGGGAGTTGGGAGCGCGTGATTTATGATCGAGGTTTAAAAATAGTAAAATAACCGACAATTGTATAATTTTTATAATCGCGAGCTATTGTATTGTTCTTGGTCTCGTACTGAGAAAAGGATAAAGGCGGTGTGGAGGACTCAGAAGAGGAAAATACATCATCAGTGAGCGCTTACGCGGTCTCTCATATTCTCTGATATTATAAACAGAGTAGGCGAGTTACTGCAGGGCTATTCTTAAAGAAAGCGGCTTCTTGGTCCTTACTGCTGACGAAGGCACATGCAAATGCCCAGTGTACGTGCTCCTTGCAAAAGGGTAGCGTTTGTCGGCGGCCGTTGATACTTTTTCGCATTTGCTTTTGCTTCTGCTGTTTCGTTTCTGTAACTGTTGGTGTACATGTACACAGTACGTTAAATTTATGGCTGAGAACACAAGGAGGAGCCGATTACGATAAGTCGGAGATAGAATCTAGGGACTATTGCTAAAAATAAACTAAAAGATGAATATTTAATATCATCAGTTTTATAATTTTCCGAGGCATTATTCTCAGGGGATTTATTTGCATCCGTTCGCGAGAATAAACTGCACTGTCTTGTCGCTGTATTATAAAATATGTATAACTAAAGATCGATGTATGTATAATAGGGTAGTATATAATTTTCTCGCGGTAGCATCAAAGCCATTCCACAATCACAAATTATTCATTCAAAACAAATCGATTTCCCATTGGTTTAGAATATCATCGTTTATCAAGGCATAGAAGCGTCTAAATACAAACAACTTGTGTGTCTTGTAGCTGCAATCAATTATTAGTTATACAATTTGTGGATTTACTATGTTACAAATACGACGTCGAGAGAATAGTATATAGTTAGTCCTTAGGCGAAAACTGCATAATATTTAGTAAGAGAACGATAAAGAAAGAGAGGGAAAGGGAGAGACATATAGGATGTAGATAGGTAGAATAAAGTCTGGTGAAGACGGTAGTAAGTAGTGAGGCAATGACAATTTAAAGTCCGTGTCTTAGCTCCCGGAAGATTTCCATAATACTGATGCATGCAGGTACTTCTCGGCGAAAGCGGGAGACGAACCGCATATAGTTAGTGGCACAAGTTAACATTTGACGCAGGCGGAATACGAAATTCCTGAGATGAGGTAGAAAAGATCTCTGGATATCTCGGCAGTGGTACTGCTACTGATGCTACTGGTCAGGTCCCTGTGCGGACATTTGCTGTCCTTGTTCTTTATTCGTTACGCGTTCGTTGGAAAAGACATTACATATATTAAACGGTGGGGATGCTGGTGCTCTTGCTGCTGATGGGATAGTGTATCCATAGGGATTATAAACCGAGCCAATAGACAACAACAACAACAACAACAACAACAACAACAACAACAACAACGGCAATGAAGAGGAATGGATAATGATTGGATTACAAGAAAAGAACAAGTGAAGCCAATTATGGGACACGGACATCAATTAGATACTCATCGCGATTTACAATCAGATAAACCACGCACTAAAACTCTGACTTTGGTCTTACGTTTATGAATTTTATAAAAAATATGTCCCGAGTGGATTTTAAACGTTTGCGGTCTATGTTAGGTAGTGAATTAAATTAACTATAAATCTTAGGAATTCTTTTTGAATTTGTTGGGGACAAAGTCTATCGAGGTAAAAAATATTTCATTGGTATGGAGTTGGGAGAGATGTGATCGTTTGTAGTGGGTCAACAGCAACTGAAAGCGTCGGCATCAGCAGCAACAGCAGCAACGGGGACTGTGTTGTAGCTTTGGATACACGTACAGCTGCAGGTAACTCAGTTGGTGTATAATATCAAACGAGGAAGATTCCCAGCGGAATTTGGATTTATGTTCCCCGGGGAACATTGCTACGACAATACCACGAGTAGTCCGTGTAGCATCGGGGATAATCTTTGGCGGCCGTTAATCAGAACGGTACAACAACACGACGCGCCGGGACGTCGTTCCAGCAGTTCATCCTCCCTCACCCCTTTGATCCATACAGTTAAACATACAACACACGAAGAGGAAAGAACTGAGGACGTTATGGTACCACGGCAGAGCCCAACTCCTGATGCTCTTGAGCTCTAACTCTCCAACGAGTTTAACAATCCAGGAACAGACTAGAGACCGCAGACTCATAAGTGAGTAGAGCAATATGGGTATGGGTATGGGTATGGGTATGGGTATGGGTGCAGCTCAATACCTGGCATACTGCAGATCTCTCTCGCTCAGATCTGTTGCGCAAAGGTTCTTCTTACCGCGAGTGAGCGCTTACGGCGTTCACCAGCATCACCAGCACCGGCACTGCCACCACTGGCAGTGGGACTCGCGTGCCGTAAATTTCGAGCTCGTGCGGCTCGTACGTGTGCCTCGAGTGTGCACGAAGTGTGCCACAGTAGGCGAGCCCCTTGGTGAAAGAGTCCAAAGACATCCTCAAGAATTCACAGCATTTAATTTCTCCCAACGAGATCACTTGTCAAATAGATACTGCATACCGGTAGTTTAAGGCTTTTTAAATATATTGTA
This sequence comes from Microplitis demolitor, assembly GCF_026212275.2. NCBI lineage: Eukaryota > Metazoa > Arthropoda > Insecta > Hymenoptera > Braconidae > Microplitis > Microplitis demolitor. Next base: position 22,789,999 of record NC_068545.1, on the reverse strand, counting down.
TATACATATATATACAATACAGCATTCTCGACATTCACTTGAATACTGTCGAGTAGCTTTTCAGGTAAATCACTTATATGTTGGCTGATGGGCCCATTCGTACTGTTCTGCTGGATCGTGATCGTCACGTCTCAGTCGACAGTAGAAAGACAGTTGTGGAGTTTAGAGAACTGGAATTAAATGAAGAGGAAAAATCTGTACAATAAAGAGTGAAAGAGGAGAACAAGGAAGAGAAACAAAGAGGACAATAATAGAGAACGGAGATGGTGACGAAGAAGAAGAAAAATAAAATAAGGGGAAGAGGATTGTATGGTGACTTAGCGTCTCTGATTCTGACATCGAGGAAGTCACGCTTCTCCAGTACTGTACGACAACGACGACCAAGACGACGACGATCCCTGGCTGGCGACTTATAAATTGGCACAGAAAGAAAGACCAACCAAGAGAGAGTAACAGCCAACCATCATCAGAAGCCATATACACACGTACACATATATCTTCATATATGTGCACCTGAAGCTAGTGTATAATCTCGTTAAACATCTATCGAGCAATAAATTTCCAATGGGTTTAATTTACAAAGTTGAACAGAGATAACGAAAGTGACTAGATCGAATGACTCGATCCTTACCTGCTAAATCTATAAGACCTGTGCTATTCAAAATCATCAGAATAAAAATAGACAAAGAAAGAAATATATATATATATATATATATATATATATATATATACATGTGTATGTATTTCGATATTTTTAAGTTTAGGATATGCTGATCCATGAGCGCACGAATCGAGTCGAGCTCTCGATTGCGCACTTAATAGTTGTTAGAGTTCCTGGTTCACCTGCATCAGACTCTCTACGTATCGGGCAAGTCTCGCCGGCACTCGTGTGTGCCACTCCCGATCTGCGACTGGATCTGCGAGCAGTATACCACCACTTATTCAGCGACATGCCGCCTTTTCACTACTCCCGTACACACCGTTATTATCAAAGTTCACGATGAGGACGCTCGCCCGAATTACCATACTGCCTTTATGTAGGTATACTTGTCTATAGGTCACGCGAGGGGAATCTCCGACGGGGGCGTCTACGTGCCTCTACTTATATATATCTATATATACTTCTTCATACCAACCGGCTTCTTCTCCTCCTCTTTCTTATACTTTTATAAAATACTATTATAGCCCCTCGAGCGGTGAAATGTACATTGCTCGCGGTAAGTGCGTCAGTCTTTCATTATTACACTACTTTTTTGCATTAAATAACAAATTCAGTAACGAATGCTATTGTTAAATAGTAATCACAGTCTGCAATGCGGACATAACTCATCAGCTTAATACAATTACCAACAACTTTAAAAACTGAAACTCCGGCAAGTCCCGGAAGTACTTGGGTACTTAATAAAAAAAAAAATTTGACTGACCGTACTTACGCTCCGCGCAGAATTTTCTGCACCCGCAATGCGGTTTGCATGCCAAGTATTCTCGGTAAATTATAAAAGTAAGTTATCTTCAAGACACTAAAAACAAGACTTTATAAACTCTAACAACAGATTTTTTAATTTAAATTATTAATATACTAATTAATTTATACATTTTTAAAAACATTTATAAAGAATTTAATGGCTGTGAAGAAATATCTGAATTCCAAGGTCTCGGATCTTCTTTAACGTCGTTGCAAACGTAATATTTAATGGTACATTGCATCGTAATTTTTCATCTGTCTCTCTCGTATTCGCGGCAAGTCTTCATGTAGATGTACATATAGATATATATATATATGTATATATATACAAGCATCATCAAAAACACGGAAACGTAAAAGTTGTGCAGCATTCTCTCTTACATACACTCCAATACTTAACCAAGCAAATGAAGGCGTGATCGCGGTCCTCGTGGTATTTAAATAAGGGTCGTCACCTTTCAGTAATTATATAAAATTGTTTGCAAATATCAAACCTGTTTAGTTAATTGTAAGTCAATGTCTCCATACAATTGTTAATTAACGAGATTAAGCTTAGCAATTATAAAACTTTAAGTTAATCACATTAGCATACCCATCAATACAAAATTCAAAGTAATTAATAAACAATAAAATCTTAAAATCTAAAAATAGATTTTCATCGGTTAAGAATGAGGACGGAAATGAAAGGCAAGATGATGTGTGTTATGGGAAGTGGATAGAGAATAGAGGAGATGAGTTGTGCTGCATTGTCGGGGCGGTATAATATTATAATAATAGTCAGCATAAAAATGTGAATGGGGGTATAGGTCTCTTAGGTCGGTTAAAAACTTACAACTTCCACAACTAAAGAGTCATTGATAATGTAACCATGATTAAATACTCTCACCAGTACTGTTAAATTACAGCACTGCGATTATCGAGTGGTTTTTCAATGCCGGGGGGCGTGTTCGATATTTGCTTACGATTAAACAACCTGAGACAACAACAGCAACAGCAACGACGTTTATTAACTAATGCTCGACATTAACCAAGTCGTTAATTTTTTGATGCCGATCAAGATATAATTCTCTTATATTGCATTTAATAGCAAACTTATCTTTGGCAACTCTCTGAATAAGAATAAGACCTTTGATATTTATTAACATCACTTATTTATCCTCAAGTTACTGTGATTACTTATAGATGATTCTATTTCCTTCACTATTCCGACGATCCTTCTCAATCGTTGTAAAGATTCCTCTTATTTGGTATACGTTATTCTAAGCATCATTAATAATGTCAAGAAGAACGTCTATACAACGTTCATTGCTCAAGTGCAAATTAAAATAGCTATGTCACTAAGATGCTTACATCAATCATTTAAAAGTACTTATTTATTAAAGTACCTTCATACTGCTCGTGATATTTTTATTTTGCTTTCTTTTGATGGTTTCTAGTCTCGAGTATACGGAGCGAGTCATTATTTGCGCACATGTTTGTACTATAAGGTGATTATGATTAGTACATATAAGCGTAATCTGCACTGAAATGGAGTGTGTAGACGGATCTAGATGTGGATATGATGAATATGCAGCGACAGATTACACCAGAGTCTTGTACGAGATGTTTAGCCACGGGTTATATAGATGTACAACATTGCTAATTATAAAATGAATCACTTTTCAGACATTTATCACGCTAAAGTTATAAAATAACGCCGTGTGAAATCATCACTGTCAGTTGATATCAAAGGTATTGCTCGAAATTGCGCGCGAAATTTTTATACCACAGTTTGTTACGACGTTTTCAGGCCACAGGCTTAATTAACTTACACGTGTATAAAATATCCAGTCAATAAAATCAAATAAATGATTGCTTTATTTTAATTTAATTTTTTTTTGCCAAAATAAAGTGCGCAATAAAAATATATGACGATTATAATTGATTATATTAGCTAATAAAATTCGCTTATTATATTCTTTATCTGGCGCTTATATTTTTAACGACAGTATCGTTATTTTTAAGATACATAAATTATAAGTTAATGAGTAAATAAAGTTTGTCATCTCAATATATATAAATCTTATTATTTATAACTGGGTATAGCTGAAAATTCAATTTGCAATTTAACAAAATTTATTACTGAATTGAATTTATTCATTGCGCAATTTTTTTAACGATTATGATCAATAAAAAAAATTAATTTTATAATATTTTTTTTTTTTTTTTTTTTTTTTTACAAATGGCAGCTATTAAAAACTTTAAGTTATCCATCGGTTACACAATTAACTAGTCTAGTTTATTTTTCAAAAATATTTTATTTCCATATTAATATTTTATTTATCATAATTATAAGAGTTAAGTTGTTTCGACATTTTTAACCGTTTCATGGGCTTTTAGTTAATGATAATTGTTGTTAAACAACTTTTTAATCTGTCTAATGTTCCTCATTAAAAACAAATTACTCGTAATGCAATTTTAAAGATAAAAAAAAAAAAATTAATATTAGTTATAAAAGACCGAGAAGTTAAAATAGAAAATATTCTCGCAATTTATGTTTTCTTGAGAAAAAATGGGTTTATATATTTTTTTGAATAGTAAACTGAGACTCTTGGGATACTGAAAAACGTATAACAAAAAAAAACAATGCGTTGAGGTGAAACTTTAGTTCAAATGCTCGAGTGCACTCGTTTCTATTTAATATTATTTACATTGTTAGGATAGCAAACGTTGAGACGGTACGTGAATCAACAAAAATAAATGTAATGAATATATAAATAATATATATATATATTTATTCATATGTGTATGATGTGCATCAGAAATATGAAATGGCAAGTCACGTGAGAGAAGATTTGCGTTACGTTGCAAAATATAAAAAAATACGTGAGAGCCAAATTAACCCGACAAAGTACCTCTATCACCGGATAATCCTTAATTAGTAGGACTAATTGCTTGCGGGTGACTTGGCACGCGGAAAAGGTTAGTCAAGTGATTTATCAGCAATGTGTGTGTCGGTGGGTATTTATAAGTGTACTCTTCCGTCTTAATTGAATGCAAGCTCGTGCACGGCAACAACTCTTTGTGTACCACACCAAGCGATTAAAAATCACAGATAATCTTATTGAGGTAGTTGATTTTCTCATCCAGTGTTTAATCTAGTCGAGGAGGTAAATGTTTCAAGAGCTGATTGAAGAATCAATCAGACACACAACACTCCCAACTCACAACTAGATCGGAATATACTTCCGTGTTGTTGAGACTCATCTTGAGTTTAAAACGGTACACAACACTTGACTATCATCTCGTGTTATTTCAGACTCTAACGTACACTCCATCATATGCAATTAAATCGAGATTAAATAAATAGTTGAGGTTTACCCCGGTACTTTTTTTTTGTGATATTGATCAAATAGAAACTCGTTTTTGAGTAATTTGAAGCAAGAAATTTTTCTTCAATGTTTGCTGACTTTTTTAGGGTCAAAAATATGTGAAGACTGAATGAGAATTTCCAAATAAAATGTTGAGAATCATCGTTACTTTTGAAATTTTATTTGGTATTTCTATTGAAAGAAAAGCATTAATTTGCTCTTGGGTTTTTTGAAAATATTTTTTAATTGAAAATGAAATAATAGAAAGATTTGTCAAAATCAAAGTCTTTTACAGCAGATAACACGAATTATTTGTTACAATGTTACTGAAAGTTTTATTGGTTTCATATCTAACGCGTAACTGAAATTTGAGAACCACGGATGGTATTTCCAGCAATTATAAAATAATGATAAATTTTAAAATAGAAATTAAGACATAAAATACTAAAGAATCAAGGGTATATATATAGATACATAAGCCTATTATTAGTGACTCTTTACTCTAGACTTTTTTTAATTGTTTTAATTTCAAATTGTTTCTCATATTAAACTATCATTTTTATGTTCTACATTATAACAAGTAAATTTGAATAAAAAAATGGAGAGCAAAATATTTTTATTTCTTTCCTTAATCACTGTAAGTAGTACAGTTGTAATTTTCGGACATATAATTCACGGCGAGTTCACGGAATCACGTGAATTGGGCAATTCTTGTGAAAACGATTTAGATTGTTTGAAATTTCACTTTGCAATATGCAATGAAAACAAAAAATGTGAATGTATAGATAAATTTACTACATTAAACGGAAGCAATTGTGTACCACTCATAGGCGGATATTGTTGGAACAACTACAGTTGTTTGATTAAGAACACTGTTTGTGTTAAAAATGCGTGTAAATGCAAACCTACATATGCAGCACAATCAAATCGATGCGTTCCAAGTGAGTATTTTTCTCAAACTAATCATGATTTATTTGTCTACGGAATTTTTAAAACTTCTATGCGCTATTAAAATGTTCTTTTATATTTCAGCGACATTAGGAAAATCCTGTGAAATCGATGATGATTGTAACTCTATATATCATGCTGAATGTTCTAAAAATAAAACATGTATTTGTAGAAGAAATACTATCGTAGTAAACGACGCAATGTGTCAGCCCCTTTTAGGAGGATTTTGTTGGAATAATGAATTTTGCGCAGCTTCTAATTCTATTTGTGTTAATAATACATGTCAATGCAAGAAAAACTACGTTTCTGTATCAAATCACGAATGCGTAAAAAGTAAGATTTTCTAAAGTAATTCTATATCAATAAAAAAAAAAAAAAAAAAAAAAATTATCTTGTTTTTTATCTTCTCAGCTTTTTTGGGTCAAACTTGTGACAGTGATGAAGATTGTACAGAAGTAAAACTTGCTCGCTGCTCAGCAAATAAAACGTGTACTTGCAAAACGCGAAAGGTATCACATGGTGAAAGAATCTGTTTACACGTATTGGGTGAATATTGTTTAGAAGACGATGAGTGTGCATCGAAATATGCCTTGTGTATTGATAATAAATGTCAATGTGCGCTAAACTATGTACAAATATCTGATTATGAATGTACTCAGCGAATGTAAATATAGTCGTATGAAAAAAATTTTCACCATACCTGCGCCGAAAGTTTAAATTACTGCCCCGTTTAGAGAGAAAGAAACCGTTCTTTTCTTTTATGAGAAAACAAATGATAAAAATTAACACATGCGCCATTCTTTCCTCAAACAGAGGCAAAAATTGAAACTTTCAGGAACAGATCTGGTGAAAAACAGTATGCACACCACAAAAGAAGGTTCGACTCCCCAATCCGCGTATTTGCCAAAATCGCTTTCAACTCAAGTAGGCAATTACGCGGGTCGGAATGTTCTACTTTTTTCTCGGGATGTGTAGTATACTATAATATTATTACCAACGCACATTTTTAGTGAGAGAATTAAGTGAAATTTTCAACAATTGTTTCTCTTTTTTCAACAGAATCAAGGTATAGTTCGCATGCTAGATTATAAAATTGAATTACGTTTTCATTTAATCATAAAGTGTCAAACAAAGTGTACTACTGATAGAATAAAAATTTTCTGTTGCTAATTATGAGTGAATATAAATAAATACATTAATAGATCAGTCAAAAATACTTTCTAATATCCTGAATTATTATTGTTTGTTAATTCTATTTGGCTTTTTGATTAAAATATGAGTGTATGAGGTCATTTAGTTTTCGGATTTTAAAAAATATTTTCTAGTAGAAAAATTACATTCTAGAAAAATTTGTTAAAAATAACTTATTTTTTATGGATAACAGAAATTGCTTTGTAATAATGTTCGTGTAAGTGTTATCAATGTCACTTATAATTGTATCATTAAAATTTGAGACTCTTGAGTGGTATTCCCAGCAATTATAAAATATTTTTTTTAGATAAATACTGAATTACTGAAATACTGAAATTATAAATCAAAACGTATCATAACGGATAGTCTTTATATCACCAACTCGATAATAAAAAATATTATAAAATTTTCTTAGTCCAAAAAATTTTAACGTGAGTTTTACTTTCTACGAAATTAATTGACGTAAAAAAAAAAATGGATAGCAAAATTCTATTATTGATTTCCATAGTAACTTTAAACAGTACAATTACAACTTTCGGTTATTTGATACACGACGACTGGATAGTATTGCGAGAATTAAGCGAATCTTGTGAAAACGATTTCGATTGCTTGAAATTAAGCTTCGCAAAATGCAACAAAAATAAAAAATGTGAGTGCATAAATAATTTTATAGCATCTGATAGATTCAAATGTTTACCACTCATAGGGGGGTATTGTACGGAAGATAAAAATTGTTTGATTAATAACTCTGTTTGTGTTAACCGGGCGTGTAAATGCAAACCGAAATTTTTTGAAAAATCAAATCGATGCATTCCAAGTAAGTATTTTTTTTCCTCAAGCCTAATATATAATGCTGAATATCATTTCACACTCTAAAACCAAGTGTGTAGTCAAAATTAACACACTTGCCAAATATTATTGAAACGCCATAAGCAACATGTAGATATTTAACACACCATATTAAAGTGTTTTATCTACGAAAAACTATAGTTTTGCCCATGGCCACAAACATGGAACACATATAATGTGTGTTAAAATAATATACTTGTAAGACACTTGGTTTTAAAGTTTGCATCAGTGAAAAGTTTTGTGGAAGTATTCAAACTTCTCAAAATTATTGAAATTTTCAATTATATTTCAGCAACGTTATGGAAATCCTGTGAAACCGATGATGATTGTAACTCTATATTTCATGCTGAATGTTCTAAAAATAAAACATGTATTTGTAGAAGAAATACTATCGTAGTAAACGACGCAATGTGTCAGCCCCTGTTAGGAGGATTTTGTTGGAATAATGAACCTTGCGCAGCTTCTAATTCCATTTGCATGAATAATGAATGCAAATGCAAAAAAAATTACGTTTCCGTAGCAAAACACGAATGCGTTCTAAGCAAGTATACATATTTATTGAAGTAGTTTGAATTACAAAAAATAAATAATCACTTTATTTTTCATTTCCTCAGGTTTTTTGGGAAAAACTTGTAAGAGAGATAGAGATTGTTTAGAAATAAGACTTGCACGTTGCTCGGAAAATAACACATGTATTTGTGAAACGTACAAGATATCACATGGTCACAAAATCTGTTTGCAAGTCTTGGGTGAAAATTGTTTAGAAGACAAAGACTGTGCATCTAGATCTGCTCTGTGTATTAATAGTAAATGTCGATGTGCGCCAAACTACGTACCAATATCTGATTATGAATGTCTTGAACGTAAGTGTAATTATAAAAGAAAATATTGATTTTTAGTTGCCTAAAATAAAGTGATCTTTTTAACAAGTTTTTTTCTTAAATTTGCAGAATGGAAATACAATTTATATGCTGGACTATAAAATCAAATTATTTTTTTAGCCAACCATAAAATCTTAAATAAATTATTTTACTCCCATAATAAAAATATATTGTTCCTCGTTATAAATAAATAATTGAACACAAAAAAATTGTAACTGAATTACTTTTTTTTTCATTTAAAACAAAATAGATATTATGAAACAATAAATTTTAATTCATGTTTTCAGCAAATTGTTAAATGCCCGAGATATTTTCTGACATTTTAATTTACGGCCATTGTAATGCTAAAATTTAACAAGCTTGAAAATTGAACAACACACCTATCCCCGTGGCAATTATGATATAGTATATTTCCCTTAGGTAAAATATTAAATATTTAGTATATAAAAAAAAAAAAAAAAAAAAAAAAAAAAAAAAAAAAAGTATGCGAGAAAAACTAGTGCGGAGTTAAATCCACGACAAAATGATTAATGACTGGAAGAATGTCGACTAGATTGCATATTAATTTTCTAATTACACGTAATTATATAAGTCTACTGAGATTTTCGTGCTTTATAAATAATCGGTGATTTCTTGCCAGCTTGTATGCTCTTGAAATTAATTGCAGCTCCGAGATTTTTAATTTCTTCATTCCGTTTTACTTTATTTCTTAATAACTTCTCTCTCATTCGGGTGGTGGTTTATGCAGACTGTTGATTTAACGACTCTCGATCTACACATCGCCGCGCGTAGACTATACTTGTGATAATGATAGAGAATCGCTCTATGGAATTACCATCACATCATAGATCTACTCTGCACGCTCAATATCTTCACGCGATATTTTATCCGATTAAAAATAATTTCGGCAACGCAGAAAAATGAATTAAAAAAAAAAATATATTTTAATGTAAAACAGTGTCTTGAAAAATAGTCACGACTTGAAGAGGATTTATTGGTGAAAATATATATATATATATATATATATATATATATATATATATATATATATATATATATATACAGCTAATATATGATTTCGTAACTTCACTGGCGTCCTCTTGTTGCAGACGATAAGATCACGTGGATGTCAGGTGCGGCCCAATGTACAGAGCGCATACATCGACAATACAAGTTGAGCCTCAACTCTCGACAGTACCCCTCTCTAATAATCCATCAGCTTTCTCTCTTGATCCTCTCCTTCGTTTTATATTTATCGCACAATATTATTGCAATTGTAAACTGTAACACGCCAATATATGCATTATGCAGCCGCATAGTCTCCCGCGTACCCGTTCAAGAGTAAAGCTCGATAAATTTAGCGCTCACTTTCCATCTCATTAGAATATATACAGAGGTTCGTATTTATATGTGCGCTCGCGCCGCGATGGCCCAATTCTCGATCGCTGGCTAAAGCCGCAGATAGATAGCCACGGTTTAGAGAAACTCAAACAGAAGGCCAACACAAAATATGGTATAGCAAATCCGAGCAGCATGTGATACAATACAATACTGTTATATTATTATATATATATTTATATGTAACACAAAAACTATGAATTTTATAGCTGCTGCTCCTGCTGCACCCGCTTGATTCGCTTATTCGCCCGGCAATTTTAAACCGCCCTGAGCGATCTCCCGCTCTCTAGTCACGTGCGTTCGTCGACCTATCCTCCATATGTTATGTTACCTCTCGTAAAATTACAGAACGTCTTGATACTCTGCGCGAATAAATTATTTTTAATAATACTCAATAAATCATTTCTTGCATAGTATTAATAACTCGACAATTAATTCGTTAAACTTGTTTCATATAAAATTAAATATCATTCCCGAGTGATATCAAAAAAGAAATCAGTCAAGCGTGAAGCGGTATAAAATATATGACCAGGTACAAATATTAAATATAAAAATTTGATCAATTAAATAGACGGTGCTCGAATTACGGTGGTTGCAATTAACAACATCGATACCTGCTATTTCATAGATAAATTATCGACATGCAAAGGCCACTTTCTTGTGCAAGTCACACTCCTTAATGATTCAATATTTAGTATTAATAAATATATTAAATTTAAATGCATATTATTGATGACACGTAAAGTTAAATAAAAGTGAAATTTACTATCAGAGTTAAGTGTGGTGTCAAAGAAACAAATCGCGTGTCTTGTAGCGAACGCCAGCAGAACGCGTAATAGAAATAAAATTATAATTACAAGGCAGTAGCTCTACAGAGCTGTCATTATACATCCACACGGTTGAATTGTGTCTACTGACAATTTAGTTCGCTTTCATGCAAGTAAATACTCATCGCAAGCTCCCATCTAATATGACGGTGAGAGTCTGCGTTATAGCACGACTATTTTCAGATGATGATGATGATGCTGTCATGAAATCAACTTCAACATTAAGACTTTGTCTTAGTAATTATCATTAATGCTTCATAATCCTACCGCACGCTTTATGCAAAACTCTTTGTCTGGTATTAAATAATGGCAATTAAAAAAGTAGGTGATAGATATAAAAAAAAAAAAAAAAGCAAATGTTTTATGACGTGAATCTTTTGTTTCCATATAAGTTTATACTTGGGATTAATTATTTATTTCTGAGAAATAAATCATAAAGCATCGGATATATTTGCTTAAGAAAGTGAGGATTGTCGCTACCGCTTGATTTATGACACCGCTTAATTATTGAGTATGCTAATGCACAACACAAATCGATTGTATGTTATGGCGCACATGTTTTGCTGACTGCTGCTGCTGTTGCTGTGCTGTACTAGGCGAGGCGCGGTTTCTTTTTACCTCTATAATAACACTAGCAACGATACGCGATACGGTAATTCTAATGCCATCAGAATAAAATCCATGATAAATAAAAGTACTGAGTATGAGCACAGATCAGAAGGGGCTCTGCCGCGAGATAATTAACGCTTGTGAATGTGAGTATTGTGTGTAATGTGTACTGCATCTACTGTACATGTAACTGAGCGTGAAGCAGAAGCCAAGCAAAAGCATAATACGTTTGAGAATCACCATAGCGAATGCGAGGACAAACGGACTATCTGTAGCTTTGTGATTTCGCGCAACCAATTCCCTATTATAAAAAAACATTTCATCCTTTAACTGTAAAGAAAATTTATGTTTTTTTGTCTAGTAAATAATTATTTGAATAGTACAATGTAATTATCAGCAGGATAATGATTGATTGAATGAAATGAATTTTTTTTTTTTTTTCAGAGATTTATGATAGTCGATGGTGTTTTCAAGACATTGCACCTGAGTGATAGCACACGAGACCCTGGGATCGAGTTCGAGCGGCATTAAACTTGGGATAGGAATGTAACTCGGAATATATACTTAAGTTAAAAGTTAAATGTAGGTATGATATGAGTACAATGTTATTAGAAGAGGAATTAGGAGCGCGAGTTAAGTGGATGGAGTAACGAGCTCGCCGAAAAAGTGGATTTATATCCTTGCTGTGGGTAGACGTCGTACGTGTTTATGCCGGCCGCGGATGAGACCTGGATATAACTGTAGAGCGAATGGTAATGAGAGGAGACAAGACAAAGACGGGAGCATGAGCCAGAAGTAGGAACTTTTAATAGTGATGGGAGTCGATCTAGTTGGGTATGTGGAGATGTGTACATATATAATATGGAGGATGGTGGGAATAAACGAGTGTAGAGTATAGAGTATAGTAGGTAATGTAAGGATAGAGGAAGGTTACGCGGTTAATCTTGCTTCCTCGTCGCGTCTAATCATAAAACCCAGTGTGTGGTGTGGTGTGGTGTGGTGTGGTGTGGTGTGGTAAGTATAATAGTGTTTGTGGAACTGGCGGCTTTCGCGTCGGCATACACCCGGCTCATTAACATGCATTCACACTGGAATATTTATGACGGGATACATGCCGTGAGGCTCTTACTTGGCTCTTGGCTCGTGCGGCGGATGTACATGCCCCGAGCACAAGTATATCTAGATCCTCACCAGATAAATACCACTTGAAATAAAAAAACATTCTATGATCAACTCACGATGCTTATATATGTATACATTTTTTCACTTAACTTAAGTTTCCTTGGGTTTACTTAACTTGTAAGATCCAAAATGTATGTTAGGCGCTCTCGGTTTGCTGTTGTTAAACCCAGAATCGAGTTCTTTGGCTTGTTGAGAAACCTTTTTTATCGTTTAAGTAATGTCTAACGGGAACCAAGGAGCCAGGGTCTTTCACACGTCGAGGCAAACATTATAAGCAAAAAAATAATTAAATTAAATAATATCTCCGGTATATTTTTACATACATACGCGACCGATTAATCAAATGGATATTAAGGTCACCGTCACGTCTAAACACACAAGAGGATCCAAGCAAACAACCGGTTGCTCCTGTCGACTCGGCGCCAATCGTCATTATTTCAAGATACACAAACATTTCATCCTCTATAAATATTTATATATTTTTAGTTTCATTAATATTTAAATGAGAGAAGACACCGAGATCATTTTTTCTAACTTACGTGCTCAAATTTTTATCGCCATCATTATTATTAATATTAATTTAATCTCTCGAAAGTGTATTTTTGAAATACGTAGACTGATAAATCAGTGTCTGGAGTTTAAGTAAAAATAATTAAGATTTATTTAAAGAATAAGTTTTATCAAAGTTGAGAACCCCGCCGCCGGATAACGATCAGTAAAACGATGACCACCTTCACGAACTACTTGTTAGAATAGATAAACCCGAAGCATTGAATTATTTCCCTTATAGAGAGCACCTGGCTGTTAGATATCCCGAGGGTTAAACTTGGAAAGGACGAGCTAATCTTGTTTGCAAGATTCAACGACTCGTGGGATTTTCAACGATATCCTCGATAGCTAGTAAGATTCCCACCCTCGCTGATCAACCGGTTGGTCGTTTGATACTCGCCAGCATACACGAATATATAAAGAGTTGTGTGGAAAGTAACACTGAGAAAAGATCGGTCTACTGGTGATGATGTTGGTACTGGTACTGGTGCTAGTTCTGGTTCTGCTGCAGCCTCTACCAACATGAGTGCGAATCTTCGGATGCAAATCACACGTCCAGGGCACGATTGTGACTAGACACGCGAGCAGGCCGTCGAGAAATGCCTATACCCAGCTATAGACAGCAAACTCCTCTCTACTCGGAGTCAGCCCTTACGCAAACTACTCGACTTTACTAGTTAAACATACACACAAGTGTGTATAAGAATAAATGGCCGCTGTAACAGGTAAGCATTCGAGCAGCTAAGATTCCTAAACAAACAGACATGAGAAAACCATAACCACTACCAGTAGTAACAAGTAAACTACTCCTCAGTTATACAGTAAAGGCTTACATTATATATTTTTACTAAATCCTAGATCATCATCAACAGCGTGGCTGTTTTCATATGTTGTCTTACTTATTTTCTTACGCTATTATAACTTTATTTTATTTGCTCACTTCAGCAAAACTTCACTTATCGGTTTAATGCCTTTTCATCATCTCTAGACACACACTTATATACATGCATGTATAACATGAAAAATTTGTGAAAGCAGAAGCTCTAAAATACGCAGGAAAAAAATAAAATTTATAACGATTATAAAAAAGGACATTTGCAATTAGAGTTTACCATTCTCGAAGAAAAGTCTTCTTGCTTATCCAGAGACCATAAGCAAAGCTCTGAGAGCTCAAGAGACCAAGACCTCGCTCCTTGATAATCCATTTCAGTCATACACAATATGATCGTACCACGAAACGTGTGAGAGAAAAATAGCGGATTACTTCTTGTCGCAAGTGTCGACATTTGGATCATAAACATTGCGGGATACGAGTTTTTAGTTTGACGAGACAACAACAACAACAAGGTCTCTCAGCCAACGACTTTGAATTACTTTTTTTTTCCGATTTTATTTCCTTTTTAGTTTTTACCAGATTCAAACGTGCCCGCGCAACGCGACACTACTTCACGCCATCGATCAGCCAATCAGGTCTACACAAGACTTGCCAGTATTTTTTCACCACTAAGAAATGATGCGTTTTACAAAAAACCAGCACCGAATTATCAATGCACCGTGTACCAGGAAACGGTTTTCGTAATTTAAGCATCAGTATTTTTCACTGACTAAATTAAATAACAATACACATACTGATAATAGCAATAAAATGATGATAGTCATAATAATAATAAATAAAAATAATGATAAAGTATAAGTAATATATGTATATAGATATTATCGAAAGCCCAACGAACCTTTCGAACGACGATTACGTACAAATTATGGGCAATCAATGGGAAATGAGAATCCACCTGCTTCCAGGAATGCATTAATAACATCATTCCTTTCATTCCTCAATCGGCGCTGTGCTGGCTGGCTGGTCGGTCCGTAATAATCGCGCTACGTGCCAAAACATCAGATTACTTGACGTGAGACAAATGAGGATTTAATGTTGCTATAATGATATTCAATAAATGTCGAAACTTTCCATGTGTCTTTTTTTCCATCAGTCACAATTATTTTTTTATTGCAGACTATACGTATTACTCAAAAAGGTTTCAATAATTTTTTTCTCCATTTTAGCGTTTTAATGAATACATACATATATATAAATATATATGCTCAATCAATTATATTGTAAGCGTTTAATTTATTAAACCACTTTGGTACCGTATTCAGCCTTTTTTATATGCAGCCCGTGAATATTGAGAATATGAAAAATTTGTATATCGATATGTAGATATGTGTGCATGTGTTTGTGTATGTGTCTAGAGGTCATGCTGCAGGAAGATAAAGTAAACTTTTAAAACGTCTACCGTGGAGGAGCAATAATAATGCGCAGTGTGTTGTGTACGGTGTGCGTAATACACGCGCCAGCATAATCCACCGTTATCGTCGATGCAAATTAATAGTTGGAATCGGGCGTGCATAATGCACGGACGATTCATGAATTATACATCGCTCGGATGACTGATCTACCGGCTGGCTGAAGCTGTGCAATGGTGTTTTCCCCCGTGCCGCCGAGAACGCGTTGCGCGTGACTCTATTCGAGTATTATATATATATTTTTTTAAATATTTTCTTCTCTATTTTTATCTGCCTCCGATGCGATGCGATTTGTATGGCTCATTGAAAAAAAACCTCGTGGAAAATTTGCTGATCGATAGTAATAAAATTCCATCACGACGTGTTCATTTATTGTGGCAATAAAAAATTTTCGGGTGATCAAGTTGAACACAAATAATTTAGACAACTTTCTAAATTATTTGTAGCTGAAAAATAGTATTTTTTATTGTGCTGTAAATTTATCACGTTATTATATATATTTAATGTTATTTCGAGTAAAACAAAGTGTGTCATATTCATTTATGACAATTATCTGGTTGGATTATTCAAGATGTAAATGTCGAGAAATTCAAATAAAAGTAATATTCAGTGTTGTGGCGCGACCCAGGTCGTTCCGTTTAGTGCGGCCGCATTTGAGATTTTATCATCATCCGGAGCACAAGAAAATTGTTCTGAATCGCAGGGGGTCTCTCGTTTTGCTCTTAGCTTCAATCTCGATCCTCGTTTTGTATACTCGTTTTGACCCAGGAAACGTATTCAAAGCACGCATTCGAAAGATGTCGCACAAAACCTTGGCTGCGAACGGCATCCCACTAAATATACTTCTCTTTGTAATAAATAGAGTTCACAGTCAAAAATAAACAACACACTCTTCCGCAGTAACAATAAAAGATTCCTGACAATTGATGCCTCACCACTATTATTATTATCAAAATAAAAATGAAAAGCTACGGCTGTAGGAAACATAACACATTTTAAAATTATAGTGTGCGTCATAATGTGTCCGATGTCATTATTTTATTGCATTGGGCGCGGGCATTTATTCGTGATAATAATAATAACACCAACATCAACACCAACAACTTGTCGATTACTAATGATTATTATTTATCATTGAACGTGCCTCTCCAACACATGCTTTTATCACTTTTATGTCACGGGTTTACCAGTATCAATCATCAATCTTCAGATGTTGTTTCTCGAGGACAGGTGTGGAAGCACGTGACTATTTTTCTTTACAATCACACTCCAATTTACGTATTTCGCTAAGTGACCGTATAGCACATGATTGTCATAATAAAGAAAAATAAATATTTCTCAAAGTTTATAGTAAATTCCGTCTTTACATTATGTATAAACTTGCAAACACACATGTAGACAAATGATGATTTCAAATTATTTTAAATAAAATTTCTAAACTTTCACTGGAAGACATTAGACATCTCATCAGATTGCAATGCTCAGTTATATTTAACCACTTTTTTTCATTATCGCATCTTAATTAGAAAAATATCATCTTATAATTGCGAATGCAATAAAACTTTGAGTACTTGTATCTTGTTCAATGAGACTATAGATTAATTAAGAATGATCACTCAATAATAATGACGAGAAGCACCTCAGTTACGCGGACAAGTGTTATAAATCATATAAATTCGCTTCGCCAGAACTAATGATTGTGTGTGTCGGCGTTTGTGCTAATTCGCAAGACTTTTGCCGCAGGCTATATGTATATTATGTATATATATATACGTTATTTTATTTTCTCTATGCTCTATGTTCTATACAATTCAACTAGCACGTACCGATATATACATGCTGGCTGGATACTTTCTCATTCTTGGTTTGTAACACTCTGACAAAACGTGTGCGTTGCACATCTCACATCTCAGATCGGACATGTACGTTTTATATATATATATATATATATATATATATATATATATATATATATATGTTTATATCTATAGTATAAATGTGAATGTATAAACTGAAGACGTGAATATAAAAGAAGGAGAGAAGCATAGAATAAACTCGTGGGAAGTGCCCTGGCGCCCTAACAGCACAACGGAACAGAAACACACCGTAATCACTCGGGACCTATGGTAATGATAACTATTCGACGTAATTGTAAATTCGTTACGCCCTCGATAGAAAGTTATTCGCGAGTCATTACTCCGATTTTCCCATTATCCATCCGCCAACCAGTGCAATCTCAAGCGGGTAACGCGATATCCACAGCGCTCTCTGATACTAAATCCTTCAATATTGTCTCTATGTGAGCTAAAGTCATATGTAAGATGAGACAGACATCATGAGGATATATGCTAGGTAAATTTAACAATTCGATAGACCATCACGAGTCCATCAGCCAGTTCGTCATCATCATCATCATCATGCTAGCTCATGATGAATATTTTTAAAATTATATATTAAGGGCTTAAAATATTTACCATTGGTAAATCCTGGTGCTAACAAATTCAGTATTGTCATGACGATAAATCGTGCAAGTTTGGTTGATTTGAATAAGACTGTGAAGTAGACCAAGTGGCGAATCATCCAACTCAGTTGATCCTTAGGTGGAGATTAAATTCCAGGGAACCGGAGATATCAGAATAAGAGCTGGATCCTTGGTAATACCTAGAAAAGATTCGAGTCTGCTGAGTGTAACTAGCCTTAGAAAAGAGTTTGATCGAGCGTCAGCATCTCTGGTGGTGTCGAGGCACGTACGTAAGCATGGAGACCTCGCAAGATCGTGCCCGTATGTAGATATGGCGCGAGAGGTGTCTCAAACCACGCCGTGCCCGCGCACGAAGGTGGTCTATTAGTTATAGGGACACACTTGCAGGCGGTTATCTGAATGTAGTGAGCTGAGAAGTGGGCATATCTGAGATCTATCCGATAAGATGCAACAATACAGGAAGTCAATACTAAAGTCTGCATAGGATACAAGCATTTGGTTTTAGCTAGCCCTGGATCTTTGATCAGAAACCACCAAGATTATGTTTATTTAATATATATAACAGTTTGTAGGTTTTACTGGAGGTTGAATCGTTCCGATCGGCAGGAATACTCGTCCGGAGCAGATGCTTGTTGATACAACGCAGTATCGGCTCAGTTGTACTATCGAACGCAATCCAAAACGGCGGACAGATGAGAGATCTAGATAAGATGAGAACACGAGATGAATTAACGTTAATGCGAGGCATATAAGGTGGATCCAGTGGTATCGGTGCTCTTAGAGTTGCCGTATAAGCATTTCTCATGAGACGTTGTAGTTGTCCTCATCGTTATTGGCTTGTATTATAACAACTTTTAGCCAATACTACATAATCAAGATCGTCATCATCATCATCATCATCATCATGATCGTCGTCGTCGTCGTTGTCGAAAGAATTGTAAAAAAAGCATAAGGAATGATACAAGTATAGATTGTGATTGAAACATCGCCATCCATCATGGACATTATTTATACCTGATCATCATATTCTTAAAGTAAAATTCCAAGTAAGTTTTCGAATAATAATACGGCTGAATCGATCGGCTTTTTTTAGCAGGATCGGTACACCAGGATCTTGCTAAGATAACGATAAAATATATATATATATAGATCGGGAAGGGAGGGCACGCCGATGGCGCTTCGTGGCACGAGGCCGACGCCGTGACGACACACCGTGGAAAAGCTCCACTAAAGAGCAACAAAAACAAAACGAATAAATTGAGAATAAAAAGATCCTCTTTAAGTTTGCATAGCATCTTATGTACACATAGGCATAGTTCAAGTCACAGAGAGACCCTTGTTCAAAACCCTCCTGCAAGTTGCTCGACGGCCCACGCGAGGATTCCTCAGATGCAAATTTTACTCGAGCTATCGCCCGGATCGTGAGCTCAGCTGCTGCAGAATGCAAGAGAGACGGCCGATAAAACGACACGAGGGTGCTGCGGGTGTTGAGACATCGAGGGGAGGACAAACACCGAGGGACCAGTGTTGCTAGGGTGACAAAGAAAACAAGGATAAGAAGTTGGTAATACTCGTACCATTGCACTTGCACCACGATCTCAACTCGGATGCATGATGTATATCCGCCACCGGGACACGGGTGGATATGCAAACTAGCAGTGCACCCGTGAGCCTCAGGTCATCACCCGGTCATGTGTGTCATGTTTAAGCTGATCGTGTTGCAGAAGCAGGACCACGTCTCATCGCCAGCGCATCATCATCATCGCCGCAGCCGTTTCCCCTCAACTGCTCGTAAATCATTCACTGTACCCACTTTCATTATTGATTCCTCCAGCTTTTTCAGCCTCTCATCCTCTTTGGAAAAACAAGTCACAGTTTCGTCTTTTATTTATGCTGGCTACTGATTGCAGAGGATGATGACAAGCGCTAAATTTACGAACGCGGACAAACTTACGACTTATGTAATGGGCAAGAGCAGCCCGTGCATCCGAATTTTTTATTATGTTTTTACGCACTGTCTGGAAGAAGCGGGTAATCGACGTAAGAAGTTCTTTTGGGCATGATAAACAGTCGCTTTTACTTGTGTTGGCTCCGTAAATCAATCAGTGTGTTACTATGCAATTTTATCTTCAACTACGTGCTGAGCACACTAATAAATTGCGAGCCAACTATTAACCTGATTGCTAGAACGTGACAAAACCGTAAATTTCTTGCGACCGTTTTTTTTAAATTTTCTACAATTATTCATTTTATTTATTGTATAATCTCTGTTATTAAAAATCAATAACCACAAACATGTTTACCGTAATAATTACAAACAACTTTTCGAACTAGATAAAAAAAAGTAAAATAAATAATTCAATTTATGTAAACTTGAGAAATTTGTTTTGTCAGTAATAAGTACTTATATTTTTTACTCTACGAAGACAAAGTAATTGAGAATAAACAATTGTCAGGTTTATTGTTGGATACTTGAATGACTAAAAAATAGGGAATAATAAAAAAACATAACCGCTGATGGGCGATTATTGAACTTGCGGCGCTATAATGAGAGATAAAAGCCAAGGAGGAGCGGAATAATTGCAAGATCGGAAATCGATCACTCGGTTGATCTCATGCTGGAGAGGACACGAGCACCCACAGGTGCGCAAACCGGCTCAGGTGCGGTCGAGTCGCTGGAGGGCCTACTCCACACTCACAAACACACTTGCGGCTAAAAAAGAACGGACCGGAATCAGAGGAGACGAAGAAGCAGATGAAGAAAAGGAGGATTAAGAAAAACAAGAGTAAGAAGACGTAATGGGAGATGAAGCAGAGAGAGATGCCAGAGAGGGCATTCCTACACGAGTTGAGCTGGATAATGATACTGAGAGTGGAAGAGGCGAAAGGAACAAGTGGATGAGTCGATCCGAGTGGCAGATCAACTGGACCCGGCACAACACAGAATGAAGCTGAGCCCCGAGCAGGCCATCGACTTGCCTGATATGCTCTTGCTTGAGAGACTGAGCGATCTCCCATGGCAGTTGTTATCCACTTGCGAGTCACAGACCGCCTATGCTACTGGGTCAAGCGCCAGCGCTCGGGGCACGGGAACCCAACCACTGACTTTACCTCCACTGATAATACATCCTTCTAGACCGCTTCATCTCTCCTAATGGATCTCTTACAGTCCGAGAAACTCATCCACACCCGTTTCACCTCC
The DNA here is from genome assembly GCF_026212275.2 of Microplitis demolitor. Taxonomy (NCBI): domain Eukaryota; kingdom Metazoa; phylum Arthropoda; class Insecta; order Hymenoptera; family Braconidae; genus Microplitis; species Microplitis demolitor. The sequence continues at coordinate 22,768,762 of NC_068545.1, read as the reverse complement.
ATGTATTTATCTTTTCTCATTCCGCGATTCATTCCCTTGATCTAACATTTATATTTACATTTACATTAAAAATTTTTACACTGAATTATATAAATTACAGACCAATGATAACTGACAAGAAAAGAAAATTATTTTTGCTTATAATTGATTAGTGAAATTATAAATGTAGTTATCGCTGGGATCGTAAATATAAATAGTGAATTGAAATTAGTAGAGTTTCAAAGTGTGACTAATTTTCACGGTTATTTTGTCTCGATTATATTGTAGCAGTCTATTATCGGATAGCAGCAGGTGTTTCGCATACAAACAACTCGTTTAGCAAGCAGCCGAGGCCGTTGAAAATCGTCCGCGAGACTGGCAATTGTGCGCGATAATACGTTTATTACGACACCCGATTTACGACGCACTGGATACAAACAACACACTCTCTGGTATAGGTGGTACAGCAGCAGCAGCAGCAGCCGTGGTCTTTCTGCAATTTCTACGGCCACGTGCGATATACATAACAGTCTAGTACATAACAATCTGTTTCAATGTTCCATTCTGCTGCACAGCTTTTCAATAGAAAAATAAAACAAATAAATAATGGAAAAAAAAAAAAAAGTAAACAATGAGGCTAGGATTGGAGGTCAATTGACTGAAGATAGTTTGGAGCAGAGTGCATATATTTATTATTATCGAATTAAACCGGCGCTAAGTGAGTAGACAAGCAGACGACGGCGTCTGCTCGCGGGAGAGTGCGACAAGAAACGAAGCGAGTGTAGTGGCGACGAGTATGAAAGGCTTAAAGTACAAGCAAGAAAGCAGACTCACCGTGGTCCGAAGGTGGATGATGGTGGTGCTAGTGGGGGCGTGCGATAGTTCAAGTCGTGAGCGGACAGCCCCGCCCGACACGACCGCAGAGCATCTTCGTTCTGACCCCCGCTGACTTTCCTTACTCCCCTCTAACCTCCCGATCCCCCCGAACCCGGCAATCTACCTCGTCTCGATCCTCCGCGTCTGCCTCTTCCTCTTCTTCGTCTACTCCAACTTATTTCTTTTCCCCTTCAAGGTTTACTACAACACCCCACCCGTAGGCCCATCGCCAAGGGCACCGATTCTTTTCTATCCTGATACACTGGGCTCTACTCTCTCAGCCTCGGTCTGAAGATGAGGATTAAAATACTCAATGCCAGAGAAGAGAAAACCAAACCCAACACGAAAGAAGAGCAACGGTATAGTTACCCAGCTATCCCCAGTACAAGTTACTGAAGGAATAGAATGAGATTGTGAGTGAACATGCTCGAGCACGAGCCAGAGAGGGGCGAGGCAGTGATAAGTGTGGGAAGGGCAGGTTGCATAAGGTCTAATATTATGCAAGCACAGCTGAACCTCAATGCGTTGGATCTCAGCTATTGAGCTTGAAACCTAGGATTACTTTGTACACTAGAAATTAAAAAGAAGAGAGAAGAAAAAAATCTGAAATAAAACAAATTGTAAAGAACGTTGAACCCAAAGTGACCATGAGGTAGTCAATGATACTTAAAGTGAACGTGGATATTTATAGGGATGATTATGACAACTTAAATGGATGATTTTTGGTTCAACAATCAATATCCGATAATTCTGGCGTCTAAGAACAGGCAGAGATTCCCACAAGCCAGTGGGTCGTTGTCTGAGTTCACGGTATCAGGTAATCTAGGTGAAGGATTGAGTTGACAGCGGGCCTGTCAAAATTAAACTGGATGTGACCTTCGATCCGTGAGTAGAGCGGTGAGAGACTGCACACGATGATTATTATAAACTAAAAGAATGGAATGAATAAGAGAGACTTGTAGAAATAGACGAGAGGCGTACATAGTAGACGAAGGTATAGGATGATAAGTTGAGAAGAGAAAGACGAGTGGAAGAGATATACCTGGGCAGCGAAGGTCACAGGGCTAAGGCACTTCTCACGCCCTCGTGCAGCCTCTTGGGATCATCTCACTCACTTTTCTCGGATACCCATGTACACAACATCTACCCATACGTATTTCTTAACACGGGCGATTAGTATATAAGCTTAATTGCTGTTAACATGTGTGCGTGATCATGGGCATTGATCATCTCCTCGCAGTCTATATCTCTACAAAGGGATAAGAGTATTATACATACACATCCTCATCTACATCTACATCTACATCTGGATCTCCATCTATATACATGATACACTTAGTAACGCTCTCATTTCCTACGGCAATGTACGTTTTCAATGCAGACTTTTATGTTTTTCTGCTGTTGATGTTGCTGTTGCTGTTGCTGCACTTCCTGATGACTAATGTCATGGAAGGATAAATGCTGCACAAAGTACAGTGTGGGAAGTTGAATTAAGTTGAATTGTAACGAGAAATATCCTGGGGAGAAACCCAATAGTTTATTAGACAGACAAATCTCAAACTGTGTGCGTGTGCATACGTCACTTGACAAATCGCCCGATCACTCTTAGCGACACCCGCCCCCGTTTACTCTCAAACGATCAATGCAACTATTTTTCTGTGAAGAAACTTGTTACTCTAATTAATGACACCCAGTCTAGCGAACTAAACTCTATAGATATTGACGTGGGCTCGCCACTTGCCAGCAATTCGTCACAGTTTCTTCAATAAGCTTTCCTCAGTCTTGTTGATCTCCTCACCTCTTTCTCTTCTCCTTTTTCTTCTTCCTCATCCTTATCCTCACCCAACAGTTTCAAAAGCCTCACTATTATTGCCATTTATTATATTTTTTGTTAATAATTATTATAAAGGCATTACATCTCGAGTCGTGATTTATGTTATCTCGTGCGCAATTATTAATTCCATCCTATACCTCGTGCTACAGGATGATAATCAGTGTCATATTAAATGAGTAAAGCTTTTCATGATTATAAATACTAAAACTAAAAAAATAATCCTTTTTATCTCGATTATTTTTCTTACAGCTCAACTAGTCATACCAACTTGTTGCTTTTACTCGTTAATTTATTAATGTGCGTATCTTATCAATCGATAGATGTATAATTAAGATGCTCCGGGGATCCATGCATATTATTTCATTATTATTATTGACATACCAGAGAACGTTGTACGTATTTATAATAATCATTAATTCTTTGAATCGAGTAATTAAGTTCTCTTTGTTTTTTTCTTCCTCTACAATTACTATGTAATTTTTATAATTTATTGCTTATTATTATTGTTCATTTTTTTTTTTATCAGATTATGTAAAAACATCATACATTGTTTGTGGATAAAGTGGCGATAGATTTGAACGGTCTCAAGTGAGCTACGATCGAGTTATTTAGAAATGTATATACATATATGTGTACGGACAAGTAAATGCTTAGATGTAAAATAAGAAGCCGATACGAGTGTAGTAGGGGATCTGAGAGTATATAGCTAAGCGAAGAGATGATATCTCTTGCGGTGTGCTCGAGGCGTGATATGACCACGTTGCCTATTGCTACCCGTCTTACGAGCGGGCACTTGAGTTTGCCCCACCTTGGCATAAACCCACTGTATACTGAATACCCATACGATTTATCTCGATCGACTTCACTGAGATACTCACAATAATAACAGTAATGCACCAGACTCCTTACCCAGTGGTTGGCTATAGTTATACCGTTTCGTCGCTGGGTGGCGTAATGCCAAAGTCCTCTCGATTCTACATCCGCCCGATTGTATCTTTATATCCTTGTAGGATAGTTTTGTTGTTTTATAATTTATAATCACGAGGTAAACAGTCGTAGGAACCGAGTGACTTTCTAGTGATTTTAGTACAAAAGAAAAAAATATGTGCATCTATATTATTATTTATCTAGATGTAGGTTTGAATTGAAGTTAGTCACTCTCTTTCCAGGCTGCTCATCGAGAAAATTAAAAGCGCATGTAATTAATCAAAGACAATCAAAGTCTGGGAGCGTGAACACAAGTCAACTCCCAACAATGTTACTGCTATCTGTCATATTATCTTCTCGCGATAAAGTTAATAAGAATGAACTTAATAAAAATACAATAATAATAATAGTTATGAGGTGTAAAATATAAAGAACGCCCACATGAATAAATATATGTGGAAAGATAATATTATATATTGTTGTAAAAGTAAAATATACTTTTGTTACGGATATATGTGAGTTTTGTTTAAAAAATATAATATAGACGTACGAGGTTGCCGTCCTTATTCTTATCGTACCTTTCTATCCGTGCGATTTAACAATTCATTGATACTTTACACTATGATTAATAGCAGCGATGGTTTAGACTAACAAATGGTCTATGTGTGTGCACGTGTGTGTATGTATTAATTTTTAACAATTGTTAGCAACGTCTCTATACGCTTTCACTAGAAGACTAGACGCGGCGGCGGATTTATAAACTAAAAAAAAAAAGTAACATTCATCTCTCGACAAAGGGGTATACCCGACTGAGGATTTCCCGTTTGTTCGTGGGAAGGACCGTGGTGGCTCATTGTAAAGGGGCCTCGCCTCCACGGCATTAATCTCCAACAACTTTACGAGAGTCCACGAGCTCTCGTGATGAATTCCCTCTTCATTTTTTTCAGTCAACTCTATTTATATACACATTTATTTAGACGAGCTTTGTCCTAAAAATAATTGTTCCTCGCCAGTGAAATTTCAATACCATTAGAAAATGAAAAAAATAACAAATAAATAAATACAGTTGTAGTCGACTTTACAAAAGAGAACAGTAATTAATCCTTCAACTTTCTTACAAAGAATAATTACTGTTTGAAAAAAAAGCTATTTTTAAGTAATTTTTTTTTTTTTTTACTGAACATAAATTATAAAATTTTACTGGGAATTAAAAAAAAAAAGTAAACGTTCATGTAAAATTAAAAATGTATATTTTGATGAAAATTATAAGCCGACGTGCTGAGTAAAATAATCACACTGTTTAAGGCGGCGTCTTAGCGGTTTTATTTTTGATTACGTCACGACGGAGACTGCAGCCGATCTCCGAAAGACCTGAGGCCACGTATAAGGTATTGACTTACGATAGGAATTTTCCGACAGCCAGGACGATCGAGGCTGGAAGTTTTAAATTTATTGCCGCTCCAAGATATATAGGAGCCTTTGGAAGCGTTACATCCTGTCCTTATTGACAAGTAGGTTCCCAGAGACTAGCCATAGATAAATATATATATATATATATATATACACAAAGACATATTTCTATTAAATATATGAACAGGTAAACAAGCAGATGTCGCTGGAGCGACTCGAGTGGAGTTAAATATCTGGCTATCGCAACGGGAATCGGTTATTTGCGGGAAAACAATAGAATGTCGAGAGGGATGGAGCTTAGAGAGGCGGCGAGAGGTGAAGGGATATCGGATCGAGGTGTTCTCTCTCTCGCTTGAGACGTGAGATATACGTCTCGGTCATCCGGGTCTATCTGCGTGGTTTTCTCCTGGGGAATGTCAACAGTGCCTTTGCAAGCTTACCGAGAAACGGCCCCCTCGAAGCCGTTCCGGCTCATGTTCCACCTGTGCACCTGTTCTCGGATGGTGTGCCGAGTTGGTTTGAGATATTCGACGTGGAACAAGCGGAGGAGAAAGAATTAAAGTGAGAAGTACTATGGAAAGAAACTATACTGCGGATAAAAAGAAGAATAAGTTCTGTTGAAGAGGGATAAGAAGAAGAAGAAGAAGAAGAAGCAGAAGAGTTGGTGGATAGTATAGAGGTGAAGAAGACTCTTGAAACAGGTGGAAACGCGTTTGAAAAAGACACACTGCCTGAATAGCAACCAGTGACGAGGAATTTTATTTTTTATTTCTTTTCCTTTTGTACTCAATGGCTCCACATCACTGCAGTAGAACACGAAGAAATTCACCGAGCGAATGTCGAAAAAAACAAAAAGATCGACGAGATTAATCGCGGAATTGGAGATATGCGTGGATTTTGGTTTCTCTTTGGCTAATTCAATTCTATTTTATTATACCGTAAGAGTCCATAATGTTTTAAATCTTGTTATTTCTTCTTTCTCTTGCTGCTGTTGTTATTTATTTATTTTTATTTTGTTTATTCTTAAGTTTTGAATGTTGTTGTTTTTTAGTTAATTTCTTTTTTACGTCTACTCTCCTCAGCTACACGGGAATAATTCGCCTTTGTGGAATTTTAAACTGCGGAACACAGAGCGAGGTTTACCTCGGGCAAACAAATAACGATCGTTACTTACACACGGGGTACATTACGCAGACAATTACCACGTTCAGTTAACCAGGTGAAAGTTACTTTACGCTTAAATTGGGCCTCTAATCTACTCCATTCTAACGCGGTATTTTTAAAAACAGCATTTAATAACGGGTGTGTGCCTTTTCTTTCACAAAGTCTACTGTTTTTTATTTTTTTATGTACCGACCATTTGTTAGTTTGCCAATTATAAAATAAATTTGACAAATTGATTTTATAATTGGCTAGAAGAATGATAGTGATCATAATAATAATAACAACGGAAATAAAAATAATAATAATAATAATAATTTAAAATTATAAAAAACAATTATAATGGCAGTAATAATTGATGATTAAATATTTCGGTCACGAAGTCGTTAACCTGTGTTTAATCAATATTCCATGCATGCAAAAACTGGACACCCGTGACCCATGTTGTGACCTTTGTGAAAACCGCACGACTGTTGAATAATTACGGAGAATTTTCACATCAGAGAGTTTGAGCTACAGCTATCTTTCTGGGTAGATATCTAGCTAGCGACCCTACCATACCTAGTACGAGCTACAAATACATCTACATAAATATAAACACACATATATGTATAAAAGCACTCACCAGTAGACGGGCAGATCGGCAGCGGTGTGGGTGTTGTCGACGGCGATGGAATCCTTCTGGCTGAAACAGTAATTAATGCTGCCGCTGGACTGTAACGAGGCACCTGCAAAACCACCGGAGTCTTCACCGACAGGTCCACGGGTTCAAGCTGCACTGGCGGTCCCGCCGCCTGCAAAAGCAAAATCACAACCCGTTAAAAATTGCTGGGAAAAAAAATAAATGGGCATTTAAAATATCATTTTTATTGCTATTGTTTGATAAGAGCTTCTAGGCAAGTGACGGAAATATTTTCTCAGTTATTAAAATAAAAACGTGATAGCTACAGGACAGGGTCCAGTGTAAGCAAATGCAAATGATTGTTCCCGCAAAGATTCTGACGAAACGTGGGAATGTTTGAGCGCGCGGAGGGCGAGCCACCTGTCATACGACTAAATAAATGGATCGAGTCGTGGTACACGATATAAACAGCTAATAATGCAATGCTGCTGGTGAGTCGTTTGTAGATGCCGGAGGCTACTGTCGAGTGTGTGACAATCACAAGTCGTGTTTACAGAATATCGATCTTGTCGATAGATGCTTTCTTATACTATACCACTAGTGTATGCCGTCCAAGATCTACACTGACACTCAGTTACTCTTCTACCAATTATGATACATCTTGAGCATAACCCGATGTTGCTCGCTGACAGAGATATGCTTAATAATGTCCGATCTTTTCATCTGTCTTATTTATATTCAACTGTCAACGTTAAAATATCTTGAGAAATTATTTTATCAACACTATTCATTATTTATTTTTTATCGTCATAAAGTCCTTGAAAAATAAAAAAAAACTCGGACATGCAATAATGTCCTGTTATTAAATAGCAATAAAATAAAAAATAATAGCACACCTAAAGTGATAAACTGATAATTATAATTTCGATTTGCATTTATAAATATAATAGTTTATAAAATTGAAAGATTATAGAGTAGTTTTATTCATAACACCTGAGTGGGAGCCAATCGCGATCCTCAATAATAATAAAAAGGAACTGCGCATAACAGGTAATGAGCCTATCCACATAATAACGAGTAATTACCCGAACCGTGATCAATCCCGCTCGATAATTCTAAGCATACGCTCGGTTGATCCCGCAACAAAACCATAACACTTTATTATCATATGTTATTTTTCATTATTTCTCTATTAGCGTCCAACCTCGAAAGTTTTTTTCTTTTTTTTTTCGAGATCAGAAAAAAATACAATCTTATAATACTCCAATTCTGTATGATACTGTTAGTAAAACAAAATTTATTTACCACTTAATCCTTTTTTTGTCCACGATTTATGTTTCTGTTCCAGAGAATCACATTTTATATATATAGCGAACCAATGATGCATTCGGAAAATAAAACCCGTATGGTTGATTTCTCATTACCAAAAGACTTGTCCTCTGATACACACAGAGGCAACTAATTGATGTGTATGTCCATCTTCTTTTATTATCATCGTTTCACAATTACAGCCCAATCGTAAGATTTAAGTTTATGGCGCCCAAATATCCCGACGTCTTTCTTTGGTTAGTTCTTCTGTCTCGTTATACAGCTGGATGTAGATCCAGTTAATTCGACCAGCAATACACTTATATTGCAAGTGATACTTATAAACCAACCAAACCTCGTTAAGCCGATCTCGACTCATAAAATTGTTAAGCGAAAATTTTGTAACCGCGTAACAGCTTCTTAAAAAAAAAACTAAAAAAAATCAAATTATTTTTTATCGTTATTTATCCGAAAAAGACTTGTCTAGAACAACGAGTTACTACTCGGTTGTCTGGTTAAATTCACCAGAACTGATGTCGAATAAAAGTTTTATAAAAATTCATTTTTAATGATCCATTGTCAGAAGACAAGATACTCGACTCTCTTGACTCCTCTCGAGACAACCAGATAGAAATTACATTTTGGTGTGCGCATTAAACATTGATGAGTACGAGAAACTGTTACTGTAATATCACCTTGTCTAACTTCTTGGTTTACTAAGACACGCCCGTCACAAGAATTCATTTATATAAATATATATATATATATATATATATATATATATATATATATATAAGGCAAGCCCCTGATCTTAGACGAGACATTTGAGTTGAGTGCGAGGTGCATCGACCGTTCTTCAAGTCAAGTCTTCGGTTAAATTAAGCTACGACAGATTTATCGTACACCCAACACTTCTGTCTCTTGTTCTTCATTTCCATCTTCGCCTTCATCTTCATCTTACGAGCTCTCATCCTTCATCTTCCATCTTTCATCTTCCAGCAGCGCCACCATTTAAACTTCCTCGTCCTGTCACAGCTCAGCTCAACTGACTTATCTCGTACCTCACCTCGTAAAGATGTCATTGATCATGATCAGAGTCTCTGAATATTACTCAGGTGCAACCACCGATGATAAAAATTTTTTTATTTATTTATATCTTCATTCCTCAGCATTTTTATTTCAATTCTTTGTGCACAAGACACTTTTTTTTACAATAAAATTAAAGTATATAAATGAGCCAACGGCTACGAGATTAATGACCAACAAAACAAGAATTTTGTCGTAATGCAACTAATAAGTATACTCAATCATTAAATAATTAATGCCCAATACCAACAGAGCTGAAGCTTAAAAATTATCTCCATTATTTAACTTATTTATTAATATTATTTATTTCAGCTCGACGATTTAATAAAAAAAAAAAAAAAAAAAAAAAAAAACAACTTTCTTCATTATAACAATATTTCGCAAGTTTAAAATAAAATATATTATTCCATTATAATCGTACCGTTGGTTTTGCTCTCTCTCAATTGATAAACCGCGTGAGACGATGAGAGTCGAGACTTTGGAGCACCGCGTGCTCAATAAATTTCAACAAATTCAACACCAGGACATTAATCAAATTTCGTGTTCACTGTAAGCTCGTAAGTACTCATATCTCATAAATATATATATATATATATATATATGTATATATAAAAATATAAATATATAATATGAAACTTATTCGGCAGCTACTAATTATCAGTTCATTAACTGTACAACAGACTACTTTATTGATTTAAATAAGAGTACCATGTCATAATTTGTACAGAATTATTACTCATTCATCTGTTGCTTATATATTTGTATATATGTATATATGGCTGTATATATTTTTTAAAATTGCATCAGTATGTTGTTATTTTAACGAGTGTTATTGATACACAGACATTTAACGGAGGTATAATATTATTATAACTCAAGATAAAAATGATTATTTTGAATTACATAGTCTTGGTTGTACAACACTCAACGGCGTCAGATAATCAATAAGTTTGTGGTAGTACATCAGAAGCCTCGAGATAAAAATTATTAATTTCGCATATTCATAAAATTAGGCAGAGCCACTGCTTTCACCTGTCGTATCTTTGGCATCAACTCCGCCTTCTTTTCGCCATTGTCCGATCACTGTGGTCTTGTTCTACTTTCCAGGATGTTATTATTCATAATCAAAAAAATATTCAATATTTTTAAGTATACACTTTATATTTATTCTCGTCAACACGCCGTATGAAAAATACCACATTTATTTCACAATATCCGTCGATAAATCATTTTAAATGAAAATTTTTTTTCGCTTAATTATGTATCGATATTATTAATTTAATTGATACTCATCGGACATTAATAACATTATTATTTTTTTAAATATTGTTTTTTAATTACTTTACTTTATCGCCGGCTTTTATGGACAGGAGATCTTTGGGAGTTCGAGGACTGACCTCAGGTCCAAAAATCGCTCGTGTAAATTATTTAATTTTAAGATTTTTTATTGAATGAGTAAAAAATATTAGTGAGATTCAAAATTATTTTCGATAGAAAAAAGAAGAACTTCAAAAAATGTATTTTCTACTTTTTTCAAGCCATCAAACGATCAAAGAAAAAAAAACATCTATATAGGGTAAAATGGGCCCTTATAAAAAAATATTTAAAAAATATTATCAGATCACTATTTGAGCAAAAATTAAAAAGAAATCAGAACTAAAAGATTTTTAAATTTTTGTTAAAAAATATCATGTGGTCCATTTTACCTCACTTAAAAATTTTCCATATTTTGAAATTTAAATAATTTGTATCGTATGACTGTAATGTCTAATAAGACGAAATTTTTCAATGGACTAATTATAAATTTTAGAAATGAAAGAGGAAATTAAAAACTTTAAGAAAGTTGGGAAATTAATTTATCAAGTGACAGGACTGTAGTAATATGAGTTGTAATATATGACGTAAATTCTGTTAATAATTTTTTATCAGCCACGAAATACTTGAACTAGAAATAATTTCAGCCGTCTAAAAAGATTGATATCGATTGTTGTATAATTAAATAAACCTATTGATAAAAAATAACCCAACGAAAATTATCGTGATATATTTTGCGTACATTAAATGCAATTATAATCAATACATCATATTTATATTCAATCATCGATGTAGCCTATGACGTGAAAAATGTTAAATCATTATTTTTTATGTCCAGCACACGCTAAGTATATGCAGGAAGAAATAAATGCACGTATATATAAATATAAGTTATCAATAATCCATTACGAAAATACACAGAGAGAAATTACAATATTCATCATTGATAGATCCAAGTCAGCGAGAGCCAAGAAAGCGCAGCACCAGCTCTACAGTTTGATCGGCTCAATAAATCAAACCTTGGAAATCTTATACTGCACTAGCCAAGAAAGAGAGGATAATTTTCCACGCCGTAAGATCTTATGATCGGAGATGAGGAAGCGCCGGACGTTCAATATCTACCGATGTGTATAATAGCCGAGGGTTTATTACGTTGGGATCCATACCAACTCAAACGTCCAGCTCCAGCATTAGTCCCACCACCACCACCACCATCATCGCAAGCAAGAACTCTTCTTATTTTTATTTCTACTCAAGAGACGATTGAAAAGTACTGATTGATTAAGTGATTCTTGATCATAGGAATTGCCCGAGAATTTTATTTATCAGCCGATCTGCTCTTACACCAGCAATTTAACTTTAAAATAAAATAAACCGCTAACTAATAATAATAATAATAATAATAATAATAATAACAGTAATAATAGTAAGTAAATAAAAATAAATATATGTGAATTATCGCATTAAAAATAAATTGGATACCGATGAATAAAAAAAGTGAGAAAATACACGATCGAACGACCGATAGTACTAATGATCTTCAGCATGTTTAAAGATTAAATTAGTGAGAAAAAAAATAATTTAACAACTCTATTATACGCCGCTCGATCTCATTAAATCACTACTCTCTACACATTCAGTTAATGGATATTATTATTATTATTACTATTATTATTTATTTTTGACCTTACACTCTAAAAAATTTACGCAGTGAACGTGGATTAAATCCAGAGTGAATGCGGAGCGGATGACTGTGTATTTATTTAATCCACTCAGAGTAAAATTCATTCGTAAGCAGAGCACGAAAAAAAAATTGTAGTTCTTCTAGCCACAATATTGTAGTAAAACATTTGTAGTTGCGACCCTGGTCGAAAAAATGAACTTCAATTTCAACTTCGAATGCGGCTGCAAGTGAACAGATTCCCGAACCTCATTTTAACCTCTATACGGAAAAAAAATATTGTGCTTCCAACAATCTAAAGTATAGTAACTCGTAGATTGTTACCACAACGATAGGTTATATACTTATGGTAAAAATATCGTATCGTTCCTGTAACTATCTATTAGATAACTGTGAGCCCTATACGACTTTCTGTAATCGTCATCTCACACACCACCGTCTAACCTAATTAAACATCCATTTTCAAAATATAACAACAATTCGAGTTCATTTTTTTAAAAATTTGTTAACTATCTATAACCTTACTGATTATTTATCTAATAATCAATCTAATAAAACTGCTATATCTTTAAATTGTGAAAATTATGTAAAAATCAATTTATATTAATTTAATTAATTAAATTTTTAGTATATTTAAATATTAATATATATATAACCTCAAAAATAATATGATATATTTATATTTATATTTTAAATTTATTTAGACTGCAAATGATAAATCAGTTTTATAAATTATTTTATTTAATCAAAATTAATTATTAATCATTTATTTATTAATGACAAAGATTTCCAAACGTGTGTCAAATAGGGCTCAAAACGATACGGTATAGGTCAGCTATCTACCGTATTGTTGTCATAACGATACAGTAGATCTTTGCAGTAACAATCTAGTAGATAACTATTGCGTATTGTTACTGTAACTATACAGTATACTTCTCAGAACAATATTTTTTTCTCCATGTATGCTGCGCTTATTTCTGTTTCTCCACTATAAACGATCAATTGAGGTTCAATTTTTTGACTAGGGGAGTACTCCGATATGTAGTAAATACTACATAAATAATACTGACTTTACTACAAGTGTGGTTGAGGTTATTTCAAGTTAGAGCTCGCATTTCTTTATTCTAACTTGTAGTAACCTCAGCTACAGCCGCTGTGATAGCAACTAAAATTTTTCATCCATGAATTTATTTTAATATTAAAACTCCAAATCCGAGTGAATGTGGATTTCAATAACATCCAGTTTACTCGTAATCACTCGGCTGGAAAACAAACTCTCCCTTTACTTCGCATGCGCAGTGATTTATTTTCAAACTTCAAAACTCTGAGTGATGGAGTAAATTCGAGTTTGAATAAAATCTGTAATCACTTCCGATTTTTTACAGTGTATACAAATTAATTTTACGAAATAACTTTTTATTATTAAGTTATTACCATACATGCTTATTAATTCCGTGTCTCAATTGACTAGACACATTGCCTGGGATTTATTTAAATTTATCTGATATTATTAAGCCAAGTATCTTGCGCATTAACTAGACGACTAATAACTCGGAAATCTAGATAATTATTTAACACATTGGTTGGTAATATATGTGGTTATATATACGGTATTTTGAGGCAATAAAAAATAATTAGTCATAATTAGATGACAGACAATAAATAGTAGTAAAAGTAATGCGTTAATTGAGCTGTTGGAAGTTTTGATACGACACTACATATATTATGTATCATATATTATGGTATAAATATAATTATGCTACGTAATATATGTATGTGGAATATATATAAAGTTATTACAGTAATGATATTTAATTTTGACAGTCGTATATAGGAACGATAATGATCATTAAGTTGAAATAGGGACGTCAAACTCGAGCCAAGTCAATGAGAGTTTTAAATTGATCATAAGAAATAATCGTTGAGACGAGAAAGTTGATCGTATCGGACTTGACTAATAAAAAATATTATTTTGTTCAAGTTATTGAGTCGATTCGGTTTATTGTCTGTAGTTTTTACCCGTAAAAATATGCAAATGAGAGTCTTTATTACTAATTATAAGTAATTATCGGTCAATATAAATGTTATAAAATTTAATTCACCATTGAAATTAATTACTGACAGTTTTATAAATAAAACGAGTAATAATATATATGTATATTCCTGTTCTAATTACGTCAAGTTTAACGAGCTGGTGACAGGTTTAAGTTGTGATTCAACAACGCAAATTGTTATCGCGTTTTATAATACATACACTTGTACAATTTATTTCCCTGTGTGTTAAACAAATTAAATTTAATGAAACAAAATTGCGTGATCGTTTTGAAGAGTCTGGAGATAATTGACGTAAATCGAAACTCATTTTCATATCTTACACAATTTAATAATCTCTAGTTGGCATGAAAAAAAAATAATTTCTAGGTGTATATGTGTATGCGTGTGTTACTAATGGACTGAAATAGAGAATATGTATTCAAATGAGAGTAATATTGATACTGTAGTGGTTGTTTAAGTGTCGAATTGATAAATTGTCTCATGGTGTAATGACCATCATCAATGTCCCGGAGATCAAGTTACGAAGAAGAGAGTCTGGTGATCGCGACGGCGGCGGCGGCGTTAAGTGACAAGCTCGTTCTTAGTTTACCAGATGTTTTAACCGGGCAAACTGTACGCGAATGCACGGCAAACGTGTGTTTACGAGGCAGGGGGCACTGCTCCATACTTGAGTACTTGAGAATCTTTCTCAACGCATTACGTTCATACATATATGTATATACATATACATATATATGAACATAACAAGTATCAGTATTGGTAATAGTATTGGTATTGATGTTGGTGTTGCTGCATACTTTGAACCACTAGCTCAGCAAGACGACCGATGATAAATCACATGGACTCGCCCAACGCCTGCGCCACCGTCAATTGCTATGTACTCCAACGACTTTTCTTTGGCTATGAAAAATGCTAGTAAAGATACTTGCTCTCCTTCAATAGCACAAGAGCCAACTAGATCGTTCTTCTAGATCCTATTGAAGACAGCTATCGTCTTAATAGCTCTCAGAGTGCTACTAAATCTTCGAAAAAATTTTAACAACTTTAATGAATAAAAAAACTGGAGAAATACTTCAAGATAAAATGTGCATGTATATGAATTTATTTCTTATACATTTTATTCAGTGGTTTTTTAAGAAAGCTTATTGTAACATCAAGCATTCTGAACAATTTTAACCCATGAGACGGCAATAAAATATGTAATTCGCTATGTAACGGAATATATAATTTTATTAAATTCACTCGACATTTTTTCACAATGAATTGTAATATTGGAAAAATCGATTCAAGTAGCACGAGCTAACAGTAACTAACCTAGTGTAATAATTCAATATAGTACGAGTGTGTATGTGTGTGAGGTAAAATGCAATAAAAGACACATCCAAGACGTTGAGATTCAAAGACGTACAAGATCTGCACTCTTAATACTTTGAACGGTATATAGCAAGACAAATGGCAGATGTTACATCTTTCTGGTTGCTTACGAGCAAACACCTGACTCGGCACGTTTTCGCATTGAAAAATTCCCTGGCTTTTATGGCCGATGCTTTTTATTTTCCATCTATTCTATTCTATTTAACGTTTTTTTTTTCCATGTTCTATTTAAAGCCATGCGCAGCTCTCAGGAGTTATTTGTAAGCAAATCGGTTAAATATTTGTAGGAATGATAAAAAAATAATTATATAAATTATTTTTATTGTGGTTATAATAAGCATGAGAAACATGAGTGAACAAGGAATCCCAAAGTAACATGTATCAGAAATGTGTCGTGGGTTGCGTGTGAATAGACACGAGATCAACGCCTTCGTCTGGTTATGTCGCGTCTGTAATTCTTGAGGAAACAATCGAAACCGAGTGCCGAGGGAAAAAGAGGTAAGACGAGACTTAGTGTCTGTCTGTCTGTTTGTTTGTTCGTTTGCTATTTTTATTTTTCTTTCCTTTATTCTTAGCTACCCTCACACTTGTATTGTGCATCCAGAAGTACTTGGCCAAGAGATACTCGTCGTCGACGTCGAGATAGTTATAAGAAGAGCTGGTAGGCACTGAGTGTGCAGAAAGACCGCATCGTGCCACACCTTGCCGAGTGTAACGATCGTGCGAAATAAATGTAAATTTGCGAACGCCGTGAGGAAAAAAAAATACGGATGAGGATAGCTATTGTGGGAATCACACGCGATATTGTTGGAGGCGTTGAGATACATCATTCGAGTGTGAACAAAGACAATAAAATAATATGGCAGTCTAACTACATCAAGACAATTCGTAGTTAAAATGTCACTTTAAAATAACATCTTGTTTATATGTCTTTTATAACTTTTATTCTAATGAATTCGTTAAAATTAACGTCGTTCTCAGCGAGGAATTCCAATAACAACAGCAGCAACAACAGCGAGACAACATATTTGTTGGTAATATTTCAAAAAGTCTTTCTTCATTGCGGAAGTTGGTGTTGTTGTTGGTGCCGTAGCTGAAACATGGTACAGGTTGGTATTAACCAGCTTGCGGAATTCACGATAAGTGACGATGTAATTCATAGCTATGTTGTTCTCATCATAATCATCATCAGGGATTTTCACACAAGAATTACGATGCGTAGGTAAGATGCGGGGATTAACGATACGCAAATGACCTATGGACCCTGGATGTCAAGTGCGATCTACCTCGCGGGCTGGATATTCACGAGCACGTTCCTCTATCCGCTGTTCCTCAGGAGGTCCCTCGACACCGGGGAAGCGCAAATAAAAGAGGATGAGCAAGATAAAAAGTTAACAACTAAACAAGAGGAGATGAAAAAAACAGGGAATGAGTAAAAAAAAGAGGAAGGCTGGTCATAGGGCGTGCGCCTACTCCAACGCGGACACGTTGTCGTTCCCGTTATCGCACGGTGCTGATCGCGATACGCTCGTGGCGGCATCACCTTCTTATTCTTATATACGGGGGAATATTCCCAAGATGGTAGTGACCGCCGCATCTGCCGATGTCGTCGATCGATACCTACTTTTCTATAGTCGTCTATACTTGGGTGTATATATAGATATATAAGTGTGTAATACATATGGGCTGAACTTGGCCTGAGGTGGTTAAGGTGGTTGTTATATACCGGCGATGGCAATAAAAAAGAATAGGTTATAGACAAACGTACAAAAGAAATGAATGTTTGAATGCAAGAGGCGGCTAGAGAGCTCGATACACAATAGATATAAAACATCAATCGCCCACGCACGGTCACTGTTGAAACATATATATATTTATATATGTATATACAACACCCGGTTAATATAATAAAACAAAGAACTGAGAGCGATCAATAACACACAGATGGGTATTGCCGATTTAGAGCGGATTCTCGATGAGCAAGGTGCGGAGACGGCGCATTCATTTGCGATGAGGTAATGGCTAAAAAGATAGAAAGAATTTTAAAAACACAATATAAAAGAGAACAGAACAGAGAAGTTGGTGAGGCTATTTTGCGATGGAATTCCGACTGAACGGTCGAGAGGATAGATGTCATAGTGACGCGATCGCGCCATTGAAATCCCTCTTAATTAGAGGCGGAGTAAAGTTCCGACTGGCTGGTGATACGCATCCCAAGTGACTTTAACCTGTTGCAGGTGAACTGGTGGGTACACTTCAATGATTATTCTTGGTACTGAAGAATCGGTCTTTCTCTCTCTGGGGAGCTTAACTCTCCCGCGCTAATCTCCGTAAGTGGCGAGTAGTGCTGGAGCACGAGCAAAGCTGCTGGTTCTGCTTCTGGAGTCTCATCGTGCATGTATACACTGATCCCACAATCCCACAGTCTGTCGAAAGGTTTGCCTTTAACGGACACCCGTTGAGGAACACGACGATGGTCTTCTTGAGTGCAGAGAGCAAGATAGAAGGTTGTGACCAAGCGGCCGTGTTGTCTTGTGTGCCGAGTCCAGATACATATATATATATACATATATATATATATATATATATATATATATAGGTATTTATCAGTAGAGAAGCCAAAGAATGAGTCCCGGGGATTCCGCGGCTGCCGAAGAGAATCCTCCGGACGACGACTTTGGAATTCCAACTATCGGAAACAATCGCGAATATCCCTGTGCAATAATTTAACTCCGCTGTTTCCCCTTTTTTTTTAACAGACCAAGTGTGTACTTCCTCATGAGAGTGTTGCTCATGGTAAAAACACATACAAATCCAGTACATATATATACATATTTATATAAGTAGGATTGTGTGCCGGCAGCAGGTTGCACACGACGAGCAAGTCGTAGAAAACGCCACGACAGAAGTGTTGGTGTCACATGAAGAAAAGATTGTGATTCGATGCATACACAAGTTTGTGAAGAAGAAAGAATACACAAAGCCCATGAGGACGAGGACGACGCGTTGGTATTGTTGTTGTTGCCGGTTGCGCTTGCGTCTGTACCGTTACGTAGTAAAGCCGATAGGCCCGACCACGACGTTGGAAAAATGTCGATCGCGTAAGAGGGAGATGGGCTCGGATATTTATTGAGCCAGGTCCTACAGGTTTAATCTGAGGAAAGAGATGAGAGAAACAGCAACCAGCATCCAGCAAACTCTGCTAGGAAATCTTTCGCGCACATTACAGTAAAGATACTTGTATCATCCATACGTATATCAGTGTGTGAGTATGTTTAGTATATAATACATGAGTATTAGGTTGTGTGGGTGCGTTCGCGACGATGAGCGTGCTGATGCACATGCTGTTGTAAACTTTCTACGTCCGTCTTGAAGATCCTTCAACCCCGAGGACCTTTGCTCCTTCTCTACGCGGCGCTTGACCCCAGGCCACGAACGGTACACTCCGGTTCCCTATGACCTCTTCGTGTGATTCCGATTGCTTTCGTATCGTGCTGCCGAGTACTACCGACATTTTCATATTTTTCACACATATATATGTATATATGCCGTTTGTAGCTTACAATTTATAGTCATTGTAATTAAATATCATTAACAGCTGATCTATAAAAGTTTAAATGCAATCTTGAGCTGTAACTTGCGTTGAGAAACCTAGTGCAAGTTAAATTGTCCATCTGCCCACGTAGATCGTTACTCGTGTTGCTATCAGTGGCCGATGAACACTTCTCTTCAGCTGATGACCATGCACTAGAATAAAAGACACTTTTACGATTGCCCGCGGCAGCATTGCACGTACCAGCAAACCCGAAGCTCTGAATGAGCGATCTGTTGCCGGATAAATCGAACTTTGACGCCTCAGCTTACCCAGTACGATAAGAAGAAAGGAAATAACTCTTTTGAACGAGTCCAAAGAAGAAGACGAAGTAGAAGCAGCAGCATCTAGTGGTGGCGGCGACGCTGCTGATCGTATTCCCAGGCTTCTCAACTCTTTGGCTATTCTTTATTTTTAATCTCATGGTCGTTACACTGTAATTCGCTTTCTTTCCTTCTCCTCAACAGTTCTCTGTCACTCTATCATCCGGCATTTGCGGCCTCATTTCCTTCTTGGAAACCAGCATCAGCCAGGAGATACACCCTATGCAGAAGATTGTCCGAGACTATATATATATATATATATATATATATATATATATATATATATATATATACATATATATATGTATATGTACGATACGTAATGCCAGGGTCGGTGGTACGTGGCGATATAATATCTTGGACTGTTGAACAGGAGCAAACGCCGTATAATGTGTATATAGATATAGACAACATGAAGAGCTGCTAGAGGAGCAATGGAGAGCGAGATTAGTTCCGATTGCTTCTGGCATCGAGAAGGGTATTACTGCTAGTTCTCGGTCAGGCATTGATCCCTGACTGGCTTCTGGCCGTTAATGAGTCATGTTTAATTGGCGTGGGAAGACCGGGTATACGTCTACGTGTAACGGCATTCCCACTACTGTATATCCTCACCACTGAGTAGTACCACCAGAGAGCTATAGTTGTGTATATGCATCGATTGGTGATGCTTTGCCCTGCTCCCCCTGATGCTTTTGCTTACTGATGCAGCTCCCCAGCTTGAAAGACACGGTATCTTATCATACTATCCAGACACAGTCAATGTCGAGCTGGAGTATTGCTCTGCTGGACCACGAGCATGCTGGCTATCAAGACTACTATGACAAAGACAGTGGTTTTAATCCATTAAAACGCGTTGACTCAATACACACGATGAATATATCATGGGCAGGTACGGATATGAAAGGAAGACGCGGTTTAGTAAATCGAGTTTGCAGAACGCCGCGCTCTTGTATTCCTCCTCAGTGAGTAATATCCATAAAGAATGCCGAGTCACACCCATCATACTGGCGCGTATACCAACGTCGCCTTTGTCTGTAGGTGGAGTCACGCGAGTGTACCGCTGACCTCAGATAAATCATCTTGAAGTTGCTTTAGACAATTCTTTGGATTTCTTCGGGATTGTCTTTTTTATGATACAACCGACTTGAGCGTCACCGCCACACAGTCTATTCATAATACATCTATATCTAAATATATAATAGATTACTTGTAGTAGGTAGAAGTTTGTATAGTCCATAAATCGTGGTGAGGACACATCAGAAGTTGGACTCGTAACAGCCGCATTCTTCAGCACGTCCATATTATTAAACATTTTATAAATCGACACCTCACCGCAAGATCTAAGTGTCGTCAGTTAATCGGTCTTCCTAGCTCGCCTCTCTACCCCGTAGCACTTGGAACGTGACAACACGCCGCACTCAATACCGGTAACCTTTTTCTCGCTATTCTTACTGCTATACTTCTATATCCACTGGGACTGCCGATACCTGATACATGCTCAGTCCTCTCGTGTTAGTAATTGTAGCTCAGGACCATACAAGCTACCGGTTATGATTCGGGTGCCATCACGTACGACGTGACATCGTCTAGTTTCCTTCCCGGGCGACACTACCACCCGTTCATAAACGGATTCAAGACTACTAAGTATCGCGTTCTTGGGCGTGAAAACTCGGTGCTACACACTCAGCAAAAAAATACCAAGCAATGTATGTAGTGTAATGTTACGGATGTTAGAGTACTCACCTCCCTAGACGTTGGAGCCCCCAGAATGCAGGGGCTGTCTGGGCGGCGGGGCGCACTGGCCCACCGCTTGCTCGAGAGCTCGTTCTCCTCCTGAAGCAAAAATATAAATAAAATTAACCATTATTAAATCCAACAAAATAATAAATTTATAAATAAAGAAAGTATAAGTGTCTTGAACGTGTCGTGACCGCGAGCGTGTACTTGCAACTGGCGTCGGAGTTGGTGTCATGCGGAATAATTAAGATCGCATCTTGGCACGGTGTCAACGGGAAATTGTCGCGCGGTGGATTGCTGAGCTTTTACTGGGACAGCCATGCGACGTACATGTGGAGTTAAAAAAAAAAAGCAACCAGAAGATAGTCAGAGCTATAAAATAATCCTGAGTCAGTTAATTCTCTCCTTTATTGCACACCGGTAAGCACGCGAGCGTAGTTATTAAAACGTTAAAACAATTACATGCCAGCGACACACACGATCTCAGTTGAAAGACAAAATTATAATAATAATTACTCTTCTCCAGCTTCTTGCTGTGTTCAGCTTTAAGTACAACGTTAAAGTTACTCGCCGTAAAAGGACCACCAGGATAACCTACTCGCGCGTCAATCTTCTCTAATTGTACATAATTTAACAAATCCTTTTTAATTTATTTATAATTATTTGTTAAACCAAAAAGAATTTTAAATAATTATTTTTTTTTTATTAGAAAGCAAGGCTTGGTCTCCACTCTTTGATAAAATTCCCATGGAATACTTTAGTGTCACGACTGTGTCATATGGATATTACTCTAACAAAACCGGATTTGCTATCAACATCATCGTATTATATTACATATAGTATAAAAATAAATAAATAAATAAATAAGTAGAATATATAGATATATATATAGAGTTAGATATAAACATGTGCAATGCGAGCAACCAATGTTACGCTTATACTTTCGCTAGATTTCTCCTATTTTCCGTAATACACTAAGATTGCATTTGAAATGGAATCGGCCAGATTTGGAATTGAGTGTGCAAGCCTTTAGGTGATTTTACAACGTGGGCAACAACTTCAGTACTCAGACATCACAGGTATACAATGTATATGAAAATATGGACTGTTAAATTTATTTTCGAGACGCAAGTAGACGAGAACACCAAATAAAACATACGATCACGTCTTGCGTCAAAATGTTAAGAGGAGCGCCTGTCTTGTAATATTAATAATAATTCCATTCTAAACTCGGCACCACTATTACAATATTACATTACATTATTAGACTAGCGAATAGCAAATACTCTCATAATACGTCCCAGTGTGGCCCGCGATAAGGAAACGAGGAAGTCATTAAACTGCTCAATGAGTTGCTACGTAAATATATGCAACTCGGCCAGATCAATTTACCGAGTGCATTTAAAAAGTTGTAACTTATAAGTCGGTTTATTAGACATTTATATCAACACTTTGATTCTCACGCGTGAATAAAAATTTCTATTACAGGACTTTCCTAGTCGGGAATGAAAAAAACAACAATTTTAATTTTCATTAGAGTAATGAGGAAAAATAGTTTATGATTTTAAAAACTATTATTGTTTTTTATCTCTCCTCAAATTAACTAATCGGCTAGACTGTTTAAAAGTTAAAATAAAAGAGTTAAAGCGTTCTAATCGATATCCCAACGCTTTTGTGAACGTAATTTGCTGAGGCAAGTACCACTCGCGTCTGTCGTAAACAGCTTGAGAGCAGCAATCATAAAAACATGACTATGAAAATGATTTGTAGCTCGGCAATGTTTTACGTTTTGTTAAATTTAACTGACCGAGCTGAGCATGCCCACAGCTAACATACAAGACAGTCAACTCCCTGGTGTTGGTGAGCTACAAAACATTCTTACCAGCAATAAGGAACTTGTAATCAACTTTTGAATACTTTTTATGTATATTTTAGGAATTTATAAGCCGCAATCCGAGCTCTAAAAAGTATTCAACATTTTTATTTTTTACCAACAATATTATTCGTCAAATAAAAATAGTAAATTTGATTTTTTTTTTTTCTATAATAAAACCCTGGAGTAAAAAATTAAAAAATTTTTAAATTATAAAATTTAACATCAATGAAAAATATCTGCCTAAACACTCAGGCAAATGCTTGATAAAATTATTTTTAAAAAATTTTAATAGATCAACTTTGTCAAATTTTTTAAAAATTAAATTTCCGGTACAATTGAACGAGGACATCAAATAATAATACTAAATATCTTTGAAAATCATGAGAAATTCAGAGTTTTTCTGAGTACATGAAATTATTTTAAACAAAAACAATAAAGTGGCAGGCGGGAGAGGGCAATTGTGAGAGCATTGGATTATAAATTATCTTGTAATAATAAAAATCATTATTCTATTTATCTTTTTAAATTGTGGTGCAATGATAGTACTAGAATTATTTATCAGCGTAATTATCGCCGCGACACATTTGGCCTGGAGTGGGACCACCTTGGTTGAGACGTATTCGAGAACACAATGGCAATCCTGATTTATAGGGGCATTATTATCGACCTACGTAGTATATACCTGGTAGCCTATGTATATGCACATTTATATATAAATATATATTTATGTGTGCGCGTAAACAGTATAGTGTGTATAAATAAAAGAGTAGAGCATATAGTTGTGTTGTCAGACGCTACTGTGGTACGCGGAGCCTCGCCCTTTGTTAATTCTTCCTTGGTAATAATGTTAATACTCAATTATCTCATTACATTCTCGATCCATTTATCATTTATAAAATACACTCAATAATTTATTTACAAATACAATAACGAGTCTGATGTTAGTATTTATTATTTAATTTATTAATAATCAACATCAATGACTTTATCTGATTCGTGATTAGATTCGCAAACAATTATTCATGTTGTTTTGAATAATTAAACAATAAATATCATATCAAGTGACTGCTAGATGATAATTCTTGAGAATTGAGACAAAAGTAATGGGATAGATTTAAAAAAGTTACGGTGAAAGTAGTTTAGCTCCTTATTCAAAGCGCAAAATGTCTTGTGCCTGGTCTTGTTTTAGTTTGATGCAAAGTGTGAGAGAAAGATAAAGAACGGCGCCGAGACGCCGGTTACCGTCGTATGAATTATAACCCATGTTCGCGGCTGAGCAATCGGCTAAATCATGTAACGAGCATGGCACGTGTTCTTGGTTACATATTAGATTACACGTGAGAGGCGCGGGTACATCGTGCATATTGGGCGTCTATATACCTAAAGGAAGTAATGGAAGAAAACTAAAGCAGGTATATACCATCGTCATCATCATCATCATCATAATCATAATCATCATAGATAGAGTATTAAAAAGGACGAGTCGAGATGCAAGAGAGCAATGCAGAGATAGATAAAATTAAATTAACGGATCTCTCACAGCTGCTCGAATCTCATCTCCACCGGGTTTTAACATGCAATTATTTCTGGATCGTGATCTCAAATGCCAAAACGTTACACGAGCAGTCTTGTTTTAAATTTGATTTTTTTGGTTATTAACGTTTTTAATTCGTTTAATTAAGATCAACCAGACTTTATGCACTCAACTAAACAGTTTAGAGAACAGAGAGCGATGTTTAATCCACACATTGTAGCTATGATACATAAATACCTACTTTTATGTAGGGTTTAATTGTGTAGGATTTTTTTGCCGAGTACATAAAGTAGGATTCGTTGTTTACGAGGTGTGTGAATAAAAAACTGCGGTAAAATGTATGTAGGAAAGATTAAAAGTAACTTACGATAATCGCTGAGTCTTTGGTACATAGTGTGCATGAAAATGAATGAATGTAACAACTACTTAAGACCTGGAGGAGTAACATCGTTCAGACGTTGTCAAAGTACACGATGAACCCTCGTGTGTGGCGGTCTAGGGTTCAACTCAGAGGCATTAAATTACCGGATGGAGTCATACTACACGTTTGAGCAGACCCCTAAACCTGTCTCTTGTCTCTTGTCTCTTGTCTCCTCAGGTCTTTTATGTGGCTGGCTCGCGCATTACACGAATAAGAAAATACGGGGCGAATAGTTGATTTAGAAATTTCTCACATCATACTGAAAGTTATATCCTCGTAAGTGATATTTTATTTTATTATTCAAGTCCAATACTTTTTATGTTTATAGCCACGTATGTTTTTTCCCACTAAAACCTGTAATAACTTAAGTAATCTTAATCTATAGGTAAATTATTTTTATCCCGTTCGCAATTTACATTTTGCACGTGCGTCGCTCACGATTTTTTTCGGATACCACAAGATTAGGTGAGAGCGTATAGTAAAATTGGTCGTCGTCGTCGTCGTAGTTGTAGTCATCATCATCATCATCATCATCATCAGTAAGACAAGGCGCTGGCACACATGCGTGATCGTGACTTGTCGTATGACCTGTGACTTTAGAACTGATGAGCGGTGGTAACAGCATCGTCAACTTTCCAGTTTCAAATTGTAAGCAGTTAGAGTCTTATGTATATATGTACATATATATGTATATACGAACGTAAGTAGGTATATATCCATCATCATTATAGTCATCATCATTATTAGTAAAGCCAATGAAATTTCTAGGATAAATGATTCGTGTGATTTACCCAATTGGTAATCTAAGTACATAAGGATCTCAATATCAACGCTTTTACTTAATCGACAGAGCTTATTTTTCACACGTAATAAATCCTTTATATTTTACGCATGAATAAAGAAAGATGTAAGTCTGAAAAATTATAATAATGTGCTAAGAAAAATTTAATCTCAACTCTCTAAGCCTTTACTCTCTAGTCTCAAGTCTTAAGTCGGGGTATATATCTATGTATACATATTTATATATATATATATATATGTATGAGCAGTGGCACTGACGGTGTTTACTGGATAGGAGACCAGTTCTCTCAGCAGGTTGGTCTACGGTGCGAGCTATTAGCAAATCGTTGCCTTGGCTATCCGCGACAAGGTGTAAGCTGATACCTTGCGACCACAAGAACTATATGTTCTTCCAAGTATTTTCTCCTCATACTTCGTCACTTGTCCGCAAGAGTCACTTTTTAGTATGTAAAAAAAAATGATTATTTATTTATATTTATATACATATGTCCGTCAAAGATAATCCCTTTTTAAAAGCTGGCTATAAAATGATTTTCTGAACACAGGGAATTATAATTCCCGCTCAAACAGCAACTAGCAGTATAACGACACATAGAACCATCTACTCTTAGTGATAGTGTATATAACAGCAACAACAACAACGACAACAACGACGTTTCGCATCGTAAGCAGAGACTATCTCCACATCAGCATATCTTCCACGCTTTTGACCTAACGTCCCCTCGATTTATAGCATGGACCTCAGTGTGTGCGCACGGGCCATTCGCCTTACCTTCTCTCCTATATTATAATGTACGCGGAAAATTTTCTTGCGGTAGAAACTCTTTGCTTCTCCACCTATCGGTTAGACAGTACAGAAGAGCACACATGTTTCATTTTGTGCATCCAAGTGTACATATATATGTGTGTGTGTGTGTAGTTGGAAGATGCTGCAGTGACTTGGGACAGTGGGACCAACCGCTATCGTGTGGTAGCAGTACTTGAGATCCAAATGTAATCTCTGAGATCACATGTGTATGAGTTTATATAAATATACATCACACAGTTTATCATACAAACCATATAATAGATATCGCAGACCACTCAAATATACGAGGTACCCTACTCATGCGGAATAACAAAATGGCCGGAACAAAAAAGAATCCTTGATATAGTGAGAGAACAGAGTAGGAATAAGAATAAAAATAGGTTTTAAATATCGATTGGTATAATATACCAGCAAAGTAGATGGATCAACTAATGTGTGTATATATTATAGGTATTTATAGTGGTGAGTTGTATTGCAAATAAAAGGATTGAGGATGTGGTACAGAGAACTGAACTAAACACAAGAAGAGACGAGAACGATTCGCCGCGGCGACGAGCGTTTTGTCGCCGGTGATTGGCGTTTGAAAGGATAAGCGCGTACAATGCAATTACCTTGGCCTCGGCCCGTTCCAGACGCCTGGATTATTCAAATACTATTCTCCTCGTCTTGCACTTTTGCTCATACACACTTACACACAATTAAATGAAATAAATAAATATATATTCAGCGACAAACAACTACGCTGCTTAATGTTTAACACGAAAAATGTAAATTAATGAAGCTGATATATTTATATATTTATATTTTTTGTATCCATATTTTATTTATGCACCTCTCGTAATAAGATTCAGCGGCTAACGAACTACAATCATTTAGTACTTTTATTATACTGAGAGTGATCTGCCCGTTAAAATAAGATTCGCATCGCGTATTTAATGACAATAAAAATCAATAAAAAAAAGTTGTTCCTCCATTTATGTTTATAAACCAACGATCAAAGAGTCTATAATAACGAGGCGCCAATAAAATTATGCGATTCTCTCGCCGTTGGCTGGCCATTCGTCTTCTTAGAATCTTATCCCGTTCGTCAATGGAATCGGGTGCTGCTTTAAGTTGAACACGTCTTGATTTAATAATTCACTCCTCTTATAATGTATCCCATCCAGCACTCGATCAATACTCCGAGCTAAACTCCAGGCTCCACTCTATACTTGTTACATACCACCAGAGAACTAACACCACATTACATTACATTATCACTGTTTCTGTTTCTGTTTCCGTTGATATTCCTGTTGTATTGGGTACGAGCATTATGTTATGTGGAATACTTAAATGGGTATTTATTTAAATAACGTCGCGTATAAATGTATAGATTAAAATCGTGAGAACAAACGTATCACGGTTGAGTATACGATCGTTTATTTATGTTTAAGTATACGTCGAGATACAGCCTTAAGTAAATAATGTAAATACTGTTTTCAAAAAATAATAATAATAATAATAATAAGATTGATGTAAAACAAAATATATGAATGAAGACAAGAAACAAGTGCGGCAGGATCGGTAAGCGTCCTCGTCTACAAGTGGAAACTCGATCGGTGGCGGTAAATAAAAATTCAACGCGTTTACTGGAGAACCTCAACTTGTATATACTAGGCTGGGTGAGCAGCATCACGGCAAGAGTCTCAACTGCAAGGCGGTACATCAATCGAACCGCAGCTCGACAGCATAGAGAATCTCCCGGACTGGAAATCGCCATGGGCGATTTCTTGCGCGAGCTGTTGACCCTCAACTTCTAGCATATAGTCTTCTCATGCAGTATAACACACTCGAGCTAGCTCACAAAGTACAATCGTCTGTAGAGACTATCTTCACTGACTCTACTAAAGACTCCGTTCATCTGGACTCTGGTCACTAGTCAAGTGAGTCGCTGATGCGATTAAGCCTCTGGACTAAACTCACCGCGTCCGACTATAACTATGGAATAATATATTGCATATCCATTGGTCTATAGCCGTCCGAGGGAGATAAACTCTACAAAGACCCACCAAGATTTACGCGTCCCCGCGTAATGAAGTGAGTTCATCAACTCCTCGTAATTGCCTCCGCGGCTTTGTCTAAGAACCGAACATACTCGGCACTAAAAGCCTCAGATAATTTACTATTGTACTTTTTTTTGTCAATACAATAATTGCAAGGTATTTAGCGAGGATAAAAATTCTAGGCTCTCAATCAAGAAAATATTTTAAGGCTTAGACATTTTTAATACCAGCCTGAAAAGATTTATTGTGACGTGATTATGAAAAAAAAAAAAAAAAAAAAAAAAAATACATATTAGTTGTATTCTATATGATAGTTATTAAAGTACTTTTAAAAATATAGATAGTACTTATGTGCAAGTGAAGAACGCCAGCTGTTTGTGGCAGGGAAGTGTGTGAAATAACACGCACCTGTGTTATATGAAAAATATATGAGTATCAAGAGAACGATGTATGCAAACTTCTATTTTAGTAACCACTGTAAATTGTGGTTATTTAATAGCTGATTACTCAACAAAAATCTATAATTTTGCGAGTTTACTTCAAATAGAAATTATTACTGGCAATAATTGCATACAAAATAAAATTTTTACCCAGAGTATTTTTAACAGTCAAAAAAATGGTTATTATTTAAAAGTATAAATATCACTGAGTGGTGAATTTTCTCTACATTTATAACTCGGTCATTAATTTAATAAATCCGTGACATCCGCGCCTTGAACTAACGTAGCTAATCACATTTCTCTCTCTCTATCTTAATAATTTTTTTTATTCTCTCGTTGAGCCGGGACGCTCCCAGTCTGTTGCCTCAACCTGACGACGGCATCTATGCTTCATAAAAACCGCTGATTGCACAACACACGCGTGATTATCATCTTAATCTTCATCTTGTTTATCTTTAATATTTATATTTATGTTTACATTTACATTCACATTCATATTTTACTCATCCACTCGACTACTTCTATTATCGACTACGTTTCCATCCACTTGAAATGCAACTTAATGATATTTTAGCATTAAACTGTGTGTAATCTGATTGACTACAGACCAGGTGGTCCGTTAATGCTAACTCATTATAAGAGCAAAAATTTAATTATAATAATTTAATGATTTTTTTTTTTTTTTAATTAAATATAATACACTGTAAAGAAGCGCGGTGTTAAAAATGGATTCAATTTCACATCGCGTGGTATTAAAATTAAATAACACCGCTATAGGTGGTGAAAATTTGGCAGTGTTAAAATTCCGGTGTTAAATCGTTGTAAAAAAAAATTCCACATATAGAAATTAGAAAAAAAAATATTTTAACACCAGGAAATTTTTTCAACACCGGTAAAGAATATTTACATCGACGGCAGTATCATTTTAACACCGCTTTGGGTGTTAAAATTTAACACCGAAAATTTTAACACTTACACCTCCTGGACTTACCTCAGTTTTTTTTTTCAGTGCAATAATTTAATAAAATTTTTTTTTTTTTACTTAAATATACTAGTAGCAAGAAAAAAAATGATTATTATTATTATTATTAACGCCAGTAGGCCCGTAAATTACCGGTCAGTATGACAATTATGAATGGGATATGAAGCGTAGGCAAGTCATGATAAAGTTGATGCAAAGTAAAATCAGTGTTTCAACAAGAGCAACAACAAGTTGATGTAACTGATGCAATGGCAATAAAGATTATGCCAGAGTGAAGAATAAATGTTTGGCTTATCAATAATCTCAGCGTTTAAATAAAGGTGTGGCTCGTACTACTTCTCGGTTGTTATCTTACGTGAAGCAAATATGACAAACTAAATCTCAACGACTGAATTATTTTATTGCCGTATAAACTAGAGCACTGCTATATATTTAATCCGCGAGTGAAATAAATTGTCGGCAACAATAAAAAAAAAAAAGAGAAAAGAAATAAAATAAAATGTAAATATGAAAATATCAAGTGGATCAGCTTAAAAGGTGACAGGTAGACATGGGGAGATTCTAAATCGACTTTTAGCGCCTCACAGTCATTCTCATGTAACTAACATCAGATGCATAATGCATGTGTGTTATATGTATGCTCCGGTCTCCGGTCTCCGGTCCTGTCCTACGTCTAAAGTCTAGAGGTGTTGGCGCGACAATGGTTGTCCTGGTAGTCTTAGCCCGACTCGACACATCGTGCCGTGTAATATAACAGACGCGTTCCGCACATAGAGTAGTGCCAACTGCTAAACTATTTATACCTCTCCTCCTCATTCTCCTGGCAGTTGTCTTGGGGAGAATTACACTCGCCAGATCTTGTCTCTGATGATACACCGTTGTAAACCATTGTAATGGTAATAGTCCACAACTGGCCAATAAATCACGCCAATTCATTTCATCACCTCACGCGTTTCGCGGCTTACTAATAGCCTACTGTGATTCTAGATCTACTAACATATAAGTTCACACTTTATGTGACGTGACTCATCCAAACCGACAATGGATCTGCACAACAGATAATTTATTATTGATAATTATTATTTGTTAAATATTTTAATTCAAATAATCTGTTAACAGTTGGGGGTTAAATAAGAAACTTCATACCCTTTTAAGATAGCAATCATCGTATAACAAATAGCCGCTAATCGATTATTGAAAGAGGAAGCCACTGGCATTTTGTTATGCTCACAAATAAAACCAGACTTACATCTTCAGGCCTCTAAAGCCTTCAGGGACTAGTATATATGTATATGCAGTGACCATTGTGGTTAAAAGCAACAACTTATCTTTTAACCCCTCGGATTTTAAGTGGGGATATAAATTTTTAATAAAAAAAATATCAATACGACGGGCAACAAATACCCAGCGCACATGCATTAGTCGCATTAATACTTGGCTTGGATTTATTAATGCCCATATTATATTCATGCGTATATAAGTTACGGTAGGATATATTCTGTTATGTTGCTGCTGGACTAGTGAACAGTACACAGTTTTGCAGTAGTATATAACTATGCATGCCGATGATATATTCAGTGTCGCCTATGGCCTATTGTTCGTAGTTTAAATTCTTGGCATATTATGTATACATAAAAAATGTAAACTATAAGCAATACTATCTATCTTGCGCGATAATAATCCAAGTATTTATTTTATTTGTAATTTTTGATTAAGATGTATGGACTATTCATTCATTTTTTTTTTTTTTTTTAGTCGCCAATCGATTGGTTGTCCCGTTAAATTCTCCAGGTGCGATAACAAGGATGCGGAGGCATTTTATTGTTTATTATTCGATTTTCTCATCAGCTGGCAATGACTTCATATAAATTAAATTTAGAGGACGGTAAGAGCTGGATGATGGGACTGAAGACGGGCGAGTATCTTCGATCGTGGATTATCTTCGGGTAATCGGAGAGTTTATTGCCCGTGGAACACCCACGTTTGGCACTGAGAACCTCATTGCTTTTGTACATATTCTCGGTTGGAATACTCTCTATCCAATAGACCAAGAAACATACGAACGCGTTACACACCGAATGACCCGTGAAATTGAGTTTATCGATGTTTAAACATAAATTCTTTGCCAAATATATACTAGATTTATTTTATATATTTGTATTATAAAAAAATATATATTCAATATATAATTACCAATTTGCGAACCCGGGACTCTTTAAATGCACTCACCTGTAACAAAAATAAAAAAAATAATTAGTTAAGTGATCAAATTAATTTGTTAAAGTTGTTTTACTTGTGGGAAAAATATCCATAATAACATAAATAACCTTATAAGTGCCAGTGATATCGATATCTATTGAACGGTACAGTATCACAATACAGAAGAAAACAGATGCTGAGGATTCCCTCGTTAAACCCACGCGGCTGCCGAGTTAGATATGTGTAAGATGGACGAAGAGAGCCAGCTCACTCGACCGCGGGTTGTAACAAACACCTCTATGCTACTCGTATCGGTAGTCTCGAGAAATACGAGCGAGATAGAGTAGAATAAGGAAAAAAGAAAGGAAAGAGAAGAAGATGGAGATGGAGATGAATAACAAGTCAAGTAAAAGGAGAGGGTGTGAGGTATATACGAGCAAGTGGCTTTTCCCAGGCTATTCCCACGTGCAATCGTCCGCATCCGTCAACCCCCGTCTTGTTCCCCTGGTATAACTTGTTGGTACACAAATATAAATATCGTACCAACACACAAACTCTGGTATTTATACCAGTACTTGTAATACATGAGTTGAGTCGAGAGTAGACTCGAGCTGAGGCTAAGACTATGTATTATAAACTACATATATATATATATATATATATATATATATATATATATATATATATATATATATATATATATATATATATATATATATATATATATATATATATATATATATATATATATGTATGTATGAATATATATAAGTAAAGCCGCGAGAAGGGCGCGGAATAAAGAAACATGCCGGCCGACAACGAGTTAAGTAGAGAGACAGCTTGTGCACGCCAACAACGTCGATACTCGTTAACCCACCAGATACAGACGTGTGCTTGTGCTTGCATCCACTGTATGCAGTGGAATCATCAGTACAGGACAGTATTCCACGGCATCAGTTAACGAAATGATGGCACTTGAATGATTGCGAAGATCTCCTCTGGCAACAGCAGAAGTGCATCATCAGCAACGATGGTGGCAAGTGTGTGAATGCAAGCATTGGCTGCATCCAGGTCCCTTTGATGTGATCCAACCGATACCATATTGAGACCTACTCTAACTCGAGATGAAACCACCGTGAACTATATTATTCGTGACTCTTTTAACTTGCTGCACGTGCACCAGTACGATTGGCCACCCGTCGGGCGGCACTTGAACGTGCTTCACATTTCATCCACCCTATGTACGCCACGGTGGAAATATATACCACTGCTAACTTTATAGATAGTTATATATGTATGTAAGACACTTAAAAGCTACCAATGGCTACGACGCTGGCTTCTCATTTTGATGCTAAAATACTGGTTTACTTTTTTTTTTCTTTTTCGATTTTCTTTCTAAGGCTTTTCTTGTACAAGAGTGTACAAGAGTATACTGTTGTACTTTAGCCAATCAATTTTATTCTCCTTGCAGTGGTTGAGGAAAAAGTAAATTGTCTCAAGATAAATGGCAGTCTAGAGCACCAGCAAAAGAGGGTGTAGAAGTAAATTATTTATTTCAAAGGGAAGTTTATTCTGAAGGGTTATTCAATGTATATATACTTATGCATATATATATATATATATATATATACTTATACATTACATACAAGGCATGAAAAAGGAAAATTATACATTTATATAGACTGATGTACATTTTCTGACGATAAAAAAATAACTGAAAATTTCAGTTTGTTATTGTATTCAAATATTCAGTAATTCAGTAATTTGTTAAAAATTTCAATTTGTTAAATTAGCATGTTCCACCCTCGGAAACAATTCCCCGTGCTCTTTGTTCTCTTTTCGTAAAAGTTGTTTGTCAATTTACCTTTTTACGTTTTTTTTATTCTGACGCGCGTTGTCTTTTATTAGGGTACTGTCGTATCTAAAATTCACAGAAGGGAAAGCACAATGTTCTTTGCTGAATATTTAATGCTTCACTTTCATAAGACTACATCAGAGAACATAATGACAATACCAAATTCAAATGAAAAAATTCATTTCACAAAGAATTTTATTTTTATATCTCACAAACTCTACGGATAAAATTTTGTTAGCTTTCTAAAATTATCATTCCTTTTTTTTTAATCATCAAAATCAATGGTAATCTTGATATTAAATTTATAGAGCAAACTCATAGAAGTGAAATATGAACCATAAATACTACAGTCATCATATTAAAAGTATTGGGACTATGATTACATTTAAATTTCTTGCTAATACTGTTAATTACAATAGAAATTTTCCCAAGAGATTAAAAAGCTTCTTCACAATATTTATCTCAACTTTAAACTTAACCATAAGTACAATACTTTAAATGCACTGTAAAAAATCGGGAGTGATTTCGGAGTGGTCTGGATTTTATTTTGATCCGCATTCACTCCGATTTCGAGTTTATATATTAAAATAAATTGCCCGTAGCAGTAAATTTCACTCCGAGGGGATGAAATAAATAAACAGTCATCCGAAAATTTTTTACAGTGTACTGGTTTATTTTCTAAAACTCTATTTCATGTCTGTATAACTGTGTCACTATATAAAGAAATAAAAGTTTGCTTGACTCTTTAAAGCGGGGCAGAACAAATACCTCCTGTTCTTATTTATTTACATACATTTTATATTAATGCCACCGACAACTTTTACACTCAGTCTCTGCTTTATCTTTTTTAATAAAACAGCAGTCTATATAAACGTCATATTTTTTCATCGATCGAAAAAGCAATAATGACATTTGAAAATTTTTAAACAATTTTGTTAGAAAAAATTTTCCAAAATATGATCGAGGTTCTGAATAAGAAAACTCTGAAAAATTAATCAATTAAAAAAAAAGTTTGTCTGTTTAGAGAGAAACATGATGGATAAAAGTCTACTTTGTAGCTAGTAATAGACACAGTTTTTAAAAAAAATTGAGGGAACACATTGACATTAACATACGATGATAGACACTTGACTGTCACTAAGAACGAATGTGGTAATGACGAAATATAAAAATAAAAATAGTGAATAAATAATACCAACAGGTTAGAGGTAAAGAGAGTAGGGTGGCTGTCAGTATATAGTGTGCTTTTACACAATCATGTGGAAAGCCTGAAGTAAACACGACGGCGCCTCGTCACGCTTTTGCAATGAGGATAAATGTAACTGCGTGACTTTTTGCTGGTAATTCATCAAACGATCTCAGCACGTAGACAACGTTTATATACTCTTGTACACAGTCAGAGAAAAAGTTTGCCTTCATGCATATTATCGTTGATGGTGCCGGCAGAACTGTTGATGCCGTTGATGGAACAAACTAACAGACTTTGATTTTTAAAACAACAATTGTTTAGCAATACTTACAAATGTCCTCATAAATCAAATATAACTGGAAAAAATTTATTTTTAACTGCTCCACGTATTTAATTACCAGTTGTAGAGAGAAGAAAAAGTCATGCTTACTATCCACGACAGATATAATAAATATTTCATGATGATAAAAATTCAGCATAAAATTTCTCATGTGTTTTCACTCTCAAATAATTTGTTAGGAACAATTTCATTAACAAATAATTTGGATACCGATAAATGTAAGACAATTTACAATTTAATTTATTTGTATGAAATATACAGCCGCATTAATCCGGTATTAAATTATGTGAGTTTGTTTGTTCGATGAAAAAACTGGTTAAGGTATTTTAGCATCTATAGATCGAGAGCAAATCGCGAAGAATATAGAAGCACATAAGTATGGGAATCCGCCCCCGCGCAAGAAATATTCTCTTGGGGCGCCTTAGCCTCAGCTTCAACTCTTTAGTCTGTTGTTAGTTGGTATGTGTTTAGGTGCTGTTGGAACGCGACTTGGACGAATCCTTAACACGATGGAAAAACCAGCCCTGGCAATTTGTGAGCGACACAAGGTGCCAGGTATTCCTATGGGGGATTCTACGCATACATGTTCATATGGAACAAGGACGAGGATAACCAGTGAGAGTTTGAGATCGAGACTAAGACAAAGAGAAATAAACGATAACGAAAGAATAAAAGACAGATCCGTAAAGTCGTGCCGTTTATGGCGGCATTCGCGCAAAGAGCCAGACACTCTTGTCCACCCTCTGCGCTTCATTAGGACTTTAATGCCTATAGCTAATTCGATAAAACTTAAAAATTCCGATGTCGAGTAAGGAAGAAATATTTCTTCGAGGAAACCGTTTAAGGACTTGTGCTAAGTATTATACACTGGGGACAAACGCGCCCAAGAAAACAAAGAGTTGTTTACAGTATTCTGTTATAATCCTGTACAAATTAGCAATATAAAAACAACAAGCTAAATAAAATCACTTTTTTTATACATTTATTTACACTCGTATATATTTATCCCTTCCGACGTCAACTTTTTATTTTATCTATACATTAAAATTACTATTTTATTTTATTCTATTCTATATATTTATTTATTTAAATTTTAAACCCAATGATTTTAAGTCACTGAGTGGGTTTTATTATTGAGATTAAATAAATAAATATGAATTTAAAATAAATAAATGGTTATTCACCGGTTAAAATTAGCGGTGCAATAGTACAGATAATTTGTATCCGTGGAATTTAAAATGCCGAAGAAATTCCAGCAAGTGTGTACCCAGAAGTAGTACATGAGAAGTTTCTATCTCTTAGTGTAAGGAAAATCCGATAAAAAAAATAGCGAAGCAGAAGCAGCTGAGGCCAATAAACGTGTGAAGTGGTGGCATTACTTGGGTTCGTTAAGAATTTAATGTTTGTACAGATAATTTAATGATAGTTCGAAAATTCCTGGTGTCATAAACCAAAGATAAATCATTTATAAATGGAGCTGGGTGGGGTGTACGTGCTACCGGGCGATTACACGCTAGACCAGCCGTCTGCTAAGATGCTCTCTCTTCTTATTTTCCTGGCTAGCTGGTGAATACTCCGATGATAATAACAATTAGCTAAACTGGCTCAATTACCTTAAATTATGTGACAGATAATTTTCCTAAGCGTATATATTTGCGGCACTAAACTTAAGTGTATATTAAACTTAAAACACGGTACTTTGGTTAATGAAACGAATTAATGACTCCCGTCATCTTCACCGGTAACGAAAAAAAAAAAAAAAAAAAAATTCTTGAATAAAAATATAAAATTATACTCTATAAATAAATTGTTTTGTCATTAAATATATTAAATATCGTGTTTAAATATCAAAAATAAAAATGATAAATTTAATAACAACGCATTCGGTCTTGAAAAAACGTTCGGGCGTGATTTAACCGTCCAGATACGGAATACACGATAAATCCTGTGTTCCACGTGGGCGTGCACTTCCCTTCCGTGGTACACAGAGCGCACATACATCTGAACTACAGCACACACACATACGGAAATCAACCCAGCTAAATTACGACGACGAGTTGTTGTTTGGTTGGGTCCGTGCGAGCGGTTAAACAGTGCAGGTTCTTCGGTCCTGCCCTCATTTGACCTTGAAGAGGAACTAAGCGAAAGTCAGGGTCTACTCACAAGTTACAGTCTGATGGTGCTACACCAACACCAAGACAATCACACCAGTCGTTAAGTCTAGATCAACAATCTTTTTATTTATTTTTCAAAAAGGAAAAAAAGTAAAATGAAATAAAACCGACTGCTCTGAACCTAAACGCAAGTGTTTAAGTATCCCTCTAATCTATTGTCCTGCATATTAATTATCAATATATGTTATTCAACGAAAAGTACTCATTTGGCATTAAATATTTATTGAGTAACACACTTGATTAATCCTGATATGTAGGGAATAAATTATCATTTTAATAAAGAGAGATACTTTCTTGGAATTGACCACACCTTTATATACCTGTTTCTTCTGTATCTCGATTCCTCGAAATTGATGATCAAGTAGTCTTTATATCATGAGAGTTTCTAAGGATCATGTTGCACATGTGGAATATGATGTGACGGGGTTGTTGATATTTTTCTCGGCAAATAAACTGCAGCTATTTATTTATTTATCTATTCTCACATGTCGTTAATTATTATCATAAATGAATAAATAAATATGGCGTTTACGTAATAAAAAAATTTTAAATTATTTTAAAATGGTCAGTATGAACATAATATATAGATACTAATCCGCGTGTAAAGTTAATTATCCTGTCCATTTGCACGTAAATTTGTGTAAATATTATCTACTTGAGAAATTTCGAATCCCGTCGATTGCCGTACAACTGATGAGACTCAGCAAGTTGCCAGAAAAAAAAAACTTAAGTTGTATACATATATTTATTTAATATATATGGCTGTATGTATTTATATTACGGTATGGAGAGAGTAAAGGGGTGTGGAGAGCTCGTTAAATTCCGTTAGAAATTACCACCACAATCTTTTCACCTCATAAAGATTACCCACTGGATGACTTACATTGCACACAAATCACCAATATAATTATGCCACCCATGGTTAATATTTCTAAAACGCATTTATTTTATTTGCCCATTAAATTTAACCATGAGAAAGCAGAATACCTTATTTTCGTGAAAACTTTCAATCCATCATTCCAACTGACGTCTGGTTCATGAATATTACTAAATTTATATTCTATTTAAACGTCAATAAAATTTTTAAAATTTTAAAAACAATAATGATAATAAATAAACATCCCGTAAAAAAAAAAATGGATAGAAAATAAATCGGTGATTTAAAAAAAAAAAAAATAACGGGATTTTCGTAAGTAATTATTGTGAATTGTGGCTAAAAATAAAAAGAGAGTGTGAAAGAGAAATCATAAAGTTATCGCAAATAACGTTGAGAAGTTTACGCCTACAAATATTAGCCATTGTTCTAAACTTGTTAAATTAAAGCGGAAGTTAAGAAAAAAAAAGAAAAAAAAAATAAAGTTGAAGAAGACACATACGTATGCTCACATGGAGACGTAGACGCAGGATGCAACATACAGAGATATACTCATTATAAGTAGAACGTTAATCTTCCCACATGATCGTGTGTATATCGATGATCTCACAGGAGCGATATCACGAGAAGTAAAGCTGAATAGAGTTAAGTGTGTTGCGTGCGTGATTATTGTATGCGATACTTTTAAACCGGTAA
The DNA here is from genome assembly GCF_026212275.2 of Microplitis demolitor. Lineage (NCBI taxonomy): Eukaryota > Metazoa > Arthropoda > Insecta > Hymenoptera > Braconidae > Microplitis > Microplitis demolitor. Next base: position 22,729,252 of record NC_068545.1, on the reverse strand, counting down.
ATTTAAGAATAATAAGATCAATGCCATGTTTTCCCGTGAGCACATCAAATCCCAAAGTGATTAGCAAATATCAACCCGTTCGTTGCTGATTTGATCTCTAAAACTAGTTCCCGCGAGTTTGTTTCTCGCGTTTATATGTATATCTTCTACTATCCACCTTACCTGAATAAACTATATCTGTTTCTGTATATATATACCTGACTTGCCCAACCATGACTTTAATCGGTTTCTGGGAAACACGATGCTTAGCACACCGTCTAGACAATAATAATGTCGATCGGACTAATGTAAGTCCGCGAGGTTACGAAAAAAAAAAAAAAAAAAAAAAAATGAAATAATAAAAGTCGAAATGAAAAACAAAAAAAGTGAATGAAATATTAGTTATGTCGGTTTTGGTAGTAAATGTTAAATTAACGTCCAGGTGAACACGTAGTGTATTAAAGGATATATTTGAATGTTTTAATGCTCGGTGGATTAAATGCCGATAAAGTAAAAGTAGCAAGGTGGGTTTGATTTAATTGAGTCGTTGCTCATTGGCAAGAAGTGGGCAAGAGTCACGTTTGCCGTGTGCTATGCAGCAGCCGATACACACTACTCGACAAGTAAACTAAACCCCGATAGGATACGAGTAGAGCAGACCATAGTCTCTTCTGTTCTGTGTTCCGTGTAGTCTAGCAGTGCTGAGTCTACTATTAAAGGGACCCGATTCAGAATATCGACGACAAAGAGAGACATTCGGTAGATATGTACATAACGAGCTCGGTTGATCGTTAACGTGTGTTCTTATTATACTTTACTTGTGTGTAATGTCTTTTGTTGTGTGGCTGTATCGTTGTATGCTTCTGTAGCTGGGTATTGTATATTCTAATCCGTAGATTGTATTGATAGAAACAGAAGTCGCATTAGTATCGATGTCGTGTTTATTTATTTTATTCATACGTCCTTGGACAAAGACGTCTAAACGTTATTTATTTTTAATATTATCCGAGCACGAAATAATGAAACTGTACACCTATAATAGATCTATGGTTCTTAATATATTACACATACATATACATATATGTATATATATATTTCTATTCCGTTGAGTTAAGACTAAAGCTGAAAATTGAATATAAAACAAACCGATCCATAGTTTAGCTGGGTCTCAGTCTACCCCGCGGTGTTTTATCGCCATGGGCGTTGCCGAACGATCGACACGGAATAGTAATTTGAGTCGACACGGCTGTGTGTCGTGAAGCTCGGATCGCCGATAGTCGTAATGGCCACATAGTTCTGTACTGCTCGGGTTCGATTTAAAAACCAACCCGTTCGGTTGCTATATGAACGTAACACAATACTCTGGACCAATAAGCGAGCTGAGCGCACAATAGTGAAATACGTATACATAAGGGCTCGTGAAAGCCATCGCGCAAGTGATGAGGACATTGGGAAATGATAAAGACGTTCTAATACTCCAAGGCTAGAGTCTACATAAACAGCTGTCTGTTAATGCTTAATATACAAATACTTTAAGCGGTTTAGTTGGTTTATGCTACGAGAGTAGATTTGTTTGTTTGCATTGAGTAGATGAGATAGAACAGAGCCGACCGCAAACCGATAATATAAATATAAACAATGCAGCAAGAATGTTGACGAAATATCGCGGGGACGCGATTGTCCGCTTAAAAGTATTAGATTTATATTACGTTGGTGGGAGACACCGTGAAAGACGTTCGACTCGCGTGGGAACTTTTTCAAATCGTCCATGCCAGTGCGGGTAACCCGATTTTTTCTACAACCGATCGTGATGTAATTTGTGGGATGGGAAAATTCGAGATCGGGCAAATACTTTTTAGATATTGGGGAAGTACGTGATTGTCATACTTATGATTTTTTTTTTGTGATGTAATAAAAATGATGATGATGATAATGATTATTCAATTTTATCTTTCGACTAGTTTATCATGTGGCGTTTAATGATGAAAGAAACGGTGGTCCAACCAGAGTACCTTTAGTATATCAGGGCGCGGTATTTCGGGCCAATTAAAAATAACGATTGCACCAGCCCAGAAAAGAGAGAATGCAAGAGACACGACTACCAGGATTCACTGTTAAGAAGATAGCTTCAGTTGGTGTAATAATAATTTTTATTCTTTTACTAATTTTTTTTTTCTCATTAAAATCATCATGTGGATAAGGGGCCAGTGACACTGCATGGCATCGGACGAGGAACAGAAGAACTCAAAAGCACACCAGAACAACGACAGAGTTAATGCTGATGGGTAATGTACTTCAAGGACACACCTGTCGTATTTACTTTGAGTATTCTTCTCGATTTGCGCTCGGTTCTCCAGTGATTACATTCCGACTTCAACCAAGTTTATTCCTCGCTCTCTATCTTTTTATATAAATTTTTTTTTCTTTATACGTCTGCTTACTTTATTTTATTTAAATATAAATTTCATGTAAAAATTATATCCATACGTTAATTTACGTTCATTATGAAATCATCTGTAGCAACAACTAGTAATTAATAACTAATAATATGTGGATAATTATTGAAAAATAAATACACTGAGCAATACTGAATTATATAATTATCAACTCATCAAGACATGAAATTATAATTTTATTAATTATTTTCCTAAACACGTCCTTAGCTCCCAGTTTCATCGCAATTACTAGTATTATTAGATATAAAAAATTATTAAATGTGTCAATAATTATTCACTTACTCTAATACAACAGTTATCCTGCTGTAAATCGACACGAACATTGCACGCGATAAAATACTCGACAGTATTTAAAAATGTGTATAGTATACTTATTATAAACAAATAACATAAGCGTTAAATATAATGGCATGAGTTTTACCCAGTTATTTATTTTGTTCTAACGACCATTACTGTGGTATTCAACAGAGACAATTTTTATATTATGTCGAGAAGAACTCAGTGGATTAGTCACGCACTCATAAACGACTTGATGTAACATACAGCGGAGAAAAGCTGCCGAGAGTTTAGTCCTCGTGATACGGCAGCTAAACAGTTTAGTTTCATTTGCTTTTACAGTCCACTTAAAAATAAACTAAAACAATTTGCATCCAACGTCATAATTTTTTCACTTTGTGTAGTCTCAAGTTGGTTTCTTTTGAACTGAGCTTTGTCGTGTTAAAAGTGTTTTTTTTTTATCAGCTGTATATTTTTTGTTTGAAATTGCAATTTTGTTCACTCATAGTTCCACTTTGTCGATAGAAGAGACCGCATACTTGCAGCCAGCATACGAACGCAACAATTTATCGCACTAATTTTGGGACAATGGAGCAGAATCACGATTGTATGCTGTAACAAACCCGCACACATGGACGCACATGAGTGCTAGCATGCAACGAACGAGGCTCACTCGTATCGCGCAAATTACATTGCCCCGTATGGTTGGAAAAGCAAAACAAACAAACAAACAAACAATCGAAAACATCAGGCGTGTCATGGTCATGATAATACTGTATAGACTTTACCAACGACACTTTGTACTTAGCAGTTAATGTTTGCACAGAAACGGCTACAGCTACAACTAAGCAAGTACTAACACTGTAAATATATACCCCAGAGTCAAACGTGCATCCTCTTGTGGTACGGATTACAACAAAACGACCCCCTACTGTTGTATTGTACGGGTTTTGTATTTTATTTTTATCTGAAAAATTAGCATCCATGTATAATATAATGGCCTATACGAATAAGAGTGTAATCCTACGGAACTTGGTAATATATGTAATGTACTTCAAGATGCTTACACTCTTCAGAGCAATTAGGAATTTAAGTTCACGTTGATCCCAATTTGGCATTAAGCGAATGCCGATCTCATGAGAGAATCTTCATAGTTATAAACAACTTGCTCTTTGGTTTATAGACTTGACAGTTTTAAATTCACATTTTAAAATACTTTCCCAATGTTAAATATAAAAAAAAAAAAAAAAAAAAAAAAAAAAGTAATAAAATCTTTAAAAGGACATTTTTGAGAGCTGCCTTTGATCAACGGTTTCTGTAACTATTTTTGTGATTTATTATTTTAATATTCTTGTGAATAAATCCATGACCTTATTTATGCTCGCGGGACCGCAATTTACGGCCGCAACTCCGCAATTTGATAAAATGAACCTCTACTCGTAATGCTGAACTCGATAACTCGAGACATCAAAGTGGTGTCAAAGTTTCATTTATCGCAGACTAAACTTTGATACGACTAAAGTTTGAATTTTAGTCAATTGAATAACTGATAACATGAACCGGATGTTTAAAATAATTTTAAATATATAATTGCTAATTATATGGACTTTAAAAATCCGAGGCTTTCAGAGAATAACTAATGATCGTATCTATGCTATATAGTATACAATATTTTATATACTGTGAGTATATAGTGTACTCTACTCTACTCAACAGAGCTCTGGGAACCCACAACACGACCGTTCGACGCCCATGATCGATTTGGTCTGGCCTGGATATCCTCCGTAATTATGTTCCTTCCTCCGTGTGAATCTGCTCCAGACGGTTCCGAAGATCAGCTCTTACATACTCTGAATAAAATAATAACAATAATAAAAAAAAAAAAAAAGAAGAAGAAGAAAAATTGTTTCAAACTTTTTGCTGTCGGGAATCTACTAAATGAAATCAATGAAAGGATATCATCATTTGTAGCCGTAGCATTTAATTCGAAACTTCATAGGCCTCGAGATCGTTATAAAGTGGCTGTAATTTATTATATTTTTTGTTGCGGCGAATAAAAAATAATAACCAATAATTTTATTAAGTAATGTACGTGATTGTGTATAGATAAGTTGATAAAAAAATATATAAATGTTTAGGTTTCATTTATGACACCTAATTAAAGTTTAAGTGTATGGACATAAAATAATAGCAGACGGAAATGACGGCTGGAGCTTTACTTGGACTAGTATAGACACTCGAGTAGACAACCCCCTGCTACTGTGGACTTACAGCTCAATATACTTAGACAAGTAATGGTCGCTGTTTCATACGTGTAAATATGTAGATATATAATTATATATATGTATATATAAGGTGACTAGTGGGCAAAAAGTTAAGAAAAAAAAATGTAATCCGGATGTTATAAAATCAAGCAATAGTTTTCTTGCGGCGCTGGCTGGACAGGAGTGAGAGCGAGACATGGAACGCGAGACCTAAGGACAGCACAGGTGACAAGCCAGGTGACTAACGAGTAGACCGAGTGGACTGGAAAAAGGAGTACTGTCCTAACTAAAATATAACGTCCAGAGTAGAGCAAAGTTGGAGTAGAGTAGAGTATATAAACGCACGATAAAACTCTACAGGCGTGGGCGCTCGACCGATTCGAAAGTTCCGCAGTTTTATATTTATTACGGGAAACGTTGAACCTTCGACAAAAAATCATTGTACCAATTTTAAAAAAAATTGTTGTAAAACTAATTTAACCTTAAATCGTCAATTCAAAACTTTTTGTTCCGCTGTTGAGTAAAAAATTGCTGCAATTGCAATGCTGTCAAGCTCTAATTTTTTTTAAAATTTCCAATAATGTAAATATTTAATTCCCATATTGAATAAAATGTTGAGAATAAAATACAAGTTTCCATAGTTTTTTAAATTTTCAAATGAATATTAAATAAAGTTAATAACATTCAGTCCATAAATGATAGATAAACAAGTAAATCAAGTTAACTAAAACTGAGATTGCAAATGGTTAAGCAGAAAAGGCTTCTCTTCTCGGTAGAAGTATGACACATCTAGCAAAGTAGCAGTCACTAACGAGCTGGTTGGTGTGCATCCAACCATCCGAAGTTACCTCCCGAGCAGCACATAATACTGAACAGTCCCTTTTGCTACTTCTCTGTGTGTGACAGAGATATTCTCGACGTGACGGTCAACACCGGCTGTACACATATCTGAATCACTTCATATACATATATATTTATATGTATACCTGCTAGTAAGTAGTTTTATCCGAACCGAGACGCTGACAACTTTGTTAGCGACGCTAGATAGAAGAGAGAGCCTCGAGGCCCACGACGTGTGCCTGCATGATCATTTAATCGGTTCCGGCTCTAATTTACTCTTTCTACACACTGGAAATCCTCATTGACATTTTTACTTTACGTAACACATTGAATATTGTGATGAGACATTTTAAATGCTGAAGCAATCGCCTGCTGGTTTAAGTTTAGAAATTTTTGAGATATTTTTTTTTCTATTTCTTGTATCGAGACGTACACTTGCAGTGGAACGTACAGTAAGAAACCGAATAGAGGAAATGGTAATTAACGATTCATCCGACCAACGATCATTCAATGGAGCTTTATCTGCAGATAAATATCTGAATAGGTAGAGATGAATAGACAATGGCGGGACTATTGGCTGCGACAAGTCCTAAAGGTGCCGCCGGTGTGTTTTCTCAAGCTCTCACAGGTCTAGTCTAAGTGATTTTTCATAAACGGTAGTAAACAAAAGGACATTAGCTAGATATTATCATTTTAGCTATATTACTGAATATTAACGGCATTGAATTAAATCCGCGTTGCATGAATAAGTTTTAATGTTTTTTTAACTTTTTTTTTGTTCTGATAAAAAAAAAAAAAAAAGTTTCTTTAAACGGGAAGTGCGTAACGCATTTGAAAGTTTTAATAAACTGATCGAGGAGATAAAGGTACAAGTCGGCAGCAATTCATTGCCGATCTACTGATCTAATCGACTGTAACCAAATGAAACTTTTATTTTAAACGGACAATTAGACTAACTAATAGACTTCTAGAACCAGCAGAACTCGGTTAGCAAACTAGTGGGCGTGTAAGTGGTAAACGCCTTTGATTTATATATATTAGATAAATAAATCTTGTTTTTTTTTCTTTTTTTTTTTAAATATTGATAACAATCACAATAATTCAAGAAAACGATTTAAATTTTATTTCACAAGTTGATTTTCTCTGACACTTGAATATTTTATTTAAAGCTCAGTACTACGGCAGTAACAATTGCACGAAGTACTCAAAATTTACATTTATATAGTCTGTCAGTTGCTCGAGGCAAATCCTTCTGTTTACTTGCCCAGCTTCATACCGTCATGACCCAAAGGCACTTGTAATTTTAGATAACACCTCGAGGTTATTTCCCTTTTTTTTTTTTTTATTTATAAACCGACATCAAACAGACGGTAATAAAATCCCGAGCACTTCCGGGAGATTTTTCTGTTGTCTTTTTTTTTCATGCCCATTTTTTATTTTTTTTATTCAGTAACTTTATTTGTCTCATGAGAACATAATAATTGACTGTCTTGCAGTTGTGTCATTCTTGAAGCACGTGTTACTTTAGATTGCCTAGTAATTATCATGCTTCTACAAATATAGTAGAGTAGTAGTAGTATTAAAACCTAGCATTTTTTGAGAATTACATCCACAAGAATTTTTTTCATCACGTATTTTATTTAGCTAAACTCAATAAGAAAAAAAAATGACAATTCGCGCTGACCGCATAGTACGCGAAAGATTAAATTTGTTTTCTCTTTTAAAGGCACGCCTTTACCACACATGTACACACGCATACATACATATGGGGAAGAATTCGCGCGACACACATAGCAATAAAACGGAATTCTCAGTGCACACAGGGACATCAGAATCAACTGCTAGAAAAAATATCCAGCATTTCAGTATCTGAGCGACCGGCAAGGTCTCATTACCCTTACAAACTCGTGCGCTCTCGAACCGAGCTCATTATCTTGAATACCACAAAGAGGGCAAAATCTTGTTAAGAAAAACGTTGAGTAAATATTTTAGTGTTGTCGTAGGTTACGCAGCATATTACAGCTCTACCTACCGGCATATAATAACAATAATAAACCTATATGTTGGTTTTATTGCATTATACCTTTTACTATACATAAAACAGAGAATAAAATACAGATATAGAGTAAAAGTAAAGCTTAAAAGTGTTGGTGCTTGAGACATGAGTACATAGATCTTGTATCAGTAATAAATCGGCAAGTACTTAACCAGTAAATCGGAAGCCCTTGGAAGGGTCGGTAGCATTATGAAATATATCGGTCGTTAAACAATGACAATACAGCGGAGGACTAAACATACGAGCAGAGCGCCGGTAAGACTATCCAGGGATTGACAAACAAGGAAATAACCCATTACCGAGTAGGTAAGAACGCGCGTGCCTGAGGCCTACACGACTCTGCTTTGGCTGTTCCCCACACTCTAGACTTTACTCTACACTCATATCAGGTTTTATAATATATAAATATATGTAATATAACATAACATAAACAGAGGACTTGATACAATTGTGGTGCGTTCACTTACATTACACTCGCACATGCCGTAATAAGCGCTCCCGCATTATGGACGTATTGGTACCTACTCTACGCAACTCTCGTATTATATACAATATCTTAGTATGTTGTACGTATGTACGTATGTACGTATGTACGGACACCAAGATCGCGGCGGCAGGTAAGGGCACTTACGCGTAATTACTCGTACAACGCGCTCGTACTCGATCCAATTACCATTTTTCGACGCTCCTGTGTTACAATCGCAAGCGGCTCTGGGAATCAGAGGAATATAAAACCAACCATGTTTTATCTATCCGCGGTTATTTTATCTTTGATTATTATTACCCGTTCTTAGTAATTGTTTAAAAATAAATAATATCGTTTACAACCATTGCCTTGACTATGAAATTGTCAATACTAATGTTAACATCAACCACGACCGCCATTTATTGAAAATAAATTAAACCCGCTGATTCACTTTCTTCATAACATAAAATAATGTTTTAATGCATCAGGCTTATGTTAATTATCAACTCTTATTTACATTTTATGTAACTGTTTAAAATATTAAAGTTATACTACTTTAATCAATGGTTTTATTATTTAAATTATTTTCCGAGGTAAATTAAGCTGATTAATTATTTATAAAAATTTTAAAACTAATGTTACGCAAATATAAATCTAATTATAGCGTATTTTAAAAAGATTATGAAGAAAGTGTATGAACTCTTTCAGTTAGCACAGTGGCATTGACTCTCTAATTACGTTCTCAAGTGTACGTAATAGTGCTTACTGCCGCAGCTTCACTAAAAGTATCTCTTCATATATTTTTCTTTTCTTTTTCATCCTCATCTTTGTCTTGATCTTTTTGTTTTTATTTTTTTGAGGTACCCGAGCTCATATATATATATATAATATTTGAGGCACTCAATCGAACCGAAAAACTTGGCTATTTTAACCGGATTCTCGGTTCGATGCCCGAACTGTCGAAATAACGGGTTCTCGTTAAATTTCGGTTGAGTGACTAGAAATATTTTAAATGTACAAAAAATATAAAATTCGTATATAATTCAACACAATAATTAATTACTGTGGATTAAATCTCACAGTGGTATCATTATAAATATCTTAATTCCTCATTAAATAATTTGTATAATACAACCATCTCTGTAAAGAGGTAAAATATCCGACTATATAAATATGTATGTATATGTATATGTATATAAATTATATAATACATTACAGATCCATACAAATATATGTAGGTAGGCACTTAAACCAATACCCAATAAATAATATATTTTAAAAAAACACATCACACCATTTAAATTGATATAATTGTATTTACTTACAATAAATAAATCGAGTACACCCACGTGGTGTTAGAACCCAGAGCACATTTCTCTTATACACACGTAAATACTCACACTTAATTATATACTTGACTGCCAGAACTGCCAGCTACTGCGGGCGAGGCTCGAATGAGCGATAGTTTTCTGCTTACCACCTATTCTATTCTATTATACTTTACTTGCGATAGTGTATTAGTGCAGTTGCTGTTAACCACCAGCACCAAGGTACTAAGCCAACTTTGCCCTACACACTATTACTCGGATGCAAATGAAATTAAATATTTTGCTTGAAAACTATACTCGACGCTATATATCAGTAGTCAAAGTATTTAATCGCAAAGTTGTAAATTTATCATCATTGGACTTAATCTATACGGGAATCGATTTATTAACAAATCCAATCCAATCAAATTTATGAAACGAAAACCAGCGGATCTGTGGCTTATGTACAGAAAAAAAAATTCTCGACTGAAGGTACACGCTGAAAAAAAGTGCTAACTATTACCTTCTTGCGATAGGGAATGATTACCATCGTGTATGTGATAATTATTATCATGCGTTCATGTTAACTATTCATTTCTCGTATAGTAACAATTACTATTGCCGATAGCAATAGTTACCATCTAGATCGTAATATTTCTTATGTCTGAAAAATTTTTAATTTTACCTTCTAAAATAGTAATGGTTATCATTACGGATAGAAATGATTACTATCTAGATACGAATGCGTACTATTTTCGGTAGTGATCGGAATTGTTACTTCATTAAGATGGCAAATATTACTACTTTTTTTCAGCGTGTAAATATTCTTGATCCAAGAAACCTTTTTGGAAATCTAAATTTTCTCAAACAAAGTAGAAATCTTCTGTAACCAAGAAAAATTTTCTTGGCTCAAGAAAACATTTGTCTTCCAAAATATTTTCTTGACTCAAGATAAATTTTTTTTCTGCGTGCCCAAGAAGCAACGAAAGAGTTGAAAGAATAAAAAAATAATGTATTTGAGACAAATAATTAAATAACCGAATTGGTGATGGAATTATTAAAATTTTTTGCTCCTTTTTTAAATTCATTGATTCTTTTGAATGTGAGAGATGTACAGGAAGCAATTAGTCATCGATCGCAGGACGGCGTCGAAGGCTGGGAGATATCATTCGGATCACGTATTGCAGACAGCGTGTGGTCTCGCCTTCGCGGGTAGCTTTCGGCTGAGTACCAGATCTGAGCAATAACATGACACACTTGCACATCATGTTGCGTCTGTATCTCATATAGATAAACAATTTATTCAACTGATAATAATAATAGCAAAATTTCAAGAAAAACAAGTCTCGATTTCAATAGAAGTAGATGTTTAAATTATTTATTTACCATTTGCAAGGGATATAAAAATGATTTCACGACATGCTTCTAATGAATAAGAATTAAAAAATTTTTTGTCGTCATCTTAAGAGAGGGTTTTTTTATGTTTATTATTATTTAAACATGATGGATTCTCTCACTCGAGAGAGAAGAGCTTCTGAACCGGATGCCAGATGATGGCATTTTTACCTTTTTCACGGATAACTTTTTCTTCACAACGTTAAACATGACTTCAAAGTGTATATTAATATAAAGACTGGTTTTATTGGCTGCTATTAACTGCGATTACCACGAGCGAAACGACTCGTCTTTGGAATACAAATTACGGCATCGACAAACTTACAATCAATTTCCGAAACCCGTCGACCAAACACTTATCGGACCATTTTCATCAGCTCCTTACGTACTCAATATTGCACACGTTTATTTTTTACGCAATTCGCTGACTGATACCCGCGTACAAATATAAATATAACGCGCACACGGACGCACAGACATAAAAAAAAATTTCGATTCCCCGTAGAATTAAATGCTGCGAAGAACCATATACATCAAACACTTAATGTGTGAAAAAATTAAAATTCAGCGTATCAATTTAATTCTAATTTGGTAATTTTATTATCATGACTCATGATACTCCAGACATTATTTTTATTTCTGTGAATAAAATTAACGAATAAATTTTTTCGGATCGCATGAGTATAAGTATATTAAATAAGGTTCAATTACTATATAATTGATGGTTGTATAGTTGGGTTTTCGGGGTAATAATAAGGGGCACGAAAAAGAAGAGAAGTTGGCCGGTGGCCACATGCGATGATGAGACATGTTATGATCATCGATCGCTCCGGTCGCACTTCTGGTGCTACGTGTGTGATATTTAACTGCTCCTGTTACTGTACTACTGCACTATACATCCTATAAAATAATATCTCTCTGAGGAATCACGTACCGGCATGGAAACTGTGCCGTCCTCATCGTCGGAGTCGTCCACCGATAAATTAATATCCACGATGTAACGCCGTGTGCCGCCGGTAAGCATTAAATTGCACAGTCATTAGCTACGTATCGACATGCATAATTAGCTTTCTGAGGATTTTCTTGTACATAACCGCTTCAACATGGCCAGTCTTCTGTCTTTTAACCTCTTTTCGTTTTTTTTTTTTAATAAAAAATGCAAAAAAAAAAAAATGATCAAAAACCAATAATACTTGTACTTTATTCGGCGGATTATTTTCTAATTGTATATACAAGTCCAAGTGAGCAGATGTTATATTGATTAACTGATAATGTTTACATGTGATAATGAATTTAAAAAGGATTTTACGTTGGTTTTAAATGTTTTAACAGGATTTCTGTCATGTTAATTCAAACGAGTTCGAGAAAGTGCTAATGAAATTAAAAGAAAAAGTCTGAGGATTGAGTATGTGCGTGTACCATAATTTGCATCGGACTACAAATGCACGTACATTGCTAAGTGTTTTAAGTGGATTGTCGTTTAAATTCCATTCAACAGCAGTAAACAAAACCGAGGATCGCTTGAGAAGTTAAGAAAACTACCAAGTTGAGTTTTATTTCACGACTTTCTTACCAAAAAACCAGATAAATTATTATCAACAGATTTAAATAAAATGGGGAAATTGTTGGCCTTTAATTCGGGGGCAAAGATACTCTTGTAAAACATGTTTTTACAATCGGCATCTTGCCGGAAATCGCGAGTTATTTGTGGAATTCGAGAGACGCTGAGTTTTAATTTTAATTAATGGTATTAGAGGAAAAAATAGATAGTGGGTTTGAGGTTAATGTCCAGTACGGTAAAATTTCTGATCCGATTGTCACCGAGTGGTTTGATGCAGCCAGGACAGGTAGAAAGCGTGCTCAAGTGCTGGAGATACACAAGTTGTAATATTGACCAGTCAAACACTCGAGATCTCTGCTGCACCTGGAATACTCTCGAGTGGAATTAATGCTGGACATAGATGAGTTTTGCTTGGAGCTCGGGAATATGTACGCACTGTTATTAAGAATATATTATTGACGCACAGTAGGTAGTGTAGACTGTGTATATGATAATGGCGACGGTACTCGTCAGAGTGAGACAGCCAAGACACTTCAAGGTGAAAAATAACCGGCAAGGTCGAGCCACGGAGACTTCACCCCGGAAGTTGAGGTTAAACGTGTATATATATACGCGTTTATTTATAACCACAACGGGATTTTTTTATTCGAGGGTTCAAGTGTGTGTACTGCGGCGATAACACGAATAAGAATGAAAAGGGTAGAGCGAAAATGGAGAATAAGAGAATATATGCTTGAAGAAAATAAAAAGCCCGGTCGTTAAAGAACTCGGGTCACACCTACGCCTTCAGTATTCTCGTGACCGAAAGTTTCAAGGCCACGTGGGTCGTCTGGCGATCCGGAAATGCGGGTGCCGGGCTATGTACTTTTGCTTATCATTATCCTTACACTGCAGATTCATTGGCTGTTATAAAAATAAAAAATAGTAAATGGAATAAAAAATCGCCCGGAAGTTTCGTGTGAAATGGTAAAATAAACGAGATTAACATTACGGGTGATAAAATTGTCCGAAAGATAATAAAAGTAGAGTAAAATTTAATGATAAAAAGAAATAAACATTGGGAGTGAAAATAAAATTGGTTTCGGCCCTGTTGGAATTGCGTGTAAATGTATTATGTACAGTCCAGCGGCATTTATTATTAGCTGAGTAGTAGTTTTATCTTTTGCGGTCATACAAATTGATTATTCGGGCGCATGAAATTGCAAGCGAAATCAAAAGTACCTGTCCGGATTAAAAGCAGCTCACTTGCAGTGCAAAAAAAAGTTGTAAGTAAATTAAAAAAAAAAAAAAAAAAAAAAAAGAGAAAGAGAAAGGATAAGAAAGAATTTAGCTGGACACCCGATTGGTAAACGTCTCCCTTGAGGATAATTAATTACGTGAAACGTCAATGCATCAACACTGAGTTGATTGGAGAGCACGGTAGACTGGTACACTTTATTAGGCAATCTAATGTTTTATATTTTTTTTTCCTTTTATCATAATAAATGAATTTTTTACATGAAACTTTATTCAAAGCTATATAATACCAGCGGTAATTTAACGAGTCAAGTGAGTCCTTGAAATTTAAATATACATGGGTATTGACAGAGGGAAGTAATGCGGGTAAAAAAAGGCACTAATGACACAAAGGTAATTTTTAATGCTAATAGATAGTGCGTTAAAGCAGGTTTATCATGAATCACGAGTAAATAGATGGATCGGACAATAATTTATCAGTGTTGAAGAGTATAATATAGCGTATACATTATCCCTCGGTTCAATTCCATAGCTGGTGTGCCGTCTCTCTTAAGGCCGACACAGTAGTGCCAGTAGCACCATGACCCCCGAGGGAATAGCGAAAAAGAAGCCAACCGAGTGGTGGTGCACTGTCGGCATCCGCGCGCTATCGATCACCGACGACCAAAGATCTCCAATGAGAGTGGGCTGTCTTGTGTATATACATATAAATACTTATATATATATGTATGAATGTATGTATGTGTAAGTAGATAGCCAAGTATCGAATGGCTCAAAAGAGTAAGAGAAAGAGCCCGAGTAAATAAACAAAGACAGATTTAAAGAAAGACACAGCATAGAACAGAACGGACTCTCTGCTCTCTGAGCACTCGTATACGTGGACGACAAGTTTACGAGGCAATAAAATTAATGAAAACTACTACTGTTTATGCTGCTGCTCACTCGCTCTTTCAGTAGGTTGTTTGTTGATAAAAGGCGCGGTGGACTTGCCGGCGCTCTCATCCGGAAGCTGCCCTCGTATCCTGCAGTATTACAGATATATTGTTGTATCGGCATCACTAGCCGTAGTAGCCAAGTAGTAGTGTAAGTAAATAATTGTAAAAAGTTGTGGATGCAAGCCGAGTACGATTAGTTCTCCGCTGGGGATATAACGCATTGTTGGCTCGCGTATAGCGTCCGCTAATTATCGCGCTAAACTAATTGATCTTCGATATATCGCCGGCTGCTCTCAACTCTATCTATTATTATTTTACTACATCTTTTTCTGACCTCTTTGCAACCACCACTCATTAAACTCCCACCGGTGCTTCTGGTTAAGCTCTCAACTCCTCAAAGCTAACAAAAAATGATTTACGTACCGACGCCTGGTATTCTCTCCTCAACTTTCCTTACATTATTTATTGACTTTTTTTATTAAATATTTATTAACTCAACTCTTGCATTCAGTTTCATTATATTCTGATATTACTCACACTTTATAACACACACCAGTAAATTTATAATAGCTTCTTGGTTTCAGTTTCATATTCAGTTTAACACTCGGCAACTCTCACACCCGAGACGTGACACAGAAATCATTAACAACTCTATGATGCCTTTTTCTTTTCTATTCACTTTTAATATTATCCAGCTACGAATAAAACACTTCCGAGTAGGACTCAACACGCTGATTGTTATTAAATATATATATATGATTTTATCGCAATTTGCATACATATAAAATTTCATTACGTGCGTGGTCCTTAGCCTATATAATATATATGTTAAAAAAAACAATATACTAATAATAATAAATAAATAAATAGCTTGGCATGCGTAGTCATAGTGCAGTAAAATACTTCTCGTTACAAGAAGGAAAAGGCGCGAGTTTTATAAAAAAGACAAAGTACACGTACATGTACCGTTACACCGCGCATGCTACTACTGAAAAGACTTTTCTTACTTCCCCTAGCCCTCTCCCCCGTCGATTCAAGTTCTATTGTAGAAATACACCATGCTTGGTATTATTAAGCAAAAAATAATGCCTGATTTACGCTCTTAGCATTTCATTGCGTATATCGCTAAGAAAACCTCATGCGCTGTATTAAATATGTATGTTATGTATATGTTATTTATGTATGTATGTATGTATGTATGTGAATACGGTGTTGACAGTAGTGTAGAGTAAAGTTGTAAATAAGTAAAGCAGTCGACGCGGTGTCGCGGACTCTACAATGAACAGAATCATAATTAAACTAATCAGCGGCACGATCAATCACATATCGCTGTCGCGCAGACAACCGCTGAGTTATGTCCAATCTATAAATATCAAATTATACTATACATTATATTATTTAATACTCAGATAAAAATCTCACTGCATAATAACATTAATAACGACAATTCATGTGCTCGGTACACTCATCATAATAAATTAAATGAAATAGTGAAAAAAAATAATCACGGATTCAGACACGGACCTCGACATTATTGTAGAAAATACGATTATACCTTGTATGGTTTCGCGATTGCTCATATAAGAAATCTTTATCTCGGCGCATCACGGGCATTACTTGCGTTTAATTATAAAATCCTTCGTGTCACGATCATCAATGAGTCAATAAAATTTTTTTTTCCTCCAACCTCACCACGGATACGTTTCGTCTAATATTTTTCCCTATTTCCAATAACTATTCATTATTTATTGTTTATTACCATCACAATAATAATAAATACAATAGTAATCATAAAAATAATAATAATAATAATAATAATAATAATAGATGTTAGGTGTTACGGAAGACAAGATGAAATCAACATTAAGCGGTAACAGCTTAAGCTTGAAGACGAACATAATCATGAAATCTCTCTTCTCATCGCGTTTCTCGTTTGCGGAAATAAATGACCATCGAATCGATCAGCCCACGCAGGATACACCTACTTGACATCAGAGCAGTTCTGCAGTGGACTAGCTTTAGACTATAGCCTGTAGACACTAGAGTAAAGATGCACACGTGATCTCAATGTAATGATCCCCAGATAGTCACGAATGCTGGAGCTCAAGCTCCCACACCCATACCTCCTATTCGTATTTATTTATTCCATCAACATCAGCATCACAAGCAAAGCTACTCCCGCGCAATTAACCATTTTCGATGTAATGAATAGACGATCGCGCGATTACAACTCCAAGTCGCGTGCGTGTCAGTCTACGAATATTTAATGCCGCATGTAAGGTAATGACCCGAGTCTAGCCTGCAGTTTGAGGTTCGTCGATTATTTTAAAATCTCAAAAGTTGGAAAAATCAAGTGAGGTACAAGAGGTCACTGGGAAATAGCTGAGCATGAAACAAGGGTACGAACATGTATGCACACAAGATAATGAGTCTGAGCACCAGGATTCGTGTTTGATGCGAGACCTCCTCCGCGGAAGAGACTCAACAAGTAAATGACGCTGCTCTATGCCTAGAAACCATATGATAGTATCCCGGGTACAGGCGTCTTATACATATTAGTATTTAATATTTCTTTCTCTTTCTAACTTAAGCGATATTTGAAAACGTTCCGGCATTCAGGAGAATCATGGGTAGGGTCAGAGAGCCGCTCCCTCTCTGTTTATATTTCTTTACTCTTTACTCTTTACTTGGTGTGCGCATCTTCATATTATATATATACACTCCTGTTTATACCCACGCATTTGTTATTTCCATCACTCCCATCTCTGGCACCTTAGTATATATAATATATTTATAATCATACATGATATTTATATATATAAATATAAAATCATATTAAAGTTTATCAATCACCATTTCCCGATTGACAAATAGCTAACTAACAATTCGACTAATTGCAATTTAAGTTGTCACTTTTATTTGCTGAGTAATTTTCAGTAACAATATAAAAGACATGTGCGGCATGTTGGTTTACATTTAATTTATTTTCACGTGGATATTAATTGAGCTGAATGTGATGTAGTTAATGTGAATAATAACAACAAAAGATTGTTTATCCATCGTGGGAAGGCGTCTTATCTAGCCGAAACGAATCACTCACTTCCACTTCTATTCATTATTCTTCATCTTCTTCTTCCTTTGAGTCACTCCTTTCTCTCCCTCTCTTTCCCTCTTTCTCTCTTTCTTACTCACACCCTCGTTAACTATTTTTAAAAATCCTTTTTCTCTCATTACCCCGGACTTCCGCAA
Organism: Microplitis demolitor; assembly: GCF_026212275.2. NCBI lineage: Eukaryota > Metazoa > Arthropoda > Insecta > Hymenoptera > Braconidae > Microplitis > Microplitis demolitor. The sequence goes on along the minus strand of NC_068545.1, from coordinate 22,711,232 downwards.
TGTCAATTACGTTTAGCATTGGCCTGCACCCTTTCGTGCCCACAGCATGACTCTGGCTCCAGTAACAATCATTATAATTATCGATTGCTATATACTTGTATGTGTACACAATACACTAGTAACTAGACTGGCTGTTTCACCTCTCAAACACGTGTTGTTTGTTAAGTCTCAGCTCATGTAAAAAAAAAATTTTTCTTCTCATTCTCGCTGACGAGTTATTTGACCGCGAATTCCCATGAGAACTTATTTTACATTCGGGATAATCATTTTCGCAATACGTCAAAAAATAAAAAATATTTTTAAATACGAACACAAATAAATATTAAATAAAAGTTGTTTGAGGTCGTAACAGCTCGACTGGGAAATTGAATAAAATAGCAATTAAAATGTCCTTTCGATCAGGCGATTGGTTGCTCTGTATATCGAGTTTCAATCGATAGCTGAGTTGCGTTTACGCGTCGCGTCTCTCTAAATTCAATCTTTATCTCCCTCTCTTCCTCTCTCCCTCTCTATAAATGTACGTACACATTTATATACGAAATAAAACCAAGGCTTGAACATAACATTTATATCTATATAAACATATATTATACCAAGAGTTGTACCCTACCCATATCCATTTACTTTTTGATTACCGATCTATCGATCGATAGATCGTCGAACACACAGCACGCCAATGAGCGCCCACCTTACATTTATTACATTAGATATCTCTAGGTCCATGTGGGACATACTCTTGTATTTATTCTTTAGCTTTATCTCTTGCTCTTGCTTGTGCTTCAACTAGGCTAACTTTACTATGGTGCACATCAAACACGTGACGAATGTTAATTAATGCCACGAGATTTAATTAAATTTTCTTATGACCAGACGTAATCACGTAGCACCAATCGATTACATGCAAAAAACATCTCCAGTTGATGCTGTTGCGACTATACCTTCGTTTTACACACTCTATGTATATACAAAAATATATATATGTAGAATACCATATGTACGCACAAGTACTGAAGTTTACTAGTATCGAGATATATAACCTTATCGGGGTGTTATACTTGCAATCGATCCTAGTCTCACTCAGCAGTATATATATATATATGTATATTTATTTACACTCAACCACTTGGGTGTACGACTGGCTTTTATAAATACATATGCTACTTTTTTATATGTGTACGCAGGTTACTTAGTAACCCTAAGGCTCGTATATTATTAGTAAGTTATATATTTAAATTAATTAACTTCTCTACGAGCGAGCCAGATATTCTGCGGTTTAGCTAAGCTACATAACACTCAACTAAGTTAACTATTAATCTGCTTGTTTATTGAATTTTTTTTATCTGACTTTAAAAATATTAATCGACGATTTATTAGCTTTGTGAAAGCACTTTAGAATGTCTAAATACAGACCAAAATAGTTTATTTAAATCTTATATGAATATCCGCGAGCGCTAAGCTGACAGCCCAACTAACATTTAAAATTATTTAGGAGATATTATAATTATTATTATGAGATAAGTAAAAAAAAAAAATATATATATATATATATATATATATATATATATATAGATAATAGTTTTTTTAAATATTAACCACGAAGTAATGATTTGATTTTTTTTAAATCGAGTTTAGGCTGCGACATTTTTTTTTTGTTTAATTAAGGGAGGGAGGGGCAAAACGGGGTACTCAAAGAAATATCAAGTTTTCGAGGACTCAAATACGCTAAATTTTTTTTTTTTAATGATGTTCAAAGTAAAAAAAAAAATTTTTCATTTTTGCGGACAAAAACGGGGCACCCCCTAAAAAAAGTAAAAAAAAAATTCCTGGATTTTAAATGAATATGATTAAGTTAAATTTTTTTGCAAGTAATTTACATGAATAAAAATAATTTATCAATAGTTTTTATCATAAAACTAAAGTCATCAATATTTTTTAACGGAAATCGAATTTTGAAAAAGTTCAGTAAAAAAAAAATTCAAAACAATGCTCAGTTATATTTACAAAAGTATTTTGAAATGTTTAAAAAATATTTAAAAAATAATTTTTTTTTTTTACTAAATTTTGGGGGTACCCCGTTTTGCCCCTCCTCCCACCTATACGAGTCAATAGAATTAAGATTTGACACTCAACTACACGTAAACATGAACTTATATAAAATTAATTAATTAAATTATATGAATAAATTAAGATTTGCCTTGAAGCTGTTCGTCTACTTGTAAGCCGGTACAGTATGAGTTAACTCTACACTATATTATACAAATCCCAGCTCATGTTTCAGATATCATCGATCCTTAAATCCTATTAGGCGAAAAATAAAGTACACAAGCTGGTAGCGTCTCACTTGATACAAATATGAGTTTTAGCCGAAGATAAATAAACAGCGCTGTAGGAAAAGATTCCAAAGACTCAGTATGACAGCTGGCATAGATATTTCTACTATCGACATTCATATAAATAAAATAAAAAGTCGAATGAAATAATATCATCAATAATATTATTATATAAATTATACGCTTATCCTTAAACGGGTTTATTAATTATATTTTATCTATTTTCCCGGCAGATTATCTAATTTAATAAAAACTTCAATCGTCATCATCAATTACCGTATACAAGTCAATTTATACAGCATTTTAAGCTATAAATTAGTGTAAAAATTTATCGAACGATAAAAATGTGGTAAGTTAATAAAAAATATCGGAGATTTGTTCGCTTTCTTAAACGGTTTCGCATGGACTCGAGGTAAAAAAATCTAAATAAAAAATGCAGGTGGGAAATGAAGCAGATTGTAGTTTGTAATACGGGCTGAGGAGTTTTTAAAAGGGGAACCAGAGAAGGAGAATAAGCGAGACGAGGTGAGTCCGAACCCACCGGCAATTATCCGGTCTAATGAGCAAACATTCCGTCTCTACCCGTAACGTTCCACCCTTTCTCTCTTATTCTCCCAGCAAAGCAGCATTTGTGAGGCATCAGTCTCTCTTATATTATTTTATACTCGTAAGAATACAATACCGACGGGCACTACCACCCAACAGCAGTCCGCCTCAGAGACTGATGAAGTATAGAATCGACAATCTTACAAGTCCCGATCCTTCGTTAATGAAGATTATTAAATTAGTACCTCTCACCGTGAGCCCCTTTTTTATACATAAAAACCCGCAGAGACCCAGCAATCGTGTAGGTAAAATAACTAAACTCACAACAGAGGATAAAAGATTCTGAGGATTGCCCTGAATCGAGATTTAATATCTCTAAGATCAAAGTGTACATGTACACATATATTTAGTAGTGACCTCACAGCAACAGCAACAACATTTATAATTACTGCTGAGAGATTTAACGGGTTATTCGTGCACGGTTTATATTCTTGTCAGGTCTATCCTTAACTTACAATCAGTGGTACCTCAACTGAACTAAACTCTACGAATTAAATTCTGGCAAGCTGTTGCCTGGACGTATATATCAGTGCGCTGTGTAATATAATACACGATATAATAAATAATACGCGGCTCATTCTCATCTGCGTCAATTAGCGGATATTATTAAATTGAAAGTCGCTCCTATGCTGAACTGATAGACGGCAGCCAGCTCGTTACGCAATCGATCCCGGAAAAATATATAGATTGATGGCGTGAGAAATTAGAGCAGCCAATTTATGAATATGCCTCATGACGTGTTTACAATATATTTATGGGTGTATGAGAGAGATAGAGATCACAATAATCCAGACTAATCATGACTAAAATGTGAGATTGATTTAAATGATCGGCGTTTGCTACAATTAAAATAACCATTGATGTAATAAACGGTGTAATGAGTTAACTCTGGGTTATATATTAAGACAGTCAAATAAAATTCATATATTATATGTATTATATATGTGTAATATCCAACGGCAAGTGGCCCGACTGTGTAAGCGCGGTTTGACGATTATATTCAAGGAAGAAATTAAATAAAACATTCTTCTTGACTACTCAGCTCGTGCTGAATATATATATATATATATATATATATATATATATATATATATATACATATATATGCTGGAGCGCCCGAGAGAAATCTTATATCCTTCAGCATGTTCTCCGCCTCCCTTGTTATATTATTGAGACGACGATGAGGCATATCCAGAGGAGCCGTGCTCTTGCTCATGTCAGAATAATATTTTCTGTGAGATCACGTCCTTTCATCGTAAATCTACTAGCTCTCTCGCGTTAAGACGAATTATTAAATTATGCTGAAATAACTCAGTCTTTTTTTATTATTTATTATTATTATTATTATTGTTGTTGTTGTTGTTATTATAGAAGAGAGTGAAGAAGCTGATTTGTCATCACGATTGGATTATACATCGCGCGTCTCACGACATCTTGACGCGATTTACAATAAATTGCGTGTGACTTTTCGCTCGTGCTCGTTAACATCGAGGTCGAATTATATTTTTTATGCATATATATATATATATATATATATATATATATATATATATGTATAGATAAAAATAGTGGGGATTATGCTTTAGAAATGGTAGTTATTTTTGCGGCAGAGATAAAAAAAAATCCGCAGTTATGAGTACACGTCAGTAAAGTGACGGCGGGGAAAGGAGGATGAGTTTTAAAGTGAAAAGATTATTTCTTGAAGAAATCAAGAGGCTAGACGTGTGGATGCTGATAACCGGATCCAGCGAGGGACAAAGTACAAAAGAGAATTGGTTTATACACGCTTCTGCTGTACTTTACACTGAGGACTTTTGTTCAGACGTTCAACAACGAGCTTGACCTTGATTACTTGTATACTTGGTTTTAGCATACATGTATATAAATATACCATTATTTTTTTTACGTGTATATGTTGGTACAGTAAGTTTGTAGACGACGCGGCGTGAGACTCATCGCCGCGGACATGTTTAGTGTCGGCGGAGAAAGGCAAAGTGGGATGGGATTAAAAAAAGTAAAAAAAGTACTAAGATGGGTTGAAAAGGTGACGGAAGAGGAGGCGGAGAGAGGTGCAGACCGAGAGACAAATGAGGCTGCTGTGGAGGTGGTGGAAGATGATGTCGCGCCTTGGGGCTCTTTTTAGTCCGACAGAACGCGCGCCAGATCTCTCGTGTTTAAAAATTGAATGTTTACCGAGAGCTAGTCGGTCACTCCTACTCTTATCTCGGGTAATAGTTTCTCAGACAGTGAAGAGTCTCTGAGAAAAAGTACACGACCAGTGAGGATTTATGTGTTTGTACTCTGAGGATGAGTCCAGGCAAGTGAAATGAAAGTAAATAGAGAGCAATGAGAGTCTACGTATTATTACAAGCGGTCAACATCAACCAGAGACAAAAGAGTCTAGAGAAATTACACAGAGTCGTATTGAGAGAGTAGTAATAAGAACAAAGCTGGAGATCACACATGATGATGATAACTAAAAGGCGTTGGTGGAAGGAAGACAGTGATCAACTCGTCGGTGCAGCAGGATGTGTCCTCTCGTCCCTCACACCACTTATTCCGGCTCGTTCCCTCGCTCTTAACTCTTGTGGCGTGCCACGCCCGCCATTCACCTTCAACTTGGGTTCCAGCTCAGCACAGAAGAGTACAGCAGAGCACAGGAAGGACGTCGGACGTAACGTACGTCTGTAGCAGTGGTGTTGAATATACCAAAGAGCAATACAAGTGAAGCTGAATAGAAGTTAAGTCGGGGAACAGAGTCTTGAGTATTCGCACGAACGCCGGCGGTTCTCTACTCCATTCTTCCTCTACTCTGTATCAACTACTCCCGCCTTGTTTGCGATCCTCTGCCGCTGTTGTTGCTGCTGACTGCTGCTGCTATAAAGAGAATCGCCGCAATAGTGTGTAGACGACTTTGAAAGACAAGACAAGTCCCAACTAAACCGCCACGAAAGAATACCAGAATCCTAAACCAGTTTGGACAAATTGTATCGGAATAATCGCGAGAAACCAGAGAAGCCGGCTAAGGTCGTTTGTGACTCTCCACTTATTTTTTATTTTATTTTGTATACTAGGTTTATTTTTTTTAAGCTTTTAAACATCCGTTGCCTTGCTGATCCTACACAACAGTAGACTCCATCTAGCAATATAATGCTCGTCCCTAAAATAAATGAATCCCTCTCTATTATGAATAATAATCCTCATCATCATCAGTAATTCCAACAGTCGAAATTAATTAGTCAGCAGCAACTCTAATAGTCTCTTGAAGACAATTCGCAGCTAGAAGTAGTGGTGGGCCATCCGTGCTCGGTACTTGTGTAAAGTGCACAAGGTCTTTGTTCCTTGGAAGATTCGAAGCGGCGTGGTAACGATTACATCGTATCGTTGGTGGTTCTCTCCAAGTTCTCAGGGTCTTTCTCCAATCCATGGTGTCTGGTCTCCTGCATCGGCAGTCTTGCAGACACGAGTAAAAAAGCCCTCCCCTCACTTACATAAACTAACTACTACTCACTACTTACTATACACTCAGCATATTAAAGTTTAAAGCCAAAGCGTTTGTAGTAACCCAACAGAAACGATTGCAGGCGAATCGTTTGAGTACATACGGGCGTGGCACACATGTTTCTCTCTCTTATCTTTCTCAGTCTTTCTTTCAAGACATTACATGCACAAGTATGTTAACCCGTTGGTATAATATTTCATAGTGTGCACACAACGTCCCATGACATGCTTTGGTATCCACACATCAGGCGTCCAATTTTCCTCCTCTATTCTATTCAGAGTAATTGACTTTTAACATCTCGACACTCTGCTAGTATCGAGTGAGTGTTAAATAAGAGAGAGCAAGAGAAAGAGACCAATAATATGATTGAGGGTAACATTAACGCGAATTGGTGTGCTTTATTGATTCACAGGCGGTGTTGATGAATTAAACACAATTATCGTAATGCAAAGCACCTCTAAACGCTCTATTCGGTTTGGTTTAGTTAGCACACGACGGAAACGCCCGTGTAGTATTAAATGTAGTGTATGTATACTGTATAGTATACCAATGTATACCATAGACCGTACCGTAGACGGTAGACCGTACACCGGTGTGCGGTGTAGAACGAGGTGAAGGCTGTTAAATGTAGATTGTGACGCCTGTGGCGGATTCAAAGTCACAATCTATCTGGTAATAATGTATAACCACCACGATATCGACGATAAAACAACTGTGTAACTCTCAATACAGCTCGGTATACTGCCAGAGTAGTATATACACCACTAACTATCAACATTTAACTCGCTGATGATGATAATAGTATACTCATGAACATGATCATGCTAGTGTATACTAAAAGATGCTCATGTTTTATAACACAAATTACTTGTGCCGGGTTATTGTTTGTTGTGTTAGAGTTACGAGTATCTCTAATAAGCTCGTATCAGCCGACTTCTCTATTGTATATATATATATATATATATATATATATATATATATATATATATGTTCCCTGTATTTGCTGATTAAATAATATTATTTATTTTAAAAATAAACCTCTGTACTCGCTGACGACAATGATGATAACGACTGCTGGTTGCGTTATTGCATAACGCAGTGGGTGTGCACGTGGAATACAGTTTCGATTGTGGACACGACACAATACAAGGTCTCGCCGTTTTATTACCATAGTTTTATTTTTCATTTTTATTTTGCATGTACATATATATATATATATATATATATATATATATATATATATATATATATATATATGCAGAGAGAGTCTACTGGTCGTATCGGACAACAAAATGTCACGTAACGTCAACCGTTGAGTTGAATTTATAAAGACAATTTATTTATACGAAATTTTAAAAATTAAATTTACTTTTATTACTTTCGTTTTAAATAAATTTAGACGACTGCGTTGATGATTAAAAAAAAATACTCTAGATAGTTCTAAATTAATAATTGGAGTATTTAAATTTATACATCAATTACGCGTAATTTATTTCATTTATGAGTTGCTTTCAGTTTTAAGATAACTGCCCTCTAATAGCGACATTTATCTTATGCTCGGGTGATTTATTATTATTATCATTTTTTTTTATTAGTAATATAAATATATGTGAAAACTAATATTGATTATATTAATAATGATAATGATAATGATAAGTTTATATCGATATAGATTTACAGAAGCCGTAAATCGGTATTAAGAGTTATAAATAATATGGGTGATAGGGATAATGAGCGTAATAATACGTTAACAGATTGATTGATGAATAATTAATGCAAATGAGGGAATGTGTAATGGATAAATGGATAAATATATGAGTGATGTGTGTTAATAAAGGGATAAGTGAAAAATGTTTGGTTTACTTGGAGAGACACCCGGTATATTTAATGCCATGTAGTATGTAGTAGAGTAGTAACTAAACCACGCGACGTATCGTGCGACGTGTACGAGAAGGGCGTGCCTCTGTCGTTCAACTGCGCAGTTTGTTGCACGCGCTATAATCGTGTGTGTACCGAGTAGAGCAACGAGGCATTACGCGTACGACATACGCAAATACTTGACAAACTCGCTGTACGTTAATGTTAACGTGCAAGTTTCGTTTCAGTCAGTATTAAATGGTAGACTGCAGTATATGTGCACTCTGCACTCCATGTGTGTATGTTTATACATATATATGTATGTATGTATGTATATATATATATATATATATATATATATATATATATATATATATATATATATATATATATATATATATAATACTAGAGTGGTGTGCAGATACCAAGAGCCCCCCAAGTAAAGTCCCCTGGAGTGAAATTTGACGACGCAAGCAATAAATACAAAAGGATGTTTGAGCACGAGATGTGTGCAGTTGCAATGTGTATAGTAGTAGGTCGCTTTTTTTCGCTTGCTCAATACTTTGCCGACATAAAATTATCTAGAGTGTCGGGATCTCTAGATGCTGGAAGAAAAAAAAATTTCTAGTTGGGTGGATGAAATTTTTTTTTTTTTTTTTTTTTTTTTTTAAATTAAAAGACAGGTGAAAGAGTACACTTGTTCCCACATTGTATCAAGTTTCACACGGAAGCATTTTAACATTTAATTATTGTTTACTTGTATTAATTATTTTTTTTTTTTTTTATTAAAACTAGGGAAGTGAGGTTATTATTATATCTGTTACAATAATCGCTTGGTTGATATGCAGTAATTGAAATAAATAAACAGATAAGAAAATATAAAAGTCGTGCGTGATTTCAGAACGTTCTCGTGCATAGAAAATTTACTCACATATATTGGGATTGTCGGGGCTGCTGCTTATTAACTAAACTTGCTAGGACTTTTTAGATTAAGAATCTGATTAAAATATATTTTAACCGTGGGCGAAAGCGACTGCAGTTAAGATGAGATAGATTTTTTTTTATAGAAAAAAAAAAAAAAAATATTTATAGTCAATTTAGGTGTTTATATTTTTAGCTGTATAATTATTATTGTTTATATAAATTATTTAAAACAATTGACAGAGTTTGTAGCAAGCGAAATAATTGACGTGGATAAAAATCGAGGAAGATTCATCGGGACTTCCGATCGAGATGCAATTTCAATGAGATTGAGTCGATGTTAGTGAGAGAGTTTAAGTAGTTTACTACTACCACAGTCCCACTAAATACCTATCATACTGCTATATATATATAGATGGATAAATGTATATACACATGAGGGGATCTCCCGATGCTTCACCGCGGCAAGCAGTGGCGGCAGAGAGAGCCGAGGAGCATGGAGCGTGTCGACGGCAGGGGTCCCCCTACTTCCGGCGAAGCATATCCGGCAGTACGCCTACCTATATCTCGGACCGTCAGAGCGTGGACTCCCCTGTAATGTGTGTTATGTTATTCTACAATCAACTCTAGCACCAGCAAGCCGAGTACAATCGCGATAGGCGTGTCAGCCCGCTAAGATTTTTGAAAATTCGGTCTTGCTTGAAAACTCAAAGCCATTGAAAAAAAAAAAATCCTTAACAAATGTTGCAATTGTTTTCGCCAAAGACGTCGCACTGCATAATTACCTGAAGCAAAACCGCCTTTATTTTGTATTGTAAAGAGAATAAGAGATGCCAACAAATCTCGGTAACACAGTTTCCGGTTTTAATTTACGACCAGAGTGTAATCATTTATGAAGTTAAAGTGGCATTTTAATGACAACAACAACAATAATGATAATAACAAAAATACAACATTAAGTTCAAGAGCGCATTGTATAACGTGAAGATATGTCGTCTCTTGTGATGTTTGTCATCGAGATACGTGGGCGGACTCATTTATATATGCTTGTCGCAAAGAATAGAATAGAATAAGTCTGGTAGTGCCGTTAATACATTTATAGACTCTTTATACATATATGTGTTGATATATGTACACAGACGACATAATACTTATTAGACAGGTTTTATTATTGTCTCAACTTAAATGTATGAGTATCTGTGGACGACGGAATTTACTTGTCAAGGTTACTTGCGATTGCTGCGGCCTTGACTGAAGACACAGGAAGTTAAGCTGGATTCTCATCTTTGTCAGAAGTCATTTCAAAAAAATATATCAACATATACGTATATATTGATGTGAAACAATATATATGTATAAGAAGTAATATAAACATATAACTCATTGAATAGAGTCATTTCTCGAGTTTCTTTATTAACCGGAAACCAACACTCTGGAAGAGACGGCGCCGTAACGAGGCTCTCGAACAAAAAGTGCATAACGTCGTTATAGATATTATGAAATGGCAAAATGCCGGCGCATGTCGCGTTCTTTGTATAACATAAACAAATAAAAAACTAGCCGCGACTGGCCGGTCTCAACTTCTGGCATCTGTCGGGTCTGCCAGAACGTCGAGGATTAATTTCCTCAGAGTCTTCTTTTTGGCTAAGTTGTTTATTCGCATAAAAATTATTGTCAAGATCGAGAATGCCGAGACAAGTATGGCCAAATTTATATCGTCGAGTTATGAGGATATGAGGACGAGAAACATCCAATAATATTGACGGATCCAAAACCTGTTGAATTGGTTCCAAGATAAAACATCAAAGATAAATATCAATCATACATAATATTTCATTACATCGATGGATAAAAAGATATTGAGTCTTAATCCACTTTAGTTATCGAGCAGTAGCCTGCCCATTCCCAGTTCCTGAATACTATGAATGTAAATATGAGAGACATGTCAGTCACATATTATATGATATGACATGATACATATAAATAAATATGTATGATAATTCCAAGCGTGTGATTGGATATGAGTAGATACAATGTCACGGTTGTCGATGAGGACGTTGAGCAACTAATGTCTGCAAAACAAACTACAGGTCGATGACCGGTCCGTAGTCCATGCGATTGCTTCTGGTCTCATGTGTAAGCATTTCCTCGCAAGTCTTGCTGTTACACCCGACAGCATTCGGTCATGCTATGAAGACAGTCTTCTACAGCAAACTTAAGTTATTGTTATTACCCTTTTCCACTTGTTGTTGTTGTTGTTGATGTTGCAATTGCTGTTGTTATTGGTGTCGTTTTCAGTCTTCCTTCACTCATTAATCGTCTCTTTTACCAAGTAAAAAAGTGTAACCCAATAAAGAGACAAAAGTATAAAAGATAACGGGTGAATTGAGTGCGTCATAAGTACAAAGTGACCGACACGTATCCGATCACTGACAGATGTATCGGTGCTAATGTTTCCAGGCATTAACGAGCAACATTACACTATTTAGCTGCTAGTTAGAGTGATATATTTAACGTTGACGAGTACAGTACAGTCTATTAGACATTAATAAACTTCCAGCTTCCGCAATCTTTATCAATTATCATATTAAATAAATTAATGAGTACTGTAATTGTCTGACGCCTTAGCGATTAAGATATTACTGAACATACATAAAAAGCTTGATATGCACTTGATAAATAAATCGATCAAAGCTTCAACCAATTGTGGAATTAAATTACGAATTCTTATAATAAATATGTACAGATAAATACACCAGGTAAATAAAAGCGATACTTGGTTGTTGTTTGTCGTGTATCGTGACTGCTCACGATATATCTTAAAGTCACGCGTACATACCCTGCTAAGTAAATATGCATAACCGCCTACTGCTTCTGTTATGCCGGTGGTAGTTCTAGCTGCCGTTACTGTCATTACCTATTTTGCAATTACAACTTCCTTCCAATTCGAACTAGAATTAGTGAGCTTAAATAATTACATACGCGTAATCCTCATTTTTTACAAACAAATGCTATAATACTCTATTTAGACACTAGAGCAGCCTTATGTATTGAAGACTCACAGCCCGAAGGATTCGGTCCAAGAAAAATAATTGTAAATACGATTGTATGGCTCCTGTAAACCCAGACCTGCTTATAGTTTTCAGTGCAAACTCTGCTGAATATTGAAAAATGTATACATGTAGAGAACAAAAGACCTACGAGCTGTCTGCTGCAGCTCGTGGTCCAGCATCGAAAATTGATGCTCTGAAAAAACCGTTCGGAAGTTATGTAGTGATCAGATGGAACTTGTTTTCAATATGATGTATATGATATACGATATGACTGATTGATTGGGTGTGTAATAATGATGATGGCAAGTTATACTGATGTAAGACAAAATAAAAAAACAATCTTTGTAAAAGAGCATAGTGACCTGTGACCTAAAGACGCGAGCTACATGATGGAGTTCTGGGATTGTGGGCAACCAATAGATCAGCACAGGTGAAATGTCTGAGTAGTGAGTTGGTTGGGTGAAGTCTAATGTCTGATGTGAGAGAAAGCACGTTAACACATATATAGTGTGGTGAACTATTATACATATAATTTATATATAAAATACATTGAAGACGGCCCATGTACTTATTGTGTTTCATATCTTTCATTGTATTATTTTCAGTCTTTTTTTATTTATTTAATTTATTTATATAAATATATATGTATAGGTATGTGTATATCTATATATTTTCTTTGTTGATGTTCATACACACTCGAAGGTCTCTTTAACGGGTTGATAGACATGCTTAGTCACGGGCACTACGACTAGACCGATAAAAGTTTACACTCTCTCAATACGTAATGGTGGATTTAATAATTCGTCCGTAGCTGCATTCAATTTTGAATTTAGCTGTCTTAACTATCCGAATAGAGCAAATGAAAGAACGTTAATATTCTTTCACTCGTGTGCCACGACAATAAGAGATCATTTATTCACATCAAAATACAGACACTTTGACGGATAGTTTGGACGACCGTTGTTGTTGTTGTTTAAAGGAATAAAAAATAAAAAAAGTACTTGCTTAATGATATTTTTTTAATTACCGAAACATTAAGAGAATTATTATTATTATTATTTTTTTTTCCCTGAGAATAAAAACAGAGTAATAACAATATTGAAATAAAAAAAGGACTTCTTGTGAGGCCGAGGATGTTATAAATGATGCTCTCGGTAAACAATTTTTAATACTTTTCTCTTATTTCAATGCCCGGTAAATGTCAAAAGTCTGCGTGCTGTCTATTATTGTTTAATTTTATTATTTATTGTATTAAACAAACATATATGTATAGATATATAAATATATATATCGCTAATGTATAATATAAAGAAACTGTTTTTCAGATAATAAAAATTCCAACTTTCTTTTTTTTTATCCATCTTTTGATGACGATTTAAATAATATAGTTTTTGCTAGTGATGTAGTTTTCATTTATGTTCATTTCATTCGTTTTCTATGTGTCTTTATGACCAACTCACTCACTCAAACTACTGCCTTGTCCTATTTGTCCGTTTTGGGCAACGATGCACGGAAGAAATCTTTCCGGTTTTGGTGGTGCAACCGGTTCCATGAATTTTTTCCGTCACTGCAACAAACCGACACGAGCTCTCTCACAGACTCTCATTTTTGTTGTAGTGTTTGTTGTATTTTTTTTTTTCTTTTTTCGTTTTTTTTTTATTTACGTTAAATTTTCATTGCGATGTATGATGCTTACACTCAATCACACTGAGTTGTAACATCAGTTTTCTGGTAATAAACAGTTATAATAAATCGACAAACATATATCTTTATAAATCCAGACTCCTTGACGTACATGAGTGTCATGACGCTGCATTCAATAGTGATAAATCTATTTAGAAAATATTATTTTAATGAATATAAATATATATTCATTTATGAAAGCTACCATTAACATTTAAAATATATTTATGTTCAATTAAAATCTCAAGTAACATAAACCAACGCACTTTAATATCTAAAACCAATTATTACGTCAACTATTAAAAGTAACCGTAAAAAAAAAAAAAAACATTTATGATGGAAATACTGGTATATACTATTACCAGCAACAAATCAAAAATTTTCCGTTACAATCTCTCGCTTATTGTTTCTCAATTAGACACAGACATAAACACTTAACACGCATAACAAATTTTATTTCTAATGTCTCTAACGGTCTTTCACTTGGTCAAGTGTTACGACTAGTCGATGACACACGTTATCTACTTAATTGATTTATAAATAAATGCTACTGTAAAAATAAAAGTTATTCTTGTTCTCATTTTCATTAGTCATCATATGTTTACTAAAATTATTTTATAAAAATCTGTCAGGCTTAATTTTATATGTATCATAATTTAATTAAATACCTGCAAGTTTAATTAAATGTACACAAGATATCCGACTCAAAACTATCAATCAGTGAGTTTAAAATAAACGAAATAAAATAAGAAGCCAGTGACTTATGATGATTAACATGGATCCGATTCAAAGATAAGATATAATTCAAATTAATCAAGCTCGCACGCAAGAGATATTTTTTGAGTTTAAAAGATCTACCGGGGGGTTTTTTTATCTTTTTATCAGCAATTACATTGGTGACATTTTCAAAATTATCAATTGGAATTTTAGGGATATTTATTTATCATTTAATAGTTTTTGTTATGAAATTTAATCAGCGTCGTAACGTTAATTAATAAAATAATTATGCAAATGTGAATAACTCGATAGAGTTAATTTTTTAATTAAATTTATATATTGAGCAATAGCAATAAGGCGCGAGTTCTAGTAAGTAACTTTATAATAAGTAATTATTAACAAAATAAAAATGCAATAAAGCAGTGGATAGGACAGTAGTTTGATTGGTTTATGTGCATGGCTTGAAAACTTTACGAGCAAACATTTCCATAGAACAGAGTACATGAAGTGCAGCGCTAATAAATATTGGTGATCCTAGTACAGCTGTATGGAGTTAACAACAACGATATCTAACAACGGGTATATGGTACTATAAAGCTGATGGTAAAGGCCAAAGACACAGTGAACGATCGAGGTACATATACGCGTTGTTGAGCAAAAAACAGTGGCTTTTCCTTGGTGGACATGGTCCTCACCGCGGGATCGCTCACGACAATATTCTCTCGGATTCTGACCCCGTATTCTGACGCCAGAGCACGCTCTGGACCCAGAATCATCGTCCAGCACTAGACATTCTGACACTTTAGTTATCATCTAGATTAAACTTCATAACAAACCGTCTCTATTTTTAATTTTTTTTTTTTTACCTGAGTACATAAATATCTGATAGCTTTTCATCGCGACCTCGTTTTTTTTACTACAACTTAAAAAAAAAAGAAAATAACGTAGTAATTAATTTAATTATTGCGAAATATGAGTTTGCAGGCATTTGTTACATTAGATAGTAAGAAATTGACTAATTACGGTACGAAATTGTTTTTTTTTTTTTTTAATTGATTGGAAAATTAAAATTATTTGGAAAATATAAAAATAGTCAATTCGTTTTGGATTTTTTGAAAAATTTCAAGTTTATGTTTTCTTATTGATAAAAAAAATATGGATTTTCATCATAAGAGTTTGAATTTCGACGAATGATTAATAATTAAAATTTGTTTACTGCTGACAGCACATCCGAAGTACGAATGAATCACAAATTTAATTATATACTCAAATCTATAAAAAGTCACGTACGAGGTCACGGCTGAAAGCCATTGATATAAACTTTTCAATGTCGCGTAATAACCAAAAAACACTTATATCGCCATTCAATTGTTTTATATTTACTCCCCATTACATAAATCTGAGTTATTATTTTTCCTGTATCTTTAATGCCGCAGTAAAAAATAACAAACGCCTAAAAATAAACGAAAAACCACTTTCTCAATGTATATACAGAGGATCGGAGTTTTAGTTAAATCACCAAGGATACAGTAATTTGAATTTAATGTACGTGGATATCATTAATGTAGTGTCGAGAGATTTCGGAAATTACTCGAAAGTTGAATTTAATGTCAATGTCAAACAATTTCAGTCCCACGATATTATTAAAAAAAAAAAAAAAAACAGTTTATCGTACAATGTACAGTCAGCTGATAGCATAACTGCGATGACGAGGTTTTATATGTGCATATAACATCATAACATGAATTTGTAAATGACGAGCCGAGGGATGCTGCCGGATAGGAGTTTTAGTGTTTATAATAGTGATACCGAGTTTACGAGTAAAAGTGAACCGCTACCACAGGATAATAATATTTATTGGCGATATTTGAGGATAATATAGGCACTTAGTGAAACTTGCAGCGTGCTGTATTTAGTGTTGAGTGTGTCGGCGGTGACACGGCTTTAACGTTTTGAAACGAGCTCTTGGAACTCGAAATGAGCTTATATATTTAAGAGAGAACAACTTTGAGTGGGTCATAAAATCCTTGGGATACGTTACACTGGAATTCGAACGTCCTGTTTGACAACACGGTAAAGCTTTAAAAATTGCAATTATTCTACATTCGATTTGGACGGTTAAACACCCGATTTTTGACACTTTAGAACTGCTTTTAACGCTCCATTTAAAATTTAAGGAAAAATTATTTTACTACTACTGAGAAAAACATTTATCAATTTTTATTGTCGAGATTAATATAATAAAATTTTATTTATTGTGAAAAAAATTATTTTATATCGCGAGACACATTGTGTACAAAGGATAACTTTTATTATATGGTATATATTTTTGTGGATACATATTTTTTTATTAAAGAAATATGATAATGGTCTTATGGTCTATACCAATGATATACGATATCTTTTGTGTAGGAGACCTCCGAGCGTGAATAATGCTCCGAGCATCAATCCGAAAATAACCAATTTCGCCATCATCCAATCCAATCTCTTGGTTCCTTTAGATATTATACCATACAGCAAATAAAAAAAGTTATTTGAATGCAACATAATATCACAAACTTTTGGTTCGAATCGATTTTTAAATTTGGCACCTCTTTAACCTAGACTAAATTTACACACGGTTTTAAAATTTTTCAGCCACTACACACCGCGGTTTAATATAATACCGGCAGTAAGGTGACATTAACGATTCGTAAATTAAAAGGCGCCATTTTGCGCTTTCAAAGTCTGTCCCAGTGTGTAGTGTGGGTTGAGGACCAAGAAGAACAACAAGACAACGACATCACCGGAGATGAAAAGAAGAATAAGAAGTAAATAAGTTAAGGAAAAGGAGACGAAGAAGAAAAAGAAGTTGTCGGTCCATTCTCTATCTCATCTTTTTCGAACCGTTGCTCGCACTTTGTCATGCGACACTGGACACAGTACCCAGTACTACTGCGTCGTTTGGTTCCCGATAATTTTTTTTTGTTTTTTACCGGCAGGGACACAAGAGAAAGCCGTCTGTTTCGTGACAAGTTCGGCTGTCATTATTACTTGTCCAATTGAAGAGACAGTGTAATAAAAATGTATAAATAAATAAATAAATAAAATGAGTAAATGAGTGGGCGTTGCATACATTTACAGTATTTGTGTCCTCTGATATTGTCATTAATATAAATACTTAGGTAATTTGTGTATCTGTGTGTTATTTTTTTACTCAGCACGATACCGCAAAATCACGTACGTGCGGATTGTCCTGCACGCATGGGAGAGCCGCACCCTCGCGAAATCAACACTCATTTATTTCGACTACCACGGACATTAAATCTATCCAAAACAATTAACCGGTCTCAGTAGTGCGTGGCACCTCTACTCACTTACTTATTTACTTACACTGTTCAACGCGCACGATGAGCTATCAATTTTTCTTTTTTTGTTTTTTCGTTTCATTTATTTTTATTATTCATCCTCAGTATCAGCAGTATGCATATACATATACATATATGTAACCGAATGGGCGTAGGCGTTTCATGAAAATTATGTTTCACTCCCTCGAATCGACATGTCTCTCCTTACACGTCGCGTTGTCACATTGCATGCAAGAGAGAGTTTAAATATATATATATATATATATATATATATATATATATACGCACATTACATGAAGACCTCATATTGTCGTGCTTGCATTCCTTAACTTTTTTTTAACATCAATTTATTATAAATTTAATTTATAATCCGACTAAAAATACTCAAGTATTATTTCAATTATTTTATAATATTTTAATTTAATATCCCAGATTTTATTACTGCGCGAATCGCCAATTAATTCTTGACATTAATTTTGTAATAAATTCAAGTTTTATATAAATAAATTGTAAAAGAAAAAAAAAATTAAAGTTATTTGTAATTTTTAATTTTCTTTAATGCTCGTAAGACAAATTAGTTATTTATTACATCAAGGACAAGGAATAACGGAAAGACACGATTTGCATTTGAAAATAAGAGAATTCACGCAATAAATGAAATCCCGCTCATCCTTCAACCACCAGTTTATCCCAGTAATTTTTTTTTTTTTCAAGCCTTTTTATCATTTTTTTTAGGCTCAGCCGCACACGACTGGTTTATACGCTTCTTTTTTACAGGATCTTTTCAAGTGTCCAGCAGTCACAGAGTATAACTGACTCTTCTCTACCATCTACACCTTATATCAAAGCTAAGAAGACCAATAGTATTATACTTGACGTCTGTGCGGGTAAGATACAAGATTCCTCTTATTCACGGATAAGAAAATCCTTGGAGGGTTAATGGACTTTGCCACACCCCGTCCCAAAAGATTGCTAAGGATTATTAATGCCTCAGCGTGGTTGACCTTTGAACTAAATGACTGGAGATACTTGAGAACTAGGCGTTAACAGTTAACAGTTCACAGAAACCCACATCCAGAAGTTCGTAACATCGCAAAACATACTCGAGGGTGTTTTCCCAACCGCCACCACCACAAATGCAGACCAAATATTAGTACACGACCAGAATAAAACATTAATGACCAAGTTTTGTCTACACAACTCTAAATGACTAACGTTAATTAAAACTTAACATTACCAAGAGTAAGACCAAGAACAAAATCGAGACCAAGACCAATACCGTGATACTGAGCATATTGTTATTGTAACAAACATTATTGGCCCGGCTAATTTGTGTAACCCGCTACCACATAAACTGTCCGACAAACCGCAAAAGACCTTACACACAAGATACAAGCCACTCGAAAAAAAAAAAAAAAAAAAGTTAAAATAAAAACCAGACTCTTTATTTTCACTGCAGTAGTCCCACCACCTTCGACCTGGAGAACTTTACGGGCAATTTATGTTGACCAGTATTTTGTTACAACTCCCGCGTATAGTACTTCGATACACTCCCCAAAGACTTACGAGACAGCGAATCGAGTTGGATACACTGAATGCGAGAGTGTGTACGTAACTCGTGCACAAGCAGCCAGTGTGTACACAAACAAGTCTTAAAAGTGAGTACATATAAGAAATAAGAAGTACAAGTAAAAAATAAAAAGCAAGAAGCGAGATGCATCAAGCCTTCTTCTTATATATAAATATATATACTGTAACCAAGTTAACCAACCAACCACACTGGAGACAACCGGGCTTGCAAATAAAGATAATTCCCCACGTGGACGTAGTGGTAAAAGTCCTGGCACTCTCAGATCCTAAGAAACTACTCGCGGATTAATCGCAGGTGGGATCCATTTTCTGGATGTTATAGATTTAACTGTTTTAATTATGCTAATTTAATAACATTCAACTGTATATACAGTATAGATATTAAATGTATCAAGTATTTGGTATTAAGACGTTTGAAGTTATCATATAATTTAATCGTAATATTTTTTTATTAAATCAGACACTTGTTACCACTTAGTATTCATATATGTATATAATTAAGAGATTATTTGAATACATGTTATTAAGTCGTGGTACAACAGAGTCTAGACGCCAGAGGAGAAATAAAATACTCAGTCTCTGTAATATATAACATGCGGTAATAATAGAAGAATAAATGATAAGAGTATGACTCACCATGAAAACCATGAACCTTGATTGCAGGTTGGCGTTCCCGATGTAAGTCAGCGTTTCCAGCCACCGGCTTGCGTGTCTTGAGTACTTTTTCACCCTTTTCCTTCACAACTTTTTTTTCGTTTTATATATATCACTCTTTATTTATTTATAATCCTTTAATACGACTGTTCGTAAACCGAGTTTCTATTATTTAGCTATAGCTTTTTCCTTGTATATATATATACATATATACTGAAGTAAGTAAACTTGGATTCGTCGGGTTCGTTACACTCACGAAGGCTAGATGTCCACTACTTAGATATTAACCCTCGCGATTGAGAATAAAAGTAGTGTAGCAAATAAATTATTGCAGAGAAAACCGATGTTAGTTCACTGTAATAGCGGTTTTATAAATAATTATATTTATTTATAGAGTACTAATAGTTGAAATAACTAAGATATGTTTAATGAACGTTATTATAGTGATATTTTATGTAAATGCATTGCTTAGAGATTAATTATTTAGATTTAAGTTTATTACAGGAACTTAAATCTGATAAGTTTATTACTGGGCTGCTGGCTACTGGCAACTTGGATATATTGGCATACTGGCATAAATACTGGCCCGTTTGGCTTATGATATCTGCAATGATAAAAAAATAACGATAAATATTGGCTGTGTAAATAAAATAATAATAATAATAATAATAATAATAATGATAGTAATAGTATACAATGTAATTGGAAATAAAAAGTGTTGACAAGTTAGACTGGATAAAATCCTAAGCCATCTTATCGATATATCTTTTTAGTATAATTTTTTTTGTTAACCTCAGGCAAAATGTCACATTGGGTTGGCAAGTAATTCCCAAACACGCCCATTCCCATCTTTATCGATAAATCGGTCTAGATAATACGGGCTGTATCTGATATGAAATAAACCAGAAGCCGGCTGTGGACACGGCACACACTGGGTGTGGAAAAAAATAAGTAAGAAAAGAAAAGATAAAAATAATAATAATAAAAAAAAAGATATAGATAGGAAGAGTGTCGCTCGAGATCTCGACATCTGGTATCTGTTGGCGTGCCGTACAGCAGAAGCACTGGCTTCTGACTTCAGTAAGATAAATTGATGTTACGGGTAGAAAAGAGAAGGCCTAATGACTCTCTGATCCTGTAGATGGGAATATTAGATACAGTAGCAGAGCATGATGGGGAAATTTCGTCACGTTCTGGAGGCTGTGCGCGAAATAAAAAGTAGTAATAAAAATAATGGATGCAATGAAGATGGAGATGGAGACGGAGACGGATTTTTTTTTTTATGAAAGCTGCTATTGTAAGAGTTGAGCTAAATAAAATTATTGGATGGAACGACAATTTATAATACAATTGAAAAACGATTGAGAGGGCGCGGTCGTTTAGCCGGGCCCATGACAAGCCTGTTCTTTATTTAAATCATTCGATCCGGCACGTCACAATCGATTAACATTGCTCTTTCGATCATCGAATTCAATCCCCAATGTTCTACTTTTATTTTTATTCATATCATTTTTTTATCCTTTTATAATAAAATTATTTTATTATCTGTTTTTTAATTTGACAAATTTAGAGATTCGAGAGGAAAATAATGATTAATATCCAGGAAATGAAGGATTTAGTGTGTCTACAATTGAATTTACTAGCTCTTAGACTAAATGAGATTGAATAAATTACTTTAAATATATCTAGTCCCGCCAATAAAATTGGCTTTTCCAATTAAATATTATTCTCTCAAATCGATGAATTAAAAATAAAATAAAATAGCTTAATGAAATGTAAATTACATTATCGAGAATACGACTAATGAAATGGATAAATAATTTAATGCAGAATATTAAATTGACATCAGTGGGTACTAAAAATATATACATATAATAAATGAGTTTTGAATTTATAATGACCTTCTTACCAAATAAATTCATTGTGAAATAACCAACAAGAATCGTAATATAATTTAAAACCTCAAAGTTAACATTATTGTTAAGCATAAACGTTAATAAATCCCCGTATAATTTAAATGTTAAATAATACGTTTAAGTTGGAATTTAGTTACTCAATTGTAATAAAAAAAAAAAAAAAAAAAAAAAAAAAAAAAAAATTATTATTCTTCCGGAACAAATTAATAATAAATATAACGCAAGGCCATAAATAATAAAATGCAAACAAAATAACTACTGACTACAGCCGTCAATTTATCCGAGGAACCTCTCTATTTATGAGTATATATTTATATGAGCAATAATAAAATACTCAAACGTACAAAGTATCAAGAGTAACGAGAAACTGTCGTAATTAAAATAGTATTAAATGATCGATTTAAATGTCCCGAGGCACTTGCAATCGACTTTATTGCAGTGACGAAATTATAAGTCGAAGAATTTTTTAATCGAAACTCGTAAATGGTTTCGCGCCCCTTCACTGTATCGCGACTTTGGTCAATTGAATCGAAGATATAAACATACTTACAACTACAACAGTTACACCGGTACTGTAATACATACTGTTTTTTTAATTAGTCACATGCTAAGAATGTCTGTGTTACGCTCAATTGATTTACGCATTTATTTTTTTTTTTCAAACTTGCATGCACTGTTCATAAAAAAACCGTTGTTCCATTTATGTATATTAAATATATACCTGTATCTTAATTTAAAATCAATTAAAAGTATTCAATTAGTCTGCTATACGCTGATAAACATACTCCGGATATCGCATATGTGAATATCCTTTTTTTTTTATTGATCACTTTCTTTGATGGATTACTCAAAGTATAGGTTAGTAAATTCCAGTGGTCATACACCTCGGCCATTCAGAGATCCAGGAGAATGTGACTTGTGTTTTATTTGTTGTCGACTTTGGGTGTCGAGGTTCATTATACTCGAGGTTGTTCGTGTCACACGTGTCTTTTTCCAAAACGACTTTACTCGGTGTAGTGAGCTCAAGCATGACGAAGTCTTTGCTTGCATTTATGTTTTATCTCAACCCGTACCAGCATAACTGTAACAAGTGTGCGCAACTTGTAATAAGTTATGGCTTCAACAAAACCACCACCGCAGTTTTCTGGCACTATCGTATAGTAAGAGATTATTTTTTAAGTTAATAAACGAAATGCATTAAATTGATGAGTTTACTTTCGTTTAAGTGATTAGTGATAAATTTTTTTCTATGAGTCGGGGCAAATATAATTTAATTATGAAGGAAAACAAGTATAAGTTACATCTAAATTAGCATGACGATACAATATTGCTATGGTTGGATGGGTCTTGGGACGGAACCCAACCAAGCAGGATGCAGAGTGACCAGCGGTTTTCCTCGATCCCTAACACAAACAACGACCAGACCAAATTATGGCTCAGACTTTTGGTTTCTCGAGTCTGTCTTACGTTATATTTACATTTGCAACTGTCGGATCCTATTTATATCTGGTGTTGTGGTATTTATATACATCTATATATATATATATGTAATGTATATGCATGCATAATATGAATCTTTGCAGCAAAATATAGTTATATATGTCAATACTTGTGTCTCGTCTTGCTGACGTGTGTACCCGAGAGCTTACTTGGATCTTTATGAATGAGGTAGCACGCGTGTGCGACGACTGGAACGGAGTAGAGCACGAGCTCCACAATCAACAACTGTCTTGGAAAAGTGACCTGTCTGCTATTAAACTTTATACACGTGCTATCACAAATTATTTTTAATTATTGTAATTATTATTATTATTATTGTTTAATTCTTTAGAAAAATTATATCATTGAGAGAATAAAAAATTTTTTTTTGATACTCGGACAAATATGAGAACTGCAGGTGACTAGTTCTTATACAACTTTGATATAGTTTTATGGATTTAAAAAAAATCATTTTAAAAAATTATCAAAAATTAAAAACTTGATTTGTCATAAAAATAAATCGTTAAATAAAAAATTAATTAATTTTAAAAGATGATGTTGACTTATTTGTATTTTTATGACCTATTGCATCAAAGGCTATAAACTACTCAACTAAAAAAAAAAATATTGTCGACTAGACATAAATAACCAGTTATATTCAGTCGGGATATATGTTTATGCTTATTAAATTTTTTTTTAGTAAATTAAATTATTTAAGAAATTTTCAAATCTTTTAACCGACTCCTACACAGTAAAAAATTTTGTGTATCTGTGTTAAATTAATACACTTCACTGTTATTTGAAAATTTGAACTCGGTCTACTGTTTAACATTTAAAAAGTGTTACTTTAAAATTAATACAAAATTTATGTTAAAAAGTCACGGAAGAACTACTAGGAAAATGAAAGTGAAGTCGACATTTTATAAATGTCAATTTAACTTAATAATTTTGATTATTAATAAATTAAATTTATCATTCACTAATAGTTGAAATGTTTATTATACTAATAAACATGTATTTTTTTTTAAATTAATTAATTTACTATTTACAACAGGTATTAAACATTACGTGATTATTTTTTAATCTTGATTCTAAAAAAAAGATTGTTTACTATCAAAGAATAGTTCAATGTTAAATAATAATTGTGGTCACTATTGATAGCGTCAAAATGATGTATATAAATTATGTTTGAGGCCATTTACAAAATACGTTTGCACATATGGAGAAGGAAGGGGTGTCGCTTACTCTGACAAGGGGGGTCAGGGGTCAAGAAAACGTGACGCTCGCAACTCATCAAACAATTTTGCAATTTTTTTCTCAGTTTTTTTTTTTTGCTACGATAGAAAGTCGATCGTTTCATATTTATTAATATATAAATATTTCCATGCATATATTTCCGTCTTAATGGGGGGCGGGGGAATCTTTCATTTGTGTCGCAATGTTGATAGGGGGATCGCAGAAAATGTGACAGCGTGACGAAGGGGGGGAAGAGTCTAAAGAAGTAAAATTTTGCGTGACGTATTTTATGAACGGCCCCTTTACTGAATATGGTACAAAAATAAAGTGTAAAAGTAAACATTTTTTTTGTGTCGCCAGATATTTAAAAAGTGTTGAATTTACTTCTCATATTACCCAAATTTTGTACTGTAGAGTGTAACACAGCCTATGTTGAAATATTAAATTTTCAATAAGTCGAAAATAATTTAAAACGTAAAAATCTATAAAAATATATGCAGATTTATTGATGAAAATAGATAAATAAATAAAATAATATTGAAAAAGACAATTGGGATATTTGAATAGTATTGTTAGACACAATCTAGATGTAAATAAGTGGATTGTACAGAGGCTAGATAGATAATGATCGTAAGTGGTAGATCGCGGGTTGATCTACGTGAGAACTCAAGCGCATTTACTACTGGAAATATGTATTACCTTATCTGCTGTTGGTTTCTCACTCGACTGTCTTACCGTATAATATAAATATACTTGACCTTGAAAACTTTAGCTATCATATTAAGTTATAGATGTTAATATTTTCGCGTTTTGTCTCAGCTGACATAAATAAATATCATACTTGCGAAATAAAAATCAACAATTACGGTAACGACAAACAGATTCAATAAGTTTTAACTACAACATTATTTATGATTGAGACATTACATATATAACAGTTTTCTACAATATATTTTATTTGGTATAAACGATAATTGATGAATTAATTAGCTAATTAAAACTCCATTTAAATTATATTGAATAATTTCGTAATGTACCAGTCATTAAAATTTTCATCCTAACCAAGTAAATTCTTCAAGAACTTTTCAATTTTATAATTACCATATTTGGTTAAGAAATATTTATCAACTATACTTCAAATACAAACTTCTTCGAAAAAAAAAAACAAGTTGAAGACGTTGAGTCCAAATAACTGGAGTAAATATACTGGAATATACGGAAGAATCTGATCCAAGTGGTATATAGCTAATTACTTCATACTAATGAAAGAAAAAAAATAAATAAATCTAAATGAATAAACTTTCACGAGAATCGATCACTAGGCAAATTCATTTACTCTGGGATTAATGAAAACTCTTTAGGGAAAGGTGAAAAAAAAAATATGTCACCGTAAGTGTTTAGTGTGAAATTTGTCGCACGATTTAGTAACGATTTGTACACACTTTTACCAGCATTTGGATCAATGAAATTGTACTTACTAAGTTTATAGTAAATCTAGAAGAGTATTTGTGTCCACACACTGCACTAATACTATAAGCAACGGTCGTAAGTCAGCTGCTATTGGTAAACTAAATAAATAAAAAATAAATATATACGCATTTTAAGTTTGTCGCTGTTGGAAAATGTAGTAACCTAGTGACACGTTGAGAATTCTCGTTCTGTATACTGTCGTCGATCGAGAAATTGCAAAACACATTCACTATCACCGGACTCTTAAAATATATGCTGCTATTCTCAGTTGAGCCGAAAAAAAATAGCAGCATACAATGTTATCAACTTTAATTTTTAACTCTGGGTTGGCTCGACTTTCTTTGAAGTGATACCGGATTTAAATGAAATGTGAAAGTGATGAATAAAAATATATTTGCATGACATCACAATAAGCTATTGAATAAATAATAATTTGATGAGTAATTTTTAAATGGTAGTTTTAAAAACAAATCAAATGTGTTGGTCATAAATTTTCGAGGTATTCCAACATATGAAATTAATATTCTCTGAACCACAAGGCAGTAATGTAGGCGTAAACATTTATAGTTCAACGCGAGTTTAATGCTCTTTAAGTGGCGGTTGTTCGGTTCAGTGTTATGCTGATTCCAATACTAGAAATCACGATGATGATGATGATGATAATAATGATCATTACAATGATGTTAAGTCGTTAAATCTTTAACAGATATATATATTGAAAATATATATAATATAATAATTTAAATAATGGTAATCTCTGCGAATGCAATGAAAAATTATGTTATTTATTTAATATCAATGTGAATAAAGATAATAATTAGTATTAAATTTAATTTACAGTGTAATTTTTAATCTTGCAAAATAATTTGTCAAGTAAAAGAAACATTGGTTGGAGATTGTGTACTGGAAAGAGATACAGACTCAGTAAGAGAGCGACCGGCTGGTATTTTCTGTGCAGTATGGATAAGTTTTGCAAGGAAACCACACCCAGAAACGTTTTTCCTTGCCTCCCAGGGACATTCAAGTTTTCCCAAGCGTTCGTATGCTATTTAACACATACACGCACACACATATATATATTTATGTATGTATCCATATGAGAAGTAGTCATCCTGATATGCTGTTAAATTGTAATATCTGGAAATACAACCACTGACTAGCCAGGGAACGCTCTTGGATACGTTAGTATCACAAACTAAAGAATAATGGTCCGTAATCGCAGCCTGTTTGAACGAAACCGCGTAGTTAAACACTCGTCAATTTCGCGCAAGAGCATCAACCGCAGGGAATTGTCTTTTTTTACAACGAAAAATATTTCTTCACTCACCGCAGTTTCATGCCCGCTCTCGGTATTATAGTACTTGATAAAATATTTAAATGCAATAATAACAAACGATGCATTTAAACATTATAGAATTTTTTTTTTCACCTAACTACGAGATATTTTTAAAACAAAATTACACTTAATCAATCGATATGACAATTTCCGTAGTGTCTGGCAATATAAACGGGAGTCACCACATTTCCCATCGTATTGCTTCGGTTTCTATATAGCACCGAGTGGAAATCCAAGAATCCTTCACACTAAATATGGAGCCGCGTATATTTTCCATCGTCGGTCCGTTCTGTTCATAGCTTAGTGCCGCTCGCGGCTTAACTTGCTTATGGCTCAAGGCTTTTTCCTTATCGCGCTTGCATTTCTCGTACGCTTTATGTCGTTGTCATGCTATATATAGTATACTGCATACGCACATGTAAAAGGTATACACATGTACAAATCCATTTATGCATGTATATATATTCGTATACGCGATATACTATTCAGCAGAAATAAAAAAAAAAAATAAAATGAGATCGTTAAGTTAGTGGTTATATGTATCAGAGAGTGGCGTTGTCGACATTGTCGTTAAACAACATCAACGATGGCTCTTATCGCACGGTACGATAAAGCTCTCGGGTGTCCATCCGTCCATCCTCGTGTTGAAGACCGGAGATTGCACTTTGGTGTGACCTAGGAAGCAATCATAAGCCTCTGCCTAATACAATAAGCGAGTGTAAACGTTTATGAGTTGAGGGAAGAGGGGAAACAAGGAGGACATTGGTAACACGAGCAACAGAACATCACGATTCACTCATGTACATACAATCTGGTGTACACTGTGCATGTACAGGGTTATTTATAAAATAGAATCCTGTAGTAGTACGAGATGATGTGTATGTGTGTGTGCATGATAAAATTTTGAATCTCGGGTCTCGAGTTGCGTCGATAGTAAACGAGTTTCGGCAACGACGTGCCTACACGTGACAAGAAAAAAATGATTTAAAAGGTACATACTGCCTTCTTTAAAGTATTAAATGTCAAGACTCTTTCCTCCGACTATTAACTTTCAGCAACGCAAGCGGGTTATCACTCGCAACACGAACCCATGTGTCATCTGTATATTACTGTAATTTTAAGAGGAGAAAAAGAGATAAAAAAAGATTGCCGCGCTCGCGTCCGTTGCCATCCCAAACCTTCTTTTATCACTGTCGCGAATGATGCATATACATTAAAAACAGAGTTGAGAGAATGCCGAACTGGTCATGGAGAATGGCCCACTCGTCTTTCATATCTTTTATTATTTTTTGTTTTGTTTTTTTTTTTCATTCTTCGTCTGTATATATGTACATGTATATGTATAGATGTATATATATGTACATATACATATGGTATGAAAAAGGCAACGCCTCTTGCATTTTCGACACACTGCGAAATCAGGACAACGTGTAGTGTGATCCTCTTAGCTCGATTCGTCAATGTCAATACACACCGAGCGCCTTTGATATACATCCGACTCGGTACGGATTAATATTAATAATAAACATTCAATACTAAATTATGAGTAACGAGTGCACATTACGGCTAATGATAATTTGCCTTTTTAAATTGACAACCAACATTTATATTTTTTTATTAACAAATAACCCTTTTTATTATTCATGATCCGAAACATTTTTCAAATTTAAATGTCTACTCTTTTCTTTCTTTTTTTTTTTTCATAAATATTAAAAAGTATTTTTAAAAAATTTTTACGTAAATGGTAATTAAATATTATTTAAAAAATATTTTTTATTGACTATAAACTCCAGATCTAAAGTTTAGAGCCGGTAGCCGTCAACCGCGATCCCATTAGCTCGCATTGTATGCTAATGATCGATTGTCACGTGTAGATCGACAAAGCACGTAAGTATATTGCTTTAGAGTGCAAAGGTTCTCATATAAATAATAATAATAATAATAATAATAATAATAACAACAATATATAAACTAAATGCAACAGCTGGATGCTGGTAAATACAATAAAATGAACACAAGTTATCTTTTTAGCAGATAAATAAAACTAAAAGTGCCGAGACTTGTGACATTATCAGACAGCAGGAGCAATACGCCATGCAGTAGCTGTATAACATATACAGAGACAATAGAGAATACTCATCTACACACTCACAGGAGTAGCTGGTGTGTATATATGTATATAGGGACGTGGGCCGAAGTTGTTTCGCGAATAGGCAACGGTAGTCGCGTGCTAGCCAGAGTTTCTGCGCTGATTAATAGCTTAATCATTTAACGTTTTCTTAGCTCGTGCAGCTATCTTATCCAAGCGGAACTTCTTCTTCACGCCTCCCACGAGCGATTCGCAAACTCGATAACTCAACCGTCACACACAACTCTGTCCTATCGATATTGCGTCACGATTATCACGGATAATCGCACATCCAAATGTTATTGATGGATTCTAATGGACGATAGTGAGATCTTTAATCTGATAAAAGGCATAAGTCACTCCTAGACACCTTGATATATACCTCATTATTATCCACTACCACTATATATATAGATATAGTGACGGAAAAAATGTATATTTATTTGATGACCTCATTTTATTATTTTTCGAACAATTTAAAATTGTGAAATAAAAAAATTTAGAATCAAAATTTCATCAAGGACTTTTATAATAATAAATTATATCCTCAAGTCTTCACCTACTAAAGCATCTTCTTGCCTCTAGGCATAATTATATTTATCAAGAGTCGTCGAGGCGTACCAGCCACGTAACCAAAGACGAAATAGCGGTATTTCGTAGGCGGCGTCGTCTTGGTCTTGGTCTTAGTCTAACTCTCGGTCTTCTTCGTATCGCAGACGTCTGAGTCTTGGTCTTGGTCTTGCTATTGTTATTGTCGTCATAGTCAACATCATATTCATTAAGTATACATTATAATCATATAATACGCGAATAGAGGATTCAACTATCGACGGTAATTTCTTCAATAATAAGTTTTACTAATTACACGTTATGGCTATCGTAGAGATAGCGAAAAGTCAACAATTAAATTTTTCAGGGAAGATGAGCAAATTCATATGTTACGGTCCGATTGATGGGTTCGTATGAATATATTGATACGGAGGAATATAACAAATTTATCAACAGCGCCACTTGTTATTCAGGAATTTTGATACTCATACATACATACGTACATTTATATATGTAAATATATATATGCTGAAGATGATTTTATTAATACGCACAGTTATTTAACTTTCTTTAATATAGTATTCAACTCAATAAAAAATCATTAATGCCAGACATGTCGGGTTAATTATAAATATTGATGTCAAAATATTGTTAAGAAAAATAATAATAATAATAAATAAATATAATAAAGTATTAAAAATAATTTATGAATACAGCGAGTTATGAGGTGTGACCTTTTCATTATTGAAAGTGCCATGTAATTTTGTATATATATATATATATATATATATATATATAGGAAAGTATATTTTTTTAAGCTATTGGAGTGGAATGATCAATAAAAATGAGTTAGTTTTAAGAAGAAATAGTTTTATATTTTTTATATATATTTCCCAATCCATGGATATTCATTAAAAAATTTTTGCGTAGATTAATTACCGACATAAAATATTTTAATTGCACAAAAAGTAGATGTCATTATATTAGTGCAGAATAATGAGTGGTATGAATAGAAATATCATGAAAGTTGGATGTAAAATTTGTTACGAGAAGATTTGAGTGAGTTCGCCATCTAGCGGGAAATTAAAAAACTAGTGGACTTAAAAATAGTTAAAGTATTTTAAAAAGATGATACGAATGACAGTGGATTATAATGTGTTTCGTAACGATG
The DNA here is from genome assembly GCF_026212275.2 of Microplitis demolitor. Taxonomy (NCBI): domain Eukaryota; kingdom Metazoa; phylum Arthropoda; class Insecta; order Hymenoptera; family Braconidae; genus Microplitis; species Microplitis demolitor. Next base: position 22,679,687 of record NC_068545.1, on the reverse strand, counting down.
AAATTATATTCCCGGATGAGAACTCAATTCGTGACGTTGCCCGCATGGTCGACCGCATTTGCGCGAGTCGATTGCCATGCGACATTATTGTGATCGATACGGAAACGCCCCGGAGCCCACCGTCGTCTACTATACAGTTTGTTGTCGTTGTTATTACGTACGCTCAGAGACTACTCCTGTGACTACTCTTGTCAACATTCATGTCTTTTTAAATATCTAATACCAGTACTGTACACTACATATATAATATCTTATATGCAATGCATTCTACTCAACACAGATACTCACACATACGAAGGAGAACATATTTACAAACCATTGAATAAAATGTAGCCTTAAGAAATAACCAGCGCTAATTTACTTTACCTCAATAGTCTAGACTAGATAACAACTGACCAGCAAAAAATTTATTTTAACACGTGGACTTTTATGTCAAAATTATAAATAATTACCCGCAAAAACATATGACTTTGGTAATAAAATCACGATAAACAAGTTACAATAATAACTACATTATCATGATTTGTGTGTTTAGTCATTTAATTGATTTATATTATAAAATTAAATTAATCCTACGCACGCGTTAACAGTAAATTGCGCGGATTAACACACTTTTTCTTTTTCATGATTAAAAAAAAAATACAGTGGACCCTTATTGCAACAAACATCGAACGCTCTACTCCCTCGATTTTTTCTCGAACGATTTTTAAAAAGTTGAAAAAAAATGTGGATCGTCACAGTACAAATATTGTCTTCCGATCCATGCCAACATCATTATGTACCGGGTGTTGGGTAGATATTATGATATGCCAATGGCAGGTGCCCATTTAAGCTCCTTTGGTGGGATAAATAATCCCATTAAACGTATCACTGAGTCAATCCGACAGCTAACAAGTCGCTAAATTAAAATGTAAAGAGAATACTAAGTCACACATACCATAGCACACATAAGACTAAGTGACTGATGCACCTCAGGTGAAACTTTTACTCTGCCCTCTGTCTAAAGCTACAATAAGCGAGAATAAATATTTACGAGTTTAAGTATCAGATCTTATGAAAACAAGACGGACAATCTGTGTATATTTACTCTGATTATTTTAAAAATATAATGCTGTCGTAAAAGTGTTGATGTGTATACGTAATAAAGTTTATAATCTTGAGTTAAGTCTCGAGTTGCGTCGATAGTAAACTAAACGAGTTTCGGCAACAACGTGCCTACACGTGACGAGAAAAAAATTATTTAAAAGGTACATACTGCCTTCTTTAGAGTATTGAATGTCATAACTCTTTCCTCTGACTATAAACTTTCAGCAACGCAAGCGGGTTATCACTCGCAATATGAACCCATGTGTCATTTTTATATTGCTTTGGTTTTCAGAGGAGAGACTAAAGGGAAATAAATTTTTAAATTGAGATTTAGTTACAATAGTTTAATCTATAGATCTCAGCACTGTGATATGTCACTCATAGAGATAATTTACTCATATACAAAATATACACAGAAAAAAAAAAGATTTCTTGGCGCAATAAATTTTATTCTCCCCAAGAAAATTTTTACTTGCCTTAAGCAATTTTTCGCATTATGAATTGAGAACGGAAATTTTCTTGAGACGAGAAAAAATTTTTTTCGCCAAGAAATTTTTTCTAGATCTGAGAAAATGTGTATTTTCATTTCATAGGGAAAATTTTTCTTGCGCCAAGAAATATTTTTTTTCTATGTATGAATCGATCAAAATGAGTAGAATCTATGGTTACGAAATTAAGATCTACGGAAGTGGAAGTCGGTCTTCTGACATAAGTGTTAAATAATGCAGGTGATTTTTTTTTAATTCAAATAAGAGACTGTTATAAAAAAAAACTTGGGTCGTTTCATTAAGTAGTTCTTTATATATCTTGTTCATAGATAATTTATGAACCATAGAACAGAGGACGTCCACAATATGATTTTTTTATTGGACTTTTTTTTTATAGTAATAATACGTATTAGTGTTTCCTCTTTCTATTAATGTGCTTTCCATAACGTATTAGTACGATGTAAAAAAAAACACGACAATGTGAATGAAGCGCGTGATTTAAAAAATTTGATAATAAAGCTCAACCTCTCCGCTTCGTGTTCAAGGTGTACAATATTATACGGTGTTGATAAATATATACGCACGCTCTGTATTTTATAATCAATTAAAAAATTTATTTTCTCTGATGGATTTAAATTATTACTGTCACGGTAACAAATGACTGGCATTTTTTCATTTTGACTTGAGACATTATTATTACTTGCAAAAATTCAATTGATTAAAAAAAATTTACGGTCATTCATTTGTAATTTATCTCTTCGCTTTAACATTCAATACGACAATATTATTTTTCACTTCGTGTATGAGTAATTGATTAACTAAGAGCCGTATATTCAAATCCAATTTAAATAAATTTTTTATTTTTAAAATAATTTCATTAACAAAAAATTTTACCAATAAAATTTATGTTCAGAATTTTTCTAACTATTTTTTAATACATTTATTTATAACTAATTCTGTACTTAGTTTTTTTTAAATGTATTTTTATAAAAAAAAAAAAAAAATAATCAACAAAACCGCGTTATAAAAAAATATTACAAGACTATCTATTATAAACTTTAATATGATACTTGACATTTAATTTTATTACAGTAGACTCGCGATTTTCTTCCGTTTGACCCTTTTTTAAACAATATAATGAACTAAAACTTTACTAAAAAATTCAAAAGAGACATTCTAGCAATCTCATAAATTTCATGAGTGTGAATACAGCAGATATTAAATGAATTTAAAATAATTAATAAATAGCGTAAATAATTAATGAAACAAATTTTTAAAAAATTTTGAAATAAAATAAGTGCATTTTTTTCAAATATTATTTTTAAAATTATTTACTCTATTTATTTATAATTTTAAATTTGTCTGATCTCTGCTCCATTCAATCATATAAACTTTACATTAAGGACACATTAATTTTATAAAAAATATATGTAAAATAACCACGCCTTAAAATGTCACGGAAAATGTTAATTCGATGAAATGTAGGCGTAACACCAAAACTAGTTTTACAACTTAGACAAAATTTTCTCATGTCCGATTTTTATCATGCAGGCTTAATGATATCACACATAAATCATAATCTACAACCCATACATTGAAATATATATGAGTACATGTAAAACTCGTTTGTTTATTATCGATTGCGGTTAGTGGCGCGCGACACTTGATGCATCAATACCCTGCACGTGTTTACGTCCAAGCAATTGCACGTTTATCGTTTTATCGTCATTACTACTTACGTACCCCACACACTCTGTACACACGTACGATCAGCAAAAAAATTAAAACGCATCATTAATATTAATAAACATAAATTTATCATGCAAATGATATCAAATACGTGATAATATTTATCATCAACTATCACTTTTCGCCGATATTATAAATATAATAAATAACGATAGTAAAGTTAGCGGACATCTGACAATTCTTAAAACTTTGAAGTGATGAATTAAAATGTTTAGAAACTAAAAATAAAAAAATGCATGTTTAGAAAATTCAAATTTCAGTACATGCATTTTTTAAAAATTTTATTGTTTTAATTATTTAATTTTTTTATATATCATTAAAAAATTACCGTATGTCTGCTACATTTACACACATAAATAAATAATAGAATAAAAAAAAACTTACTCAAAGTAGACTTGAAATAAAAAGCTCCGTGATCTGTCAAACTAATCCATCAGCTTGACAACTCAGATCCTCATTGACGTACAATAAAACTCCTATCACAGTATTATTTCGCGGATGAGTACGTACGGTAAATAAACCCCGGGTTTATTCTGCACAAAGTAATAAAACCACGCGGCACTTTATATTACCAAGAAAATTTTAAAACCACTAATTCGGTAAGCCTCCACTACTAATATCAACATGTTCATTTATTATTATTTTACTGTTAATTTAAATTAATAATTAATAGTAACACTAAAGTAACATTTAATTACACAATTTAAATAGTATTTATTTATTAACTCACTCGCGTTTTGTTAAATAGTTCGCCGCGATTTTAGTCACGTTGTTAATTATCGCGATGTTGGATAAATAAATGTCATTGATTATAAAATATTTTAATGAGTTATTATATCAATAATAATACTAATAGTAACAGCAATTAAAAAATATAAAATAACAGAAAAAAAAATGCTTTGTCATAGAGCTTTTGCGATTGTCCGAGTATCGATCATAGTTCTTTTGCATTTTATCATCAATAATTTAATGAAACATTTTATCGTTAAATACATAACCGATCAAATCGATTTGTTTGGTGAGTAAATATTTAATCCGCGAATAGTATTATTGTCTGCGGTTGTCACCAAAGTAAAATACATTTCCGGGGATTAACTGGAAGCTGCGGGCTCGATAACGCGGTACGAAAAATAAAGCGACAAATTGTGACTGAGAGGGGGAGGAAAATAGCGAAAGATAAAAAGAGCGGAATTAAATAATTAATAATAAATAGATAGAAAATAATAATATGACAAATGTATGAGTGAGTTGAGAGCGATCGATGAACTCTCAACAGCCCGATGAAATTCTCCACTTGATAAATTCAGAGGTCACTCACTCGCGATCACGTGCGACGCAGACGACGCGAATAGATTACGCTTAATTGTCATATGTGTCGACAGATCATTTTCATAATTGGAATTACAATATTAATATTAATATTAGTATCAGTATCAATATCAATATAAAACAATAAACTCTACACTGATAATAAAAGTAAAACAACCAATCAAGGCAATGTTTATTTTTAAATATTTAAATCCCCATAAGCACTCACAATGTCATCTGCCCATAAAGTTTATTTCTCTCAATTATCTTAATAGTCTGTATCAATTATTCCGTCTATTTATCTATTAATAGAATTTAAAAATGCTCTATGACTGTAGACACAAACACTGAGTTAAAATAACCTCACGTGATAAACTGACTGTCTGTTGTGCTCAGACAAATTGGAGCAGTAGAAGAATAAACTGCGGCAAAGTTACGATCAGCTGATCGAAGCCACGCGGTACTATGGCAACCGGTGGACGTTTCGCGCTCCAGGGTGCCGCGTTAAAAGGACCATGACGTAAGTTTGCCAGTACAACGATCACAATGTCTAATTACTTCTTTACTTTTATTATATATCTATGTGTATATATATTTTTTTTAAAGCTCACTGACGTTCAAATTTAAATCTCACTCCCGCTCTTTACAATCACAACCAAGACAGGCGTCTCAGTAGCCGGCTCACGTCATTCAAATCCTAAAAATTTTTTAAAAATACTATTTAAATTTTAATATACAAATAATATAAAAATTTAAAAAATTATATTGTGTATTCAAAATGCCACCGCGTGATTTAAAATAAATTGAACTAAAAAAAAATTTCTGTCCACCCTTTTTCAAAAACTGTTCTTGCTGACACTACTGTAGTTTATCGGTGTACTAAAAAGTAAATAATTTAAATGATAACGACGAGCAGGAGGTTTTATAGTATTGGGAAAATCGTACTGGGAATGTTTTTTAAATAGAAAGAACATGTGCACCATCCGCTCGTGTCGGCAGCCGGGCGTACACTGGCTCGCAGAGACTCTGAGACACCGAGTTGTTGAAACCGCGGGTTGCGGGTTCTCTCCTCGCGCCGATGCGAGTAGAACCACCACTCAAGCTACTCCACTCGTACACTACTCGTATCGAGCTCGTGATACAAGCGCAGCCCACACGATCGAGCTTATCCGCCTCTCTCAGTCCTTCACTTCGAATCACAAGCTGTTCTATCTCCTAACTTGAATTACTCTAGTACATACATGTCTATTTTATTTAAAAATTTAAGCGCCACTTCCTCCTATTAACCCCCCCCCTCTTTCCCCCTCCCTATTTACCTTAAAAATTAATTCATATCATTATTACTTCCCTTTATCATCTCAACTAATCAATTGTCCTTAACCTCGTCAATCTGAACCTCCGGTTTCTATAAATTCAAATTCAAATATTTTTCCTGCGATTTTTACTTAATGACAACGCACAAATTTTTAATTAAAAATTTTAAATTGTGTTGTCTTTAAAAATAATAATAATTAATTTTATTTTATTGATTTATATAAATAATTGCTAGGTATTAAAAATTATTTATGAATAAATTAACGCAATATTAATTTTTTTTTGAGCCGCCATTTTAAAATTTAAAAAGTAATCAGCAAAAGCTCATGAACAAAAGCTTAAAAAAATGGCTGCGGTAGAAAAATTTGCAAGTGTAAACTTTAAATTCAATTAAAGTCACTTGATAAATTATATTTATTAATTAATTATTCAACAAACATTTTATTTCTTACCAGTAGTATTATTATGATTGATCGACTGATTTAATAAATTAATTAATATTGATAATAAATGAAAAGATTAATGGGTGAATTGTCGGGTTCGTCTACATCATTCAGGCGTCCGTTGAACACTGACGCTAGTGGATATTCAAATCTCTACGCATACTTTTGGCGCCACCTCCCGGCAGCGGTGGAAACTTTTATTTTTAAAATGCGCGGTCGGTAATTTCTCATGATAAATAGCAGCGTAGAGACTTGAGAAGAAATTTTATTTTATTTATTTTTAAAATAAATGAATTAAATTTAAAATATTTATGATAAATTTATACCAAGGACTTTTAAATATTTTTACGTACGTATTTGTATTAATGATTCTGAAGTCGATGATCCTGAAGTTAGCAGACAATTAAACATTTTCATTTTTTATTTTTTATCAACAAATTAATTACCAAAAAAAAAAAAAAAAAAAAGCAAAAATGCACCTGTAGAAAATTTAAAAAACTACAGGTGCCAAAAATTATTTTTTTAAATGTATCGTTTTTAAAAAAATCCAAAAATTATCAAACGTCAGCTAACTTTAGTATCATTTTGTATAATAGTTTTTTTTTAAAAAGATATAGTTTGTTATTAATTTATAAATTATCAGACGCCCGACATTTTTAGTAGCAAAAAATTTGAAAGTTATAATTTGTAGTGATAGATAATAATTAATTTTGTAAAATTTTAAACAATAATTTATTAAATTCAATATGAATAAAAACAATTATTATGAAAATAAACAGATGTAAATGTAATTAATTAATTGTTGATGAATTGTTGTAATAATTAGTATGAATTTTAAAAATCAAAATACCATTGAATAGATTATACTAAGGAATGTCCACGTTAGCCATAACAATAATAAAAGTACCATCGTTACAACAGTATAATGAGCAACTTTTAACCTGTAATAAAAAACAATATAAAAATTTTAAATATTAATGTAATTACTATTTTTATCACTGTCACCCTGAGTAACTTTGGTCATATCAAAATAATTTTGAACCTATAGAAAAATATTAAAACTTACTTTGTATCATAAAATCATGAATCTTCGGATTAAAAAATTATTTATTACGCGTATTGGAAAAAAAAAAGTATCTGTTATATTTAAGGATATTCTTAGATTGCCTCCCTTTAAAGATATGCAATGACTTTCAACTGTTATAACTGTATTCACCTTTCTAAAAAATTAATTACAGTTAACATCAATTAGGAGTTAAACAAAATTTGTTAAGTAAATTGTAGCCTACAAAATTTTTAAATTCTCCCAATTTCGGCAAAATTACTACTAAGTTCCTTTTCTTTCAATTAATACTTTAACTTTTTTTTTAATCAATTGATAAAATTTTTATACGCTTTTAACAATTGAAAGTCTTCGAAAATTTTTAAAAAGTGGGGGCACTGTATGAGAATAGCCTTTAGTATTATTTTGTTAAAGCAGAATAGTGCTCTGACAGGCGAAAGTTACTCAGATTAAATTTATATATAAAATAATCGAACTTACGCGACATATCTTTTTTTACTGTCTTCGATAGTATCGATTGGATCGTTGAGTAAAAATAATCTTACCCCCATAATATTTTTACTCAAAACATCTTCCCAGCTAAATTCACCGACATGGAAATAAAAAATCTTACGGTCGGTTGGATTTAATTTATTCCACAATTTAATCACATTGTCGTTACGGAATTTCCATTGCTGAGTACAGAAATACGATATAACTCCACTGAATTTATGAATTTTTTTATACGCATTCAATAATCTGGTTGAATATAAAAAAAAAGAAAATGATATGATTAAGAAAAAATATTAATGAATTATTTTCATAAAACTTAGTAAGATAATTTTTAATACATTGGTTTACGGCCAGCTAATCTTGCAACGATGTCAATAATCACAGCGGGAAATAAATGAAATAGATATATATAAATATTGTGTATCCAAAGATTGCTGTTGAGAGTGAGGCCGTAGTACCAGAGGACTTTTTTAGACGGAATTTTTGTACCATATGTTTCAGTATACTTCATAAACTCGCCCCACGTTGTTGGGTTTTGTACTGAAGAAACACAATTATATATCGGCGGGTTCTCATCATCTTCATCACTATTTTTATTTAAGTCCGACTCGTTTCCATCAGTTTTACCAGGTGTCAAAGCTTTCACCGATTTTCGCGTTCTAATAATCATTTAATTTTATTATTTAAGTGCATTATTATACAGACTTTGCTCAAACGCAAAAATTTTATGAATTTCGCTCTCATGCACAGAAAAAATAAACAAATTATGTTTGAATATTTACTAGGATTTTTCGAGTTTAAAAATGAATATTTAAATAATTAAACATTTACTTTGTTGTTCCAATATCCCATGCGGCAGCGATGATATTATTAATAACATAATCAGCAGGTATCATATCAGCTATATTCGAATGCTCACAATGCAATGAACGTAATAAGCCCATACCAGCACCAACAACAACTCCAGTGGGACCATAAAGATTATTAATCCACCCCTCAACAGGCTCTTTGTACGTTCCAATCATTATCGAAGGACGAACAATACAAATAGGTAATCCTTTACCGCATTTTAGCACAACATCTTCAGCCAAAGTTTTTGTAAACGCGTATGTGTTTGGCCATTTTCCTATGATCCTGTATAAACAAATAATAAAGTTAACGTTAATAATATCAATATTTAAAATAAAACAAACAAACAATGTAATAAGTAACATATACTTTGGAGTTACATATTCCAGCGCTTCGTCGTCGAGTATGTCGATCAATGTCAATAATTTATCACTTTCAATAGGACAATCATAATATACTTCATCGATAAATTTTTTCACACAATTCGAAAATGCCGTTCCAATATGAACAATTGCCTACATACGATTTTCATTTAATTTCATTTAATTATTAATAAATAATTAGATACTAGCTATGTGCGAATCGTGTACAAATTAAATTGAATAAAATATACTCTCTTAAAATAAATCAGTGAAAAGTGCTGCAAATCAGTGAGTATTCAAATCGAATAATTTGAAAATTTACATAGGCTCGTGTCTGAGCTCTATTTACCTCTGACAAAAATTTGAATTATTAAGAAAAATATTACAATTTTAAGTCATTTAAAAGAAAATTTTAAAGAAATTACGAATAACTCAAAAAGTTTTGAATGATACGTAAATTTACAAATACTTAGTAAATTCTCGAATCATTCGATTCGATTTGATACGAATAATTCGTAAGTTAGAACTGCTTGCACACCCCTATTTAATACTTAATAATTACCTTGAGATTAGGCATTTCTCTGGCATACAATAAAATTTCTTTAGTTCCTCGAACATTTATATTGACAGCAAATCTTAACTTATCATCAAAACGTACAGTTGCAGCCCCATGAAAAATAACGTGTGAGTCTCTCAGCAAATCACGACTTTCAGACGATAATATTAGTCCACTATCTTCTAATCCACCTTCAACCATAACAACTTTGCTTGCAAAATCTGGTTTTTCTTTTCTTAATCTATCGTACACCTGAATTTAAATAATTATTATAAATTCATCTATTTTATTATTATAGTCCATTTTAAAATAAAATACTTACAACATCCTCAAAGTGTTCCTTGTAACGTTGCTCCGAAGATTTTCCTTTTTTTGCTCTCATTAGAAGATAAACTTTAGCGACATTACAGGATCTGAAAAAAATTAATATTTATTTAATCAAATCCACAACGCAAAATTTTTTCACTTATTAGCTAATGACAACAATACAATTATATGAAAACATATATATTTGACATGTAAATATATGTCTTTGCACTATTCAACGGGTGATTTCCGGCGACGTAAAACAAGGCCTCGAACAAGACAAATCCATAGGCATGAACTATTTTTATGAATAATGCATCTCATTTGATTGTATATATTGTTCTAAAGCTAATAACGAATTTTAATTACAACTATTCTTATATAAGTTACGTCTAATATATTAATTTATTTAAGCCACCTTAATATTCTTATACTATTATTTTACCCTTTGATTGACAATTTTAATTCTCACGTTTTTTGTCCAATTTCAATAAAAAAAATCATCATTTATTTATTTCTAATCATTTTTTTTTTAAATTAATAAAGCTTAATCAAATTTTAAATGTTTACTAACAATTAAATACTTACCGTAATAATTTTTCAACAAGAAGTTTACCAACGAAACCCGAACCTCCAGTAACAAGTACATTGCAACCGTCAAAAAATTCAGTAATTTCACTTTTATCATCTGAATTTTTTTCATTAGTTGTATCACTAACAAAATTATTTAATTTATCTCTAGTACCCGCTGACATTGTTATTTAAAAAATAAAAAAAATGACAATTTATCAGCAAATAGCTCCCCACTTGTACCCTTTCTTATATTAAACCTCTAATAATAATTAATTTTTGTTGAGGTAATATTATTAATTACTAAAGACCAATAAATCCAATAATTTATTTAAAAAATAAAACAGTTTCGCCTGAACTATAGGCGGCCGAAGTGTCTTGTTCAACGTGCGAATGAAGACTGTGACTCGGTATTAATAGTTCTTATTAATTATTCTCATTCAACAGTAGATATGATCCGAAATATTGAAGGTCATAATATCAACCATACATATTAATACATTTGTATCATATATTTAACAACTTTTTATTAACCAATATTATTTATAGGATCTATTTTCCATTCAATTACTCAAATATTAAACACTTAATTTTTTAATTAATTCCCCACTCCACGATATCTACGAAACGCTTTCATCAAGACCTACCTTATGAACTAATTATTAATCAATTCAAATAATAGACTAGAGTAAATTTTCCATCGTATACTCATACTCATACAATGATAAAAATAATAATTATTGCTTACAAAAAAATTTCTTCACCCGATAATTATTTTTAATTCATTAATTAGATATTTCACACAAGAAAAATTTATTATAAAAAAAAATTTACATTTATTTTTACGAATACAAATAGATCAAATGACAAAAATATATTCATGACAATTATCAATTAATTGACTTCTCCAATTGAGAAATTGCACTCCGAATTCACTTCCAATTTTTACGGTCTATGAATATTACTATTTTTTTTTTAAATTTAAATAATTTATTTATTTAAAATGTTTATAATACGTGAACCATAATAGAATATTATTACTAAGTTCAATAAACGGTTTAAATATATATATATACATATTATATACGTATACAGAAATATATATAGTTTGAATTGAATAAATTTTGTTATGTATACAGTATACAGGGGTCAATATCGCGATCACCCTTCGATGACTAAAGCATTTATAACGATTAAAAGTTACAATAGCTTGTTGGATAGTTAAAGTCGAATCGAATTAGAATTAAAAATTTTCATTCTTGCCGGAAACCAAAACAAACCACTGGCCAATAGTTCACTTTTAATATGTATTACTATTTTATTACCAATAAAAAATTTAATAATTTTAATTGTTACTCATTATATTTTTCTAAATATTTTTAACTTCCCGCTAAAAAAATTGAAAATTTTCAAAAATTCGGGAAGTTATTGGTTTCAGTCCGATTTTCGAAAATCGAATTTCTATAACTTTTGAATTACTATGAATTACAATGAATTACTATAACTTTTGAACGGATGAACCGATTTTGATCTCAAAGTGTCATTCGACGCGGCTTGTCAATATCTAGCAGCTGAAAAAAATTGAGCTTGATCGGTAGGGCTCGGTATAAATTTGAAAACTTAGACCGAAATTTTTACTCAGAACTTAAAAAAAAAATAATCACAGAAAAAAGTTTTCAATAAACTCTTTCACTTTAAAATCATAATTATTTTAATTTTCATAAACAAATAAATATTAATTAGAATGAATCATAAAGCTGCAGCGATTCCCTCGATCTGTCATTACGCGACTAATTCCATCATCATAATTTACAGTAAACAACTAGCCATTCGCAAAAAGGGTACGTGAGTAACGAAAGGTTAATAAATTAAAAGGGAAGTGAAAAATAGCCAGCATATTTTTGATTTTAGATTTCCCGCCTTGAAAACTAAAACATTACAATGTTAAGTTCGAATGTTTATATTCATTACAACCGTACATTCAAATTGCAACTTATGAAAGAATTGCCCGTGACCTGTTCTCTTCTAGAACTTTTTTCTATGACACAAAATAAACAGTTTTAAAAAATGAAGACAGACAATTTTAAAATGAATTAATAGTTTATATAAAAGTTTGTTAAAGTTGTTATTTTTATTTCAATTAAAGATTGTCTATATACATACAACAGGTCTCAATAACATGGCACAATTACTTATAATTACAAATAAAACAATTTTGCACATGATTTATTTGTAACCGTCCAATTAACGGTAACAATGATAAAAATTGTTATTTAAATACATAATGTATAAGTAATTACAGTTTACCAAGTGAGACTGAATTGATTAAACTTGAAAAATAAAATTTATTTTTACATATGTATATACTTATATTTATTTATATTATATTTAAATTCATTTCAAAGGTATTTGCATATAATTTAATTAAAGCTTCAAAATAATTATAACAATAAAAATAATGTTTAAAAAAAAAACAATTGTTAGAGTATTTTAAATGAATATTCAATGTCAATGCTGGTAGAAGTAATTTTTTTTACAATACACCTGATACTTTATATATATATATATATTTAAGTGTGTGGGTTTGTAACATGTTCACAAACAATTCAATCATCGTGAAGCATACTGAGCGGATCTTCAACAATAGTTTCAGCTGTTTTTTTTAAATCTCTCGTAACGGATTTTTTAACCGGCGCTAAATTTTCTCCAGACTGCGACGCACTTCCACTTGGCGCCGGTTGTTTTTTTATTGAAAACAAATCATCGTCACTTTCACCTTCATTTGAAAAAAGGGAACCGACTTTACTTACAGCGATAGGCTTTTTGGTAAAAAAAATATCATCTTCGCCGCTGGATTGCTCACCAAAAATATCACCTAATTTATTTTTTGTTTTTTTAGCATCGGTGGCTGCTGCTGGTGTCGTCACCGCTGACGGCTGATCTTTGCTCGAGTCAGGTTTTTCACTGGCATCAAAAAATAATTCTTCTTCATCATCATCCTCGATTCCGTCGTGTTTTGATGCAGTACCCGCGGCGCTTATGTCAGTGTCCGATAGCTCGGATTTACTCAAATTACTTTTCCTACTAGACGCAGAAGCAAATAAATCATCTGTCTCGTCATCCTCGCTGTCTAAGTCATTAAACAAACTGCTCTTAACACCAACACTTTTAACCGGTTTTTTAACTGGTTTTGTAAAAGGACCAGAAAATAAATCACTCGCTGAGTCATCTTCAAATAAATCCAATGCAGATTTTTTAGTTGACTCACCAGAAGTCGTCGTAGTTGAACTAGTCACTGACGGTTCTTTTTTACCAGTTGTACTAAATAAACTGTCATCTTCATCAAATAACAAACCCTGACCTCTCTCCGGTGAAGGAGTTTTAGTGACGAATGCAAACAGTTGACTCGGATCTTTCAGAGGATCGTGATTATCATCATGCAGTGGATCTACCGGTACTCGATCTTCTTTATCAACGGTCTCTCTGTCCCTCTTCCTAGACTCTTCACTATCCCGGTGTTGATTTTCCGTAGATTTATTTATAGAACCTTTTAATTTATCATAAGTGGCAGTGCCGTCTTTATAACGGTTTTCAAAGTGATTTTTCGACCTGCGTACTTGAACAGGCGAGAGAATGGGCGCCTCGTCAAATAGACTGTCTTCTTTGGGTGGATCTTCTGGTAAATCAGGTGGTACGTCAAATAGATCCTCTTCGTCAGTTGATGGCGACAGTAATGTATTTTTAGTTGTACTTATCGAACCGTCTTTGCTGATACTTATTTCTGAGCGATCGTCTCCCGTTAAATTGAGATACTGGTGCTTATTTTTTACAACAGTTTCGTCACGACTATCATCGTTTGTATGTATCGTTGTCACCCGATCGTTTTTAGTGTCTGCCTTAGAACTCGATAAATCGCTTGAATCAAATGCACCGGACGAATCAGTCGTATCAGTTGTTTCGAAATCTAGGCCACTTGTTCTGAGTGCCGTTTGACGGGCTTGCCTACTCTGAGGTCTTCGTTTCACAGGAATTCGAGCACGGTTTTGTAAAATCTGTAATTTATAACAATTTTAAATTTAAATTAAATAATTAAATAAATTTTTTTTACCTTTGAACCTTTAATTGTAAGAGTTTCCGCTTGCGCTGGAACATCGAAACTCACTGCAGTTTCTGTCTCAATCGACGGAGACAGCGACACATCTTTTTTATAAATATTTTCATCTAAAAGAATAAATAAAAATTTAGACATTTTTATTTTTTATTTTCATTTAAAAAAAAAAAAAAAAAAAAAAAAAAAAAAATTAAATTCTTACCAGACACAACTGTTGGTGATTTGGTACTCGGTATACTAATAGAACTTCCATCTTCACTATCACGATCCGGTGTGTTATCATTTTCCGAGTCTTGTTTATCACCAGCAGCTTTCCTCCACACAAGAGGAGTGTCAGTGGGGGATAAAATTTTTAAATCCCCCATTTTGCCCATAAGGTCTTTTATTTTTCCCGAAACCGCACGACGCGGTGGTGACACCGAGTCATTGTCATTGTCATCATCAACAATACCAGTAGGGATAGGCAATTTTATTTTCAAACTTTTCGGTGGTCCCGTGGTCGCGGTATCTTTGCTATGATTAATCCTCGACATTATACCACCATCTGTCGTAGAAACACTATCAGTATCTTCACAATATTTATCTATCTCAGCACTTTGTACACTTGTTATCTTAGTTTCTTTAATATTTACAACACTATCTTTCAAAATATCAAAACCTCCTGACACAACGGAAGACTTAACAGGTTTTTTCCCAAACAAACTGTCCTCGTCGTCGCTGTCTTCGCCAGCAAAGTCATCAAAAAGTCTACGGGTCTGGGACTGTAAATTACCATCTACTTTAGTAACATCAACTGACGGCGGTACTTGGTCACTGTTGTTCTGTTTCTCATCTAGTTTCACTTTACTTTTCTTCTCTCCCTCCACACTCGTCACGGCCGCGGAATCTTTTTTCGGCCTCGCCGCCTCTTCAACTGCCTCCTCCTCTCTGTCTTTATTTTGAATTAACTTTCGGAAAAGATCATCATCATCACCATGAGCTTTACCACCTCCACCACCGCCATCAAACATATTTGAAGGTTTCTTCGTTATTTTCGTATTAGTGCTAAACAAGTCGTCGTCTTCCTCATCACTATCATCAAAAATACTCAGAGTTTTACCGACATTACTAGACTTTTTTCCCAGCAATGATGGCAGTGATTTTACCTGTGCTATTTCCTCACTGATATTTACACTTGCAGCCTTATTAGACAGTAGATCGGATGACACTGCTGGTGAATTTGATTTAGATTTTTGTCCCGCGAAAATGTCAATGTCCGGAACGTTTACGCTACCAAAGATGTCACCGTCAGTCTTCTGATCATCAAACAAATTATTTTTTTGCTTTATCACTTTCGATTTAACTTCCTGGGCTTCTTGTTTCTGGTTTATTAAATAATTATTGCTATTACCCAATATATCCGCACTCTTTTGCGAACGCGAGCCAGAGCTTGTATTCGAAAATAGATCCTCTCCCGAATCAGAGTCATCAAAAAGTGACATTACTTTGGACTTGGACTTGATATCATTTTTAGATAACGGCGGTGGACTAAATACGTCATCATCAAATAAATTCACTTCTTTGCTGCTACTATTAATATTATTTTTACTTCTACTACTTAAATTTTCCTGTACACTAACTCCTGGCGCTGGATTACTGATAATTACATCACGTCCAGAATTAACAGCAACAGCATCAGCTCGCTGACGCGTTCGTTGGTTCAAAAGACTATCGCTCGTCAATCTTTCGCGGGATAATTCTTCGGAAGTCAAACGAGTTGATTCCATCTGAGGTCTTCTAGAAATATTTTTAAATAATTTAATTACAATTAACTGTAAACTCTAAATTATTTAAATAAATAAATAATTATGATTGACTGTAATTAATGGAATCGTTGGTTTCAGTCCAGCGAGTTTTAATGTATTATTGAAAGTTATTAACAAGTATTGAATTGAGTAAGCAAGTAAGTGAGCGAGCAACCGAGTGAGTCATAAATACACAACTAATATAACTAAACAAAAGTATTCGAATAGTCCCGCATAATATCGTGATCGTCATAGCAAAGCAATGGATCGATGTTGATTGTTCATGGCTAACGAGATTGTCTTTGTCATATTTATTATAACGGATCGTAGTTATTATATAGAATTATAAATAAATTCCTGAGTTAAATTAATACTCTAACAATAAAATGCATGTAATTTTTTAAACCATAACTGTGCGATAGCGTTTACAAACTAATTGTTAAATAAATAAGTGTGTAATTTAAAAAATTATTTATGATTATAATTAAATAAAAAAAAAACTTACTCAAGACCTAGACTAGTGGACAGATTACTGCTGATACTTTGTGGCGGGACTGAAATTCCGCTGCTGTCACTACTTTCTCTGACATGAATCCGATTTCCTGCGATAGTCGTGCTCGCACTGGACGTCGATGCACTTTTATCATTTTCACCCGACTGAGTAGCATTACTTTTGTTACTTATATTTATACTACTACTATTGCGACTCCCGCTAGCACTAACTGTTGATACAATTTTATCTCCTTCTTCTTTAAATCTAACACTCTCCTCATTTTCAGATGACTCAGACGAATCCAGACGTGCACGCTGGAATATTTTGCTACCTAAACTTGATGACAGAAGATCTGCTTTACTTATCAATACTCCTCGTGGACGCTAAATAAAAAAAAAATAGACTTTATAGAATTCATTTTATCATGATCCTGGAGATGGCAGACAATTGTCAATTTTTGAATTTTTTTTCAACTGATTTATTACAATAAAAAAAATCTAAAAATATGCACACGTAGAAAATTTAATTAACTGTAGGTGTAATTTTTTCAAATATTTTTTTTTTATAATTTATCGTTTTGAAAAAAATCCAACAATTATTAGACGGCTAAATTCAGTGTTATTTTATTTTATTGATCAATTAATTTATCAAGTTGTCGGTATACTAGAAATTAAAATACTTACGTTTCTAGGTGAACTTTTTGTAGTCTCTGGTGATTTGACTACCGCTGAATTTCTAGCAGAACTGAATAAACTGTCGTCCTCATCCTCGTCGTCATCAAACAAATTAGGAACGCTGTTGTTTATTTCCGGCGTACTCGTCGCTACTTTTTCAGCAGTCGCGTGTCCAGCAGCAAACTTATTCTTTGGTTTATCACTCGTCCCATCAGCATCTTTAGTAACTGAACTCTTGGTGGAGCTTTTAGGCGCAAATATATCGTCGGAATCATCAGAATCGACGTCGCCAAATAAGTCGTCAATTGAAGACTTGGGTTTAGCTTCTACAAATAAATTTAACATTTTAAAATAAATTTCCTGTCACGAGGACTAACAAAAGAGCTGATACGTACCAACAGAATTCATAGGAGGTGGTAAATCAATACTAGCAGGAATGATATTCGATTGCTGACGTCTCAAGGGCTTGTTGTTCCATAAACTGTTCGGCACATCGTCATCAAAGAGTCCACCGTCACTAAACAAGTCGTCTTTCTTATTATTGAAGACATCTTCATCATTCTTCTCTTCATTAGCAAACAAATCATCTTAAATTATAAAATAAACTGTCAGATAAATATTTTAATTTTAAATAAAATAAATAATTAATTTAAAAATACCACTAGAGCGATTGATAGACGAGCGGTCAGCTTTTGAGTTATCAGGTTTGCTAGCAGGCAAGACACTTCCTAATCTCTTGGCAAGTTCTTCAGCAAAACCAGGAGCATCTCGACCAGAACTCTTACTTCTAACTTCAATAGGTGTGTCTATTTCCGAAGTTGAATTGAGAGTATCCTGACTTCTCGTGTACATTTTATCAGTCGTCGAACTAGGACCACTGGCCAGTTTATTTGTATTATTACTTTTATCATTAAAATCACTGGATTCACTTGACGACAACGAAGATCTAGCTGCCAATAAATTATTACGCTGGTTTGAATTAAAGATATGTGTTATTTTATCACCCTCAGTGCTTTCATCCTCATCCTCATCATCTTCATCTTCATTGTCATCAGGTGCTTCAGACTCGCTGCTTGACTCCAACCCTATTTTATTTGAAGCTTTCCATTTATCCGAGCCAATGACGTAAGGCAGCGGTCGATCTCTGTAAGGATCTTTTGGCCTCAATATAAAACTCGGTACCGACACTTGATTGTCATCCTCACTATCATCGCTCGCGACAACTTCTAGCCTGTCGTACTTGTCGTCCATTATCTGCAAGCCCCTTTGAATGTTATCGCTCACGGCAGCGATCATCTCAGCTTCACTTAATTCCTTCTGTGCATCAATACCTTCAGTCTTTTTGCTCCGCTCCTGCTGTTCAAGAGCTGGATCATCATCGTGGACCCGACTCTCTATAAACTGAGTATTGGCCAGTGCAAGAGATGCATTTGTGACATTATCTATCAGCACAGTTGTTTCATTTAAATCACCGCACAGTAAATCGAGATTTTTTTCCGTACATTTGACCCTAGATGTCAATGTCTGTTGATAAATTACATAAACTCATTAAAGTTAATCAATAATAATTAATAAATATTAAATAATTAATAAATACTTCAGAAAATTCTTGAAGATGTCTTAGTAATCCAACATCACCAGCCAAACTCCATTCTCCCTGTTTCAATCTCATTTCATCGGTTGTCCAGGGATGATCCCATGATTTTTCGGGCTCTTCTGATGTTGATAAATTCTAAATATTAATTATTAATTATAATTATTATTATTAAATAATTTTATTGCTATTATTATTTAATTTAATAAATAAAAAACTAGACTTTAAGGTTCAGCTGTCATTGATCTCCTTAAAAACTATAATAAATAAATTACCATTTTTATTATTTTTAATCCAAAGGCACAGGAACATCACATTGGAATGATTATAATTTTTTATATACTTTAATCATTACTGATAATTAATGTTACGCCTATCAATCGAAACCCTAGTGAGTCAAATGACAAGATCTAAACACTGGAATAATTTAGGTGGCAGTAGTTTTACACAATGGGTCAATGTTTTTGAACTGGATTTTCAGTCTTGGATCTTGATCTTGGATTTTATTTGATTTTATGTTTATGAACATGACAGTGAAGTGGAGGTGGATTTCATCAGAAAATCAGCTGCTATTTTGTAGGTTATAAACATTGAACGTTTTCTAGACGTTTATTTATTATAATAGTGATATTTATTTATATATAAATATTAAATTAAAATGCCGAAAGTTGTATCAAGAAGTATAATATGTTCGGACACTAAAGATCAAGAAGAGTATGGGGAAGAAAAACCATTGTTGACTTATTATTGTTTATGTGGACAAATGACACTAATTTTAGGTAAAATATTATTTTTTAAATATTTATTTATTGTTAATTAAATTGTCGCAAAATTAAATATCATAAAAAAGCACGTTGACCAAAGAATCCCTGGAATATTTTAAACAACAATAAAATTATTAATGATATAAATAATTTTAAATTCATAATAATACTGAAGCTAGCTGATGACTGATAATTTTTAGATTTTTTTTAAATCGGTAAATTATAAAAAAAAAAAAAAATATTTTAAAAAATTGCACTCATAGTTTTTTAAATTTTCTACTTGTGCGTATTTTTATTTTAGTTTTTTTTTTTTTTTTTGTAATCGACATTAAAAATTAAATTCAAAAATTGCTGATTGTCTGTTAACTTCAGAATCATAAATTCATAATATAAATTCAATGAGTGTGAATGTAGCAGATATGAGACAATTTATAAATTTGAATTAAATAAATAAATTAATTAAAATAATGAAATTTAAAAAAATGCGCATACGGATTTTTCATTCATCTATATATGCATTTTTTAATTTTTACCCTACTTACATTTTATTCATTTATTCTAAAATTTAAAAAATTGTCTGCTACATTCATATTCATTAAATTCAAAACAATATAAAGATCTGTTAAAATAAAAATGAGTGTGAATGTAACAGACATATGAGACAGTTTATAAATTTGAATTACATGAATAATAAATTAAAATAATAAAATTTTAAAAAACGCACGTATTAATTTTTCGTTGATCTAAATACACATTTTAAAATTTTTACTCTATCTACGTTTTATTTATTCATTCAAAAATTAAAAAAATTCTCACTTGTCAGTTACCTTCACACTTATAAAATAAAATATATATAATTGTTAAAAGATTTAAACTTAATAGCAAAAGTTTCGTAGTAGCTAATAACCCACGAGGTAGATGCGACTTTAAATAATCAAATAAAAAAATAAAATAATTTATTAATTTTATAATTCAGATTGTGCGATCGAAAAATTACCGCTGCGCAAACGTGACGGAGCTCGTGTTATTGATGGAAGTAAACATGCTCATAAAATGATAAGTGAACTTGATGAAACTGTATTTTTGAAACGGTCTGAAGGTATTGAAAAACAACACAGACAAAAGTGTAAAAAGTATGTTAGTTTATTTATATATTTATGCTCAAATTTATTATTTATTTGTAAATGAATGTTATCAATCATTAGCTTAATTTATTTATTTGTTTATTTTTTTATAGATGCGGGCTCTTGCTGTATTACAAACATGACCCGACAGCAAATATTGTCTTTATCGTAAAAGGCTCCGTGATAAAGAGTTCTGGTGAAGGTCCGATGACTGATATTTATAATCAAGTAGAAGTTGAAAAACCTAAAAAAATAATGGTTACCAAACACACTAAAAATATGGGTAAATTTAGTTCTGTTACTGTTTCAACAATTGATGAAGAAGAAGATGAAATTGAAGCTGTAAGTATTTTCATTCAATTATTGTAATAAATGTTCTTACAATCAGTCTGTGCTAAAAGTCAGTTACGTGACTTTTTTTTTCTCAATAATTATTCAAAAAATTTATATCTACCCAAGTAACACAGTGACAACTATAAGATCTTAAAAAGAACTAGACAAATTTTATTTTGTCTCAAATTCACTTTTTTTTTTTTTGCATAAATAAGACGTACAAATGTTAGCCCTTGGAATCATAGAAAATTTGTATTTTTTCCGTGTTACAAAAGTCATTTGCATAAACAAGTCGTTTATAACTTATGTGATAATTATTTATTTAAAATTTTTTAGCGCGAAGTTGCTGATTCTTATGCAAATAATGCCCGTATCATTGAGAAACAATTAGAAAGAAAAGGAATGACTAAAAGAAAAGCTGTCCCAGTACCTGATACGGATCGTATCAAAAGAACTAGACCACGAGGAACTTTATTAGATGTTTAATAAATTATTCATATTTTTTTAATTATTTTAAATATTACCAGTAACATAAAAAAAAATTATTTAATTTTTTCTGTTTAAAAGTAAAATTATTAATTAATAATTATCAGATTGTATTTGTAATTAATTAAAAAAAAATAAAAATGAAGTGTAAATAATAAAACAAAAATAAATTATTTTTGAATTATACTTTATTTGAATATTGTATTTAAATACCTTTATTAACGTTACATTAACATAAATATTTAAAATATATAAATGACTAGATACAAATATTGCATAAAAATGTACATTGCAAAAAATATATAAATTCATTAATGATTAATTAAATAAACATAAGAACTACATACATATATAATAGGATACAAGACAAATCATTCATTCCCTCTTACTTGATTACTAAATTATTTATTTTATTCTATTTTAATTTTATTTATAATTTTAAATAAACTGGAAAACTGCCAATCCTTCGAAACATGCCCGCATGATATATCATCATTATTTATTTTAATTTAAATACTGCGATTGGCAAAATATAAATATACATTAAACCAACGTTATTTATTGTTCGAGCCCTCATGTCCACCAAACAAATATATCAAAAAAATAAATATAAAATATACAATACAAAATAGAAATTAATTATTAACTCAGTAAACAAAATGTCACTAAAAAAATATAAATATATATCTATATATGTTTTATTTATAATATTAATGGTTAATTAAATTTTTTAGATGGCAACATTTGTGAGAAAGAAAATTATATTTAACCGAGCATTAATATTTTATGATATGGCTCTCTTTGTTTACATTAACGAGTGGTGAGAATAATTTATTCTTATCATCTATTATCAACAAACTGGCCGTAATTAATAATTATTATATAATAATATTTCATTTTTAAAAATTTAGTCATATATAATTACGGTTCTTGAAAATTTAATTGCATCACTGACTTTATTCGCGGTAATTAAGTTTATTAATTAAAAAAAAAAAAAATTACAACAATAAATGTTTTTTAATTTTCTCTGAATCTATTTCTAATACTTTCTTATCCCAAATAAGTAAATTATTAAGAATAAAAAAAAGCGCGAAAGTTTAAAAATAAATCCAGAAAAATTAAACCGTGCAGAGAAAAATTTTAATTATTTTTAAAAATTCAGACTTTAAATTAATGGAAAATTATATTTACTCTACGAGATTAATTATTGAGTCTTGCAAAATTCTACGCAGCTTAAGTGGATATTAATAATCATAAATATAAACAAATCAATAGGACACTTTCTCATGATCATAACACATTACATACAATACAATAAATGCTTCATATTATTTATTTTATCTTTTTTTTTTTTTTCAAGTTTCAAAAGACTGCAAATCACTCTTATCCGAACTCAGTACTCAATATACGATTTACAGATAAATTATTTAATATTTATTATTCCTCCGGTGGAAGTAATATCACTTTACACGATCAATCTCGCGATTTATATATTATTTTAATAAGTATTAATAATTAAATTTAAACAAAACGAATTAATGCGGATCTCACTCAATTATTTTTCTACTTTTTTATAATTGTAAAGCAATTTGTGTAAAAGAAAAAAAAATATTTATATATATATTTTATTTAAATAATTTAAGATGTTACTTGTGTGGTTTTCATGTCAGATTTTTTTAGAATCGTGGGTTCGTCTTTCAAAAAAGTGCCAGATCTAGATCCAACGGTGAGTTGTTTTGAAGCATCGGCATTATGGCACTTGAGTTTATTTTTTTCTTCAGTGCCTTTTACAATATTTTTTTTAGCTGCTTGCAAATTGCGATTAACTCTATTGATACCGGCACTACCGCTACCATTTGATTTAGGAGATCTCTTGCTGGGGCTGTCACTGCTAGAAGGATTTGAATCTTTTTTGTCTCTCTTTAAGGCGGGGGGAGTACTAGTCGAGGGCATGCTCTGCCGAGTAGTTACTTTAGATGCGCTACCATTAACCAATTTGTTGGGGACATCAGGAGTCTTGGCGGCATCCAAGAGGTTTCTACGTAAGTTTGGTGATCCATGGTAAGCACTGATAGCCGCGACGCGGTTCCGACTTGCGGCTGTCGAGCTTTCGACGGATCTAACAGGGCGCCTTGTCACGCCGAGCGGACTCTTGTGCTGAACAGGCGGTGACGACTTTTTGGCGCGCTCCATCGCCAGACTTTTAGCAGTCGGTCTTCCTAGAGTAGGCGACACTTTGTTGGAGACTACAGATTTTGGAGTCGCTGTGACTTCAGTCATCAGACTGTCCGCAGACATGGAAGTATCCATTTTCTCAACTTTTTTAACTGTCAAAGGTTTCTTTTTGGATTCCGCTAGTGAATCAACAGACAGTCCGATCTCTACGTCTTTAGGTTCAAGTGACGGTGACTCGGGTCTAGTGATACCACAACTTTTACTTAAATTATCACGTTTTGCTGATGGCTTTGTACTTGTGTCCGTCAAACTGTCCGACGAAAGCGCTCTCATGTCTTTTTTAACTGCTGCTTTTATTTTAGCTATTGGTTTTTTATCAACGGCGCGTTTCATTGCCGGACTTGATGTTCTTGAAGAGTCTGATGAAGAGATCATTATTTTACGTCTTTGTTGAACAGTTACACGTTCTGGTAACTGTTGAGCTGTGTCTTTTGATGCAGATTTATTCCTTGGTTCCAAGTATCTTGATTTCACCTGAAATAATAACAATATTAATTAATTAATTACTTATTTATCAAAGCAAATAATTTATATTTACCTCTATTTTATTCGGCCATGATTTAGGTCGAATAGTTGATTCAGCAGCTAGCAATTTACTGTCCTGCATTTTACGCTCCAGAGGATCACTCTTCGGTTTCGGTAACACTTTTTTCGTCTGCGCGATGACTGTTGGCTTGGATGCCGTTTTATTGGCTTCGGAAATTGTCATCTTAACTCGTCTTAAGTCTAAGCTTCTGCTGGCAGAAGTTCTGCTCGGTGGTGTCTTAGTATCCTAAGAAAAAATAAAAAATTTCAAATTCATTTTTCACCAACAGGTCGAACAAAAATAAAATAGACACAAACCTTAAGAAAATTAGAGTGTCTAGAAGGTCTCTTGAGCGCTTCATGAGGAAGAATGACAAGACAAGCAAGTTCTTGGATCCTGCGTCGTAACTCAAGATCCATTTTCATCCAAGTAGTGGTTCTAGACGCGCGGGAAGCTTCTTTAACCAAACACTTTTCAACCCGGCCCTGGATTTTGCCCAGAAAGTCAACAAACAATACACCCCACTGCGGTTTATTAGTCGGCGAATCCTCTGGCTTGACAGCTGCCAGCATTTTAGCCAACTTGGCATAACTCTTGCAGGCTTGATCAGGAGGCAAACGGTCCGCCGCGGCCAGAACGCTGTCCTCCAGTCTACTGATGTTCCACGTAAGATCGCGACCCAGGGCTTGGAAGCTGTCATTGCTCAAAACACTTGAGAAATTTTCCGACAAAAATTTAAGCGCCGTCTCTAGAAGATTTGAGACCATTCTGAAGACCGGTTCCGCCCATCTTACATTTGGCAAAGTAGCCAGCAGTTTATCGCAGTCCATAATTGTCTGAAGAATATTATCAGCTGACATGTGGACAATGTGTTGATGGTAGCACTTGTCAATAAGCTCACGCGGTAGTGCCGCAAAGGCTTTGCAGGGCCATATTCTTACAAAGTGTCGGGTTATCCAGCGCAGCGATTTTCTGTAGACTTCATCGAGTCCATAGGCTGCCGCCAGAGGTAAACATTCTAAGACTCCCACAGCACAAAGCTGACATGGCTTGTGAAACAAATGACAGTACTTAACTTTAATAGTATATCCGATAACTTCTTTAAGACCTTCAAGACAAAGCATATCCGCTAGTGTTGCTAACTCGACGATACTTATTGAATCCGGTATATTACTTTCCCCACTATAGATATGACAAAGTGCAAAGTGTACCGAGCTATAAGAGTATCCTTGCAATGATATAACATTACCAGCGCTTTCAATCCAACCACCGCTGAGAATAGCCGCAAAATACTGGCAACGTGAGCTTAAAATGCACTTATGGGCTCGTATACGTCTCCCGCTTACGTCTATTGTCACATCTGGATTTATTTCTTCCAAGAACATCCGCAAAAGATCTTCACCGAGTCTATTATAGGGTTTAGTATTTGCAAAACTAGACGTTTCTGTTTCTTCAGTACTTACATCTGCTCCAGAACGTCCCATGCTGCTTTGCATACTACTGAGATCAGACTCGGAAACAATTCCCTCGACTTCATACTCGTTGGCAAACTC
Organism: Microplitis demolitor; assembly: GCF_026212275.2. Classification (NCBI taxonomy): domain Eukaryota; kingdom Metazoa; phylum Arthropoda; class Insecta; order Hymenoptera; family Braconidae; genus Microplitis; species Microplitis demolitor. Next base: position 22,653,424 of record NC_068545.1, on the reverse strand, counting down.
TTCTATCGGTGATTTATTGTGTTTCGCTGGCAGCGAGGTGCTCATTATTGAGGTAAATTTACGTGAAGACAAAGTCCGGACTTGACACGGCCCATTCGTGCGGTTTATGGCTAATTTGCTCTCGACCCAAGACATCTCTGGAATGCTACTACTCATCCTATAAGGAATGTTACGAGTTCCAGTAGTCAGCTCTTGATCAGCGGCTCCTGTTTTCGGTGCAACTTTATCGAGATCTGATAAACGAACGAAACCCGAACCAACTGCTTCCTTAGTGTCTTTACTCTCCGATTTTTTTGCATCTGGCTGACCGTACTCTGGTTTGTTAAACTCGCACTCAATTTTCTTAATTGTTTCAGTCAAAGATTTATGAGTTTCAGCAATTTTGCTGGGGACTTCAACCTGCCGCCTTTCATTGAAACCCGCCGAGCCATTTCTGTACTCACCGAGTTCAAACTCATGGTTGTCGCTGCCCGGTGATGGTCCACTGGCACTTCCACTGCTGATGTCGAAGGTCTCACTCTTCCTCGTGTGGCCTTCAGTCCCAGTGGTACTCTCAGTTCCTGTTTTTTCCCACACCGACACCTCCGATTGATCGTCATCAAAGATCTTGGGATCAACTGACGCTCCAGCACTCGAACACATGCTACTGCGCATCAGATCTTTGTACTCCTGACGTTTGACACATCCGCGTAGACCGTCGTTTAAAATCTCAACGTGAGAATTTGGCGGCGTATCGCGAATCCCATTGTCAAAACCCTCGAAAGACGTGGTAATACTTGGAGGTTTTTCTTGGGCCGTCGGAGCAGCTGGAAGCGAAGACCCGCGTTCCAGTTGATTCAACGAGACACTAGAACCACTTGGCTTAACTTGCAGTAATTTATCGGTACCCGGTTCAATGGAAACACTGTGTGCCCGTTTATGTTGACGGTAAAAACCTGTAGCTTCATCGCTACCTTTGGCGATGATACCGTTGCCCGGACTCTGTGATTTATCAGCGACATTCCACGAGTGCCTTTGAAAAGCGGACCGCGATGTTGAGAGCGTACGTCGTCTCACAACCGGGGAATCCGACTCAATAAACATAAACACACTAGGTTTTTTATCTCGCGATCGTGACAGTTCACTCGGCGACTCGTTACTTGAACTCTTGGCGCTGTCTGTCATGCGATTAAACAATTTATTTGACTTTTTATCTCTACAAGTAACTTCATCTTCACTTTTCTTCGTGCTCGGTTCGCTCAAATCGATAAACATCGAAAATATATTTTTTTTCTCAACATTATCAGCCACGCCCGGTTTATTTTTCGGTGATAAATCTTTCTTGCAACTACTTTTTATTATTTTATCCGGCTGCGCTGACATATCAATGAAAAATTCACAAGACTTGGTAGCGCTTGCACCAGCAGGAGTTACACCAAAAGTTCCACCACCATCTTTAGAAGTCTCTGGTTGCTTGACGCCAGTCGTTGAATTATTTTTCGTACAGTTGATGTCTTTCAGATTAACAAAGAAGCCCGTGCTGTTCTGTTTCTCAGCAGCTTTAGCTCTGCTATAACTTTTGGGACTCGTTTCCGTGTATGAGTAACTATGGGACATGCTGCTTGAAGATGAGCCATTGGTAGACTTTGTACTATGATTATTGTTGTTATTGCTGGCAGTATTTTTCCCAGAATTACTCATGTCAACAACCCATGTAGTCATCGAGGAAGACATGCGCCCCGAACGCACGCGCTCACTAGGAAAATTAGTAATAACCGAGCCGCCAGATACTATCGGCGTAGATTCGGTTTTACGGCGGACAGAGGGGCTGTCAGTTGGTCGAGAGTAATCAGCACTACTGACACCGCCCGAAACAATCGGCGTCATTTCATCTCGCTTTGTTCTTCTCATGGTGCCCGACTGACTTGAAGATGCCAACGGATGATCGAAAGTCGTCGGCAAACTATTGCAATCTGTTATTGAGCTGTCGTCTGTTTCCGAACCAGTACCGATAAATTTATCACTCGCACTTTTAGCCAGCGGATAGAGTCCATTCGTTCCATCAAACTGACAATTTACAGTCTCATTATTATTGCTGCTAATATTTATATTATTAAAAGACCTCGATGTGTCTAGGAACGAATAATTATTATTTTGCCGCGTAACATATTTTTTAGTCACATTGTCAACATTTTTATTCTCACGCGCTGGTTCGGAAAAGTACGAGGACAATGACGAGTAGTTTGTGCTGTTAAGTGACGTTAAATCATCATCCACACGATGACCAGAGTACTGCGGGATAGAATTTTTAAATACAAGATTTCCCTGGCGACGTTCGTACTCTTGTCTCAAGTGCGATAATTTCTCATCCCCCGACTCCAACTCGAATGTGTTGCCGCGTACTAACGATAATGGCTGTGAATCACATGAAGAATTATTATCAGATACATTGTCATTGATCAATATAATACTTTCTTTGTCTTCATTGCCACCATCACCATCACCCTCATCACCACCACCACCACCGACACTATTATTACACTGCGCTTTTTTATTATTATCAATACAAGGCGATGGATGATTACTTTCCCCACTGTCTGCTTCTTTAATCTCCACAACCAATAACTCCTTCTCAACAGTCTTGACCTGAAATTTTTCCTCGCTTATCAAATCAACGTTTCTCACTTTACGAGTTTGCGATTCATCATTAGCCACCGGAATTAAATACTCTGTAAGTTTTAATTCGCGTTCAAACTCTGCGGTTGTTTCTTGCCCGGTCGTTGAAGATTTTCTCGCAGACAGTCTGTTGTCATCATCATCATCATCGTTATTGTTAATGTTACTGTTGTTATTATTATTATTAATATTATTATTATTGCTGCGTAACTCCAAGCCGTAGTGTTGGTCTTGGTCGTGTGATTTTGAAGGAATGTAGCTGACAGTTTCTTTTAAATAAGTAGGCAAACTAACACCGGAAATAGGAACTGAGGAAGCTCCGGAGGAAACTCTGTCTCTGGTTAAATTACTCGTAGTTATTTCATTATCATCATTAAGACTCGACGCGTCGATAAAGTAATAACTGTTTACACTCGAAGAACTTTTCTTTAAACTTAAATCATCTTTTGCGTGTAGTAACAATGAAGACGAAGACGACGTGTTATTAAATGCTTCAGCAGTCATACTACGCGACTTAGAATCACCAATTGATTTTTCTTCCGGCGAGTCATTTGATAACTCTCGTCGAATAGCGTTGCCGGTAGGAGATAAATTTCCCGGTTCAATGAATTCAAATGACCCGGTAGGAACAAAAGATCCAGAGCCACTTTGTTCATTATCATTATCATTATCGGATTCGTAGAAGGGATCGTTCAGTACCTCGTTCTCGTAACGCGTAACATCATCAACTGGATCGTCCTCACGGTATCTTTTAGCTTCTTCTGGACTTGTTGCTTCGTCACTGGACTTTTTGTGATAAGAATTAGCTTTTGGAGCTGGCGGTTGGTTCTGCTGTCTAGCCGATGGTTTATTGGCGCCACATGCACAGACGTCGCTCGAAATAGTTCCTTGGTTGTTTATGGGGTCTCGGTCACTACCACTACTGCACCAGCAACTCTGATGACTCGATGTTGTATTTTTATTCGGGTGTGATTTTTCTACATCCCCACTGAGCGACACTCTAATAAAATCCTCGTCTGTCGAGACGTAATCAGTAACATGTGACTCTTCAAAGTCTGTGCATGAGTTTTCAGACTCAGTGTTCTCATGAGGGCTTGCGGATCCGGTTTCTAGACCGGAATCAGCCATTTCTGATGAGCTTACAGTTAAATCAACCGCATCGCTAGTTTCAAAAGATATATTTATGATATCTACTGGTCCACTTAACGGCAATATTTTATCTTCAATGTATAAAATATACTCTACCAAACGTTGCTCCTGTTCTTTTATATCCAAGTTGCAGTATAAAAGTCTGGAAATAATTTATTACATCACATCATTTATTTTTTATAATTTTAACTGATAGTAAATATATTTTTAAATCAAAGTATCAATAATTCAACTTTAAATCATAAAAGTAAAAATAATTTTTTTAAATTTCGTCTGCTGTAAGCTTTAATTTAATTTATCGATAATTGAAACATCAAACTATTAATGGCTTTTAAATAATCAGTTACAATTTATAGATTTAAACTTTTAAAAAATCATAAAATAAAAATAAATAAAAATTCAATTTCTCATTATTAATTTTTATATCACTTATTAGTAGATAAAGTAATTAGTGTCCTAGATAAATAATGAAAATTATATAAATGTGATAAGAGCTAATACCTCACAAAGCCATTGATTTGATGAAATATTTCTGAAGAGTAGAGATAGCATTTAATTGGACTCGCGTTAGCATTTTTGAAATATTTATCTTTCAATAGATTATACAGGTGCGGTGATCTTGCATTGAAGATGCAACTGTTTATCTCTAGGACACTGGACTCGTGTATTATATAAAGATCCGTATGAAGAGACTTGTCGAATATTCTACAACATATCCAAGAGTTCAAAAACATTAACTACATTCAAATTAACAAAATTTTTCATAAAACTTTTTGATTTTTATACTTTTATAATTACGGAGTACTTGAAAAAATCAACAAAATCAAATTTATTTGATATTAACGTAAAATAAACTTGTAAATATTAATTTATTTTTTTTTTTATATCTCAACAAGACAAAATAAAACTGATAACGTTTTTAGGGTATATCAGTCTTTAATTTGAACAAACAAAATATTTAATCTCAAAATAAATATCAAAAATTATTTGAGAAAAACTTTTAAAAGTTCCATTAAAAGTTTTGTACTTTTTTAAAGTTAAAAGTTCTACATATCTACTTTTTTTTCTTCTTATGCATTTTTTTTCCACATACTTGCATACTGTACTTCCACTACTTCCGGTTAAAATAAAAGATGTCAACAAAAACAAAAACCAATAGAAATATATGGAGATGTGAGTAAAGAAACTTTCGTATATAATTGAACCCAACGTTCACGACGACTTGATACTTGAAAAATAATTTTTTTAAGTTACCTAAAAATTATCTCATAGATATTTGAATCTTAAAACTCTAAATTGCTCACCTAAATATATTTTTTTGCAAAGTAGCTATAGCTTTTTCACAGGTGTCTCTATACTCAATATATTTCTTCCGTTTGAAAAGTTGACTCGGTTGTATTACACCAGCTTGATAATAATTACAAATTGTCTGATGATGTTGATATTGATATTTTAGCAGATGTTGATGTGAACATGACCACACTCGTACTTTATTCAAACTTCCTTGCCTCCTTTCAATGCCAGTCCTTTCAGCCATGAGTTGGATCTACTCTTCCATATTTATTCACCTTGAAAATATACGTAAACATTTCATTTTATATTTATCAACAATTAAGTATGTTAATCTTAGTATTACTCATTTATATTTTTAATTTTAAATACTGAATAAAATAACAAAAGCCTTAGCACGACACATTAAACATTTTAACATCTAATTAATCATACAGTCCATTAAATATTTTTTAAAAGCTTTCTTTAATTTTAGGCTTTAAAAAAAAATAATAATAGAATAGAGTGACCATGAATTAATGGACTAGGTTACGAAATATATTTATAAATTTAAAAAATGCAAAACAGTTTTTTTTAATTTTTTTTTTCTTTTAACCCAATAAATTTATGACGACCGAGTAAGCGTGGGCGTTAGTAATTTATTATTTATAAATTTAAATGTGTAATTTTAATTCCAATAATTTATTGATCGCAATACCTGCGTTTTCACGCCGCCCTAGCACACTTGCACCAAATAAAACTTAAATTACACACTACGTACAAAACTTTACTTATTTATCATACAGATAATTAATTATCCTATAATTAATAATTAATCATCATTTATAAATACATTTGAATATTGTTTTTTTTTTAAATAATTTTTTTTGTCCAGTTTATCACTTAATCCATCTTCACACTCACTGGAATCGAGACCAACTGAACTTTTGTAGAGGGCGTTGAATATCAACCACGAGTAGTCGATAGTTTAATTGTTATTATTAAAAATATCTATATCTACATACATACATATTTTTTTTAATTATTGTCATTCATTACTATGTTATCATTTTTAATAAATTGGTAATAAAATTGTTATTTTTTAACTGCGTTTGAATTTTAAATTGGAATTGCCGCCTGATTTTTTTTTTTTTTAATTCAAATTTAAATAAGATTTTTATCTCAAAAATTTATAATTGGAGTTGTTTTCAATAACTTTGTATTTTTATGAGTAAAAATAAAAAAAATTACTGGAATAATTAAAAAAAAAGACAAGCGACAACGACGCCAATAAAAAAAAAACTCTAACCTCTAAAAATGTGTAAAAAAACAAAAACAAAGAAATAAAATAAAAAAAAAAATGTCATTATTTACTGCGTTTTATTTTCCACATGGCACATGTTGAAATACATGTAAACATATGTACTAGTATATGTATATACATTTATATGAAGATACTGGATTTTTTAGATGGTAGATGATGATTCCAGGATTTATGTCATGGTCTATCATAACTTAACTAAATAATTTGTTCAAATTTTTATCACGTTTACCTACGAGATATTTTAATAATTGTCTTCGGTATTCCATTTTATTTTAAGGTACACTCATTACATATTTAATTATTATATTTAATTAGTTCAATAAAGTGAAGAATATTATTTTAATAATCAATCAATTTTATTTAGTTTTTAGTTTATTAATCAATTAATTAATAGATTTTAGGACCATGGCATTGACTGACGATAATGATTTTACTTCAGAGCAATTCGCGTTACGTTGGAATGATTTTTCAAATAATTTATCGCATGGTTTTTCGGCGCATTTAAATAATAAAGATCTAGTTGATGTTACTTTAGCTATTGAAGGAAAATTATTACAAGCGCATAAGTTGATTTTATCGGTTTGCAGTACATACTTTCAAGAAATATTCAAGGTATATATATGTATATATTTTTATTATATTTAATTAGAAGTATAACTAAATCATATTTTAAATCATCGTCAATTAATTGTTTAGGTGAATCCATGTCAGCACCCGGTAGTAATACTTAAAGACATGAAGTACAATCATGTTGAAGCTCTGGTTAAATTTATGTACCAAGGAGAAGTTAATGTCAAGCAAGAAGAGCTCGGTAATTTTCTAAAAGTCGCAGAAGTACTTAAAGTTAAAGGTCTTACTTTAGAAACCGATAGAATAGTCTGTATTTTATTATTTTTTTTTTTTTTATTAGTTAATTTATTTTAACTTTCAGCAATAAGTCATTTTATTTTATTTGTAGGAATCAGACGAACTTCCAACAAATGGCCAAGAAGAGTACGAAGTTAAAAATTTGAAAGTTAAACAAGAGAAAAATAAAAAAAGAGCACAAGATATTCAATCGAGTAAAAATCCTAAGAGATCTCGCGATTCACTTAAAACTTTAAAAACTGACTCTGAGGACGATAAAGATTGTGGTGAAAATTTAATAGATTCAGCTGATGAACCAAATAATGGTAATTAATTTTTTATTAAGAGATTAAGGAAAATTAAAAGCTATGTAAGAACTGCTGGTTGTTAGTTTTATTTAAATTGCTAATTAAATATTTTTCCAGGTAAATCTGTAGATTTGATCAAAGAGTGTGATGATTTAAATGATGATGATCTATTGACTGATGATATGACTGATAACATCCCAGTAGAACCAAGTAAATCAATTAATTTTTTTATAATTTAATTAAGACAATCAATAAATTCAAATTTTAACTTAAAACTTGCAATCAAAATTATTTCTAAAAGTTCTTGCTAGCAATCAATTATAAATCATTGATTTATTCTCATAGAATTAATTAATTCAACGTAATGAATTAATTACTTAGTACTTATAATAATCTTACATTTAGTTGGAGTTAAGTAATTTTTTTTCTTAGTATGTGCGCATGACTAATTTTCTGATTAACTTAAATTAGATATCGGACCAGTGACATACAGACTATCTGCCCGAGGACGACCCCAATTAGTGTACGAAGGATTTGTTTATAACTTGACATCGCGTTCAGAAGTATTGAACCGCTCGCATTACCGCTGTGCCGAGCAGCATCGTGGCTGTCGTGGCAAATGTGCGGTAATCGCTGAGAGATTTATGCCAACAGGAGTTAAAGACCACAATCATTCTCCCGGTTATCTCTCTGAAGAGGATTATCGCAAGAAAAAGTTATGCGACGATTAAAAAATACTTTAAACTTAAAAATTACGGGTACTCAGATACATCTGTATCAGAATTTTTTTAACTCAAACATTCCATAGTTAAGTAATTTACATGTTACTTGAATATTTAATAACAGACACCAAGAGATTTTTACCAATGTACTTTAATTTTAATTGACTAAGATAAGAGTAAATAATTTTTAATTGTTAATTAATAATAAATGAAGAATAATTAAATAAATTTCTTATATTAATTTTTTATTTACACTAATTTTTATTCAATTAAATCTGCGCTATCAAGTATCGCATGTTGGATATTACGTCTACATATTTATCTTTTTTTTTTTTTTTTTGTTTAAAGTAAGATAATTAATATTACTGCGGAGGTTTCCAAGCTTCAATTTTGGGTCGTGTTGTACTGTAAGGCATGTAAGCTTCTTTAGTACCCGACACATTTTCCCTGTGATCGATCATCCACTTGTACTTGGGTCTTGATGGATCCTCATGTGGTAGCAAATCTGTTTTGTAATGCAACCATCCAAACCATTCGGGTGGTACTTGGGATGCATCATAATCCATATTAACGTGATCAGCGTAAATTACCCAACGATTTGTACCTATTTTTAAATAATAATAATTAATATTATTTTTATGATATCAGCATCGAACTTGAAGTTTCAGTGCCTCTACAGCCAGTCGAAACAAACTAATTTCAGTCCAATGCCGCAAATGAATGTTAGCAAACGCGTAAATTATGAATGTCTTCAGTCAGTGGGCAGAAATAAACTTGTTTCATCCCTTGGGAAAAAAACAAATAATGTTTCTGCCCACTGACTGAAGACTCATAATTTAAACTCTGATATTTGTCATTTATTTAATAGTAATTTCAGAGCATTAGTTTTATTTACGTAAATTACAGTTCTGACTTTGTGATTAAGTTTTATAAAAATTATTGGCAATAATGAATTTGAAATGATTTTAAAAAATTTGAATAGACTGATTGATATACACTTAGCATGGATTAAATCATTTTTCTTAATCAGAGACAACCTTGGTGTTAAATTAATTTTTTTCTGACGGGCTGCTGACAATGAAACTTTATATGTGAGTAACTCAGGATAAAACGCGATTTTAAACTGCGGGTGATATCAGCCAACTTCGACCTGGTCTGCAATTGTTTTGTTTCATCCCTTGTCATACAATATACTATTCCATGAAATTTAAATTAAATAAATATTTACCATAAAAGTAGAAATCATTTTGAAAGTAACGGTTGCCGTATTTATCAGTACCAACGTGTTTACCAAATTTCAAATTATCTGTTCTGTAATAATAATAATTATCATTATTAATTAGTAGATTTAATTGATTGATAAATTTACTGGTGGGAGTAAATTGAACGAATAAGTTTATAGTTGATACTGAAGATGAGTGACAAAAAGTAGTAAAAAGGTTGCAATGGATAATTGTAAAATAAATACCTGTAGAGTGTTCCTAATACTTTTAAAGGATTAGGTCCATTCTGACGAATTATTTTTGCTAATCTAATTAATTGGTCTATATGACCTTTTAAAAAACTCATTGTTGTTTTTCACGATTATGTAAATACGACAAACATCAGGTAGACAATGGATAAAAATTTTAGGTTATTATTATTTTTATGGTCAATAAAAGAGTCTTGATATGAGCGACTATTGATAATGTCAATAATATCAATAAATATCAAATTTATTCTTACTGACAGACGAGTAACGAATCGCGCGTCATCTGGCGGGAATTTAAAAAAATTCAAACAATGATCGTGGAATTAATAGCCGGGTCGGCGAAAATGAGCTCCCTTAACTTGGCACCTCAAAATTAATTTTTTTAATTTTGTTATAAACAAATTAGTTGTCTGTCCAATGTCCGTCAATGTCCGATATAATTTTTTATTTGTCCGATAATTGTTTATTTTTAAAAAATTAAACAAATTTTTGTTATTAAGTTTCGTATTGTTTTTTGAACAAGTCAATTACAAATAAAAAAAGAAAAAAAAAAAACTAAAAATATGCACATGTTGAAAATTCAAAAAACTATAGGTACAATTTTTTCCAATATTTTTTGTTTTTTAAATTATTGAAAAAAAAAAATCCAAATATTATTAGACGTCAGCTTACTTCAGTATCATAAAAAATATCAGTCTCGAATCGTTCGAGTTAAAATAATCGATTAAAAATGTAAATACAGTAGAAAATCGATTGCATTAATAATCGATTCTGAATCGTACTTTTTAACAATCGGCAATTTTGTTTATTATGATAAGCAAATGAATATAAAATTTTTAAAAAGTGCTAGTATTATTATCAATTATTAAAATTAATAAAATAAAAAATTTTAAAATCATTCTTGACTTTTAAATCATAAAAATATAAAGATGGTTTTCTTGACACGTTTCTTGTGTCTCCCCAAGGTAATTTTTGTGAATAATTCTTATTTATTTACAAACACATAATTATTTTTAAAAATAATAATTGTAATTAATATAATTTTTATTATTGTACCTCAGAAAATTCCAAGAAAATTTTTACGAGCCGGTTTTCTTGACAGTCTAAATTTACGAGTTAAGGCAGGTACCGGTGGCATGGGTTTAGCACGATACGGTGGAGTTGGTGGTCGAGGTGGAGATGTAGTTATTGTAGCTACTGAAGGATTGTCATTACATCATATAGCTGCAAAATATCGTGACCGAAAAATTATAGCCGGCCACGGCAACGACAGCGAGAAAAGAGGTATCATTGGTCAACCTGGTGAAAATGTCGAAATCCAAGTACCTCGAGGAGTTACCATCTATGATTCGAATAAAGTTGTCATTGGTAAATAAATAAAATATATCTCGCATGATAAGATTTGTCACAAAGTATTAGAAGTTGATAAAAAAAATTTATTTGCTCCAGGTGAAGTAGATCAGCCAAATTCGAAGCTAGTCGTAGCTCGTGGTGGGATCGGTGGTTGTCCTGAGAACGGTTTCAGTGGACAGAAAGGCCAAAATCATGTTATAACTCTCGATTTAAAATTAATTGCCGACGTTGCTTTAGTAGGATTTCCTAATGCTGGTAAAAGTACTCTGTTAAGATCGATATCAAATGCCAAGCCACGAGTTGCTGATTATCCTTGTAAGTCTAACTAATTAATTATCATTTACTGATCACTTAGTGTCTATACTTCATAATAATTTATTCGTAGAGAATAGGACTAGGAGAATAAATGAATTAATTTAAATAAATTAGGCGTTTTAATTTTTAGCTGCTGAGGAAGTCATAAATAAATGACGAAACATTCAATTCATTTATTTTCCTACGAATGAATAATTAATTTAAATAAATTTTTTATTTGTTTTCAGTTACGACAATTCGTCCTAATTTAGGAATAATAAATTACCCAGATCTCCGAAGAATTACGGTTGCCGATTTACCAGGACTTATTGAAGGAGCTCATGTCAATATTGGCATGGGCCACAAATTTCTTAAGCATTTAGACAGAACAAAACTGCTTGTTTTCATTGTAGACATTCAGGGTTTCCGTTTATCACAACAGCACAGTTACCGCGACTGTCTCGAGACAGTTATTCTGCTGAACAAAGAATTGGAACTTTATAACCCAGACTTGTTGGACATGCACGCAATTCTTTTGGTGAATAAAATGGATACTCCGGATGCTGATGTTAAGTTCAAAGAAATAGAGTCAATGTTACGTGATCTCAGTACAGTAGTGCGTAAAATTCCTGATGAAATACAACCCGAGAGATTGATTGAGTTTGACGAAATTATAAAGACATCATTGATTAGCAAAAATAAAGACGAAATACAGATGATTAAAGACCGAATTCGTCATCATCTAGACAAAATAGCCATAGAAGAAGTTAAAGAACGTGAAGATAAAAATGTTGAAGTAGAACTCTACGAAAAACTTAAATCCGAATCACGGACACATGCTCCGACGATGGTTTAATTTTTATATATGTATAAACTTTATTTTATATATGTAAATAATTATTCTTATTAAATAATTTTTTAGTAATTGCTATTTAAAAAAAACAAACTATTTACACTATTTACATTTAAAATTAATTAATTATTTAATCAAGGGTATAAATCTCTAGTTTTTATGTTGCTGGATTTAATATCTTCGTCTTTAATTAATTGCGTCCAGTCTTCACCAAGCGGCGCTCTAGCCTCTGAATTAACTTTTTCAATTTCAACTGGATCTCTAAGTACTCCAGCATCAGCATTCCATCGTTCAATTCCATTCCAAGCAATCATTATACCATTGTCCATACACAGTTGGGGTGGAGGACGTACTAAACGATAACCCGTCTCATTGCAGACTATTCCTAATGCTTTTGCAATAAAATTATTACACGCAACTCCTCCTGATACAATCTGCAAGTAAAATTATATATCATTAAACTTCTAACTTGATAATTTAAAATAAATAAAATTAATATACCAGAGTACGCTGATCATGAGGAATTAAATTTTTCATATCCAAAAACGCCATAGCTCGTTTTGTTTTAAGAGATATTTGTTTAGCAATAGCTAATTGGAATCCAGCACAGAGATTTTCAATGTCTGGAATAATTTCATCACCTATTACTTTTGACTTCAATTCTTGGCGTTTAATATGAGACATTACGCTGTTTTTTAGTCCAGCAAAACTAAAGTTGCAGTCACGATAATGCGTCATGCAAAATGGGAATTCAAATTGTTCTGGATTCGTTGCTTTACTTGCCGCTAACTCTATTGCCTGCCCACCATTTTTACCCCAATATTCTGGTAGATTAATCATTTTTAATCTACGCGCTGTCTGAAAAGTTTAAAAAATTCTAATTGATAATTTTAAATGGTGACAACTATTTAATTATTTATTTATTTAAATAGATACCTTATCAAATGCTTCACCAGGAGCATCATCAATTGATTTACCAAGAATATAAAATTCACTGATGTTTTTTACAAGTGCCAGTAAACAGTGACCTCCTGATATTAATAGAACCAGAAACGGAAAATCAACCTAAATTCAAAATTAATTAATTTTTATTCATAGAAAAGTAGAGTTTCACTGGTTTTAGTAAGTAACCATCTAGTATTGTACATATCGCTGGATAATTTCCGTGACATATAAAACATTACATTCATCAATTATTTAAATGAATGTGACGTAGCTGACAATTGTCAATTTTTTTTCTTAAGTTTTTGAGTGAATAAATGAAATGTAAGCAGAATAATAATTTAAAAACTCGTATTTAAATAATTGAAAAATCAGTACGCGCATTTTTTTCAATCTAATTAATTTATTTATCTAAAATTGTCTCATATCTGCTACATTAAAGCCCATTTATTTAAATTGTAATCAAAGAATAAAAAAAAATACCTTTTCAATCATTCTTGCGGTCAAAGCATGTGCTTCCATATGATGAATAGGAATAAATGGTTTATTGCCTACTCTCGACAAATATTTACCAAAATTCCTACCAATCATCAGTGACAAAGCCAGACCTGGTTTAAGGGTCGTGGCTATTGCATCAACATCTCGTAATCTTAACCCAGCTGACCGCAAAGCTTTTTCACATACATCTGTTATATTTTCTCTGTGCAATTGTCTAGCTACCGGTGGAATTATTCCTCCGTATCTTTTAAATAAATAAATAAAACAATAATTTATTATTTTAAATGTATAAATAAATCATGATCCTGAAGTTAGCCAACAATTAATAATTGTTTTATTTTGTTTTTCTAAGAAACCAATAAAAAAAAAAAAAAAAAAAAAAAAACTAACAATATGCATGAGTAGAAAATTTAAGAAAACTATAGGCACAATTTTTGAAAATATTTTTTTTTTTTATAATTCGTTTCTAAAAAAATTCAAAAATTATTAGACGTCAGCTTACTTGAGTATCATATATGAGTGTGAGTGTAACTGACAAGTGGGAATTTTTTAAATTTTTGAATAAATAAATAAAATGTAAGTAGAATTAAAATTTTAAAATGCGTTTTTAGATCAATGAAAAATTAGTGCACGCGTTTTTTTTAAATTTCATTATTTTAATTTATTTATTTATTCATTTTAAATTTAAAAATTGTCTGATGTCTGCTACATTTACACTCTTATAAATAAACGTTATACTGAAAGTCGCAGACATTAAAATTTATTTATTTTTAAATAAACAAATAAAATACTTATAGAAAAAATTTTTGAAAATTGCATATAAAAAACTTTAAAAAATCAGTTTGTCCATGAATTCAAAAATACTTTACTTATAAGTAACCTGTATATAAAAATTATAAAATTGTCTGATGCCTGCTACCCTCAGTATCACAAATAAATAAATAAATATAAATAAAATAACAATTTACTTCAAATGAACATCAAGTTGCGAATGTAAAGCATCACCTAGAATATTCCCATTGCTATCAACAATAGCAACACCCGTATCATCACAACTTGTTTCAATACCCAAAATTTTAATAACTCTATTATTATTTGATAATTTTCTATCAAAATTAATCATAAATTTATTATACAAGTTATTATATTTTACAAATTTCATTTTTATCTAAAAATTCGTCATAGAAATTTAAATAAACACTAAACATATATGTTTTTTCTGTAAACACGTGATAATTTTCTGTCTTCGTTACACTGACGGTCTTTGTCTATCAACTGATTGGTTACTGCGCCAACTCCTGTTGATTTCGATCCTTACTTTCATTATCAGTGTAAACATTTCATCAGTGTGCTTAAAAAATATCCATTTCCGGTTTATTTAAATAATTAAAATAAATAATCAATGAGAAAAAGAAGAAATAGAATGCCAACGGCATCAGTTCAAATAAAGTCAGCAACCATAGCCCTGGCAACAGCAAATGCAGTCGCAAATGCAGTGACAACATCTCAGACCATGTCAGCAGCTCCAGTAAATACAACCTGCGAACCATTGAGAATAACTCACATTAAACCATCATTCAATAATCATGAATTAGCTTTAGCTGCTAGACAAGATCTATGGCATAAATTTATAATATTTGACGTCGGCGGGTTCAGTATGGAAACTATTCTGGACTCTATTTTATCAGCATGTCAACCAGAGGTTATTCTGCCAGTCCAGTACCAAGTTGATGATTCCAACAAAGCGACTTTTCTTGCTAAATGTACTATCGCTGCTATAGATACGTTTGTGAAACAAGGACTGATGATAAGACTGCCTGAGGATCATATTTTAAAGATGGACATAGTCTTAGGTTTTATAAACATGCAGGATTTACAAATAAACTTACACCGTATTATTGCTGATGTTTTAAATTCGCGGTGGGACGGCGCCAAAAAAATCCTCAATCTCGAGGACTTTCATCATGACAAACAGCTTGGGCCACTTTACTGTCCATTATCATCATCTGGAGTTTTTATCCTGGTATTAAAGTGTTGCAAAATGCGTGTGGGAAATACGCGGGACAATAAATTACCGATACGTGAATTAAATTTACGTAATAATCGATTATTTGGTATACTGTTGTATGAAAAATTGTTTGGATTCAATCTAACTAAGCTGGATTTGAGGCATAATAAAATTTCAAACATTGACTACTTGCGTTATTTTTCTGAATTCAAAGTGACAGAACTGTGGCTTGATGGTAATCCATTTTGCGAACAGTTCAATAAACCGGAAGATTATATCGAAGCTGTTAAATATGTGTTTCCAAACCTACAGAAACTTGATGGTGTTATAATTGACGTTAAACGCCAGCATGTGCCTCTTAGCCAAAAGTATTATTTGGCTGACGGATCACGAATGAATCTTGTGCGTCAATTTGTCCAGCATTATTTTACTCTATTCGATCAAAAAGATCGGACCGATTTGAATGGACTCTACGAGTCTAATGCATTTTTCTCAGCGACATTTGGAGATATCGCTAATCCACGTCACAGACAATTGACTAAAATACTTAATATTAATAGAAATTTATTGAAAGTTGTTGATTACTCGAGATGTTACAAGTATTTGTTGAATGGAGCTGGTGAAATAATTGATTCTTTAAGAAAGTTACCGCCTACGTTTCATAATTACAAGACTTTTTCAATTGATATTCTTCATCAGGGTAATAAACACCTGGCAATTAACATCCAGGGACCATTTTTCTACCGTGAGTTTCCAATATCGCTCTTCTTTAGTCGCACATTTATTATCGTCGAGAAAGAAGACCGGGAATTTAGAATAGTCAATGACCAGTATCACATACGGAGTGGGAATGCCACGATGATTGAGAATAGTAATGCAAGTGCTGCATTGGATGTTGTGCCCGACTTCACTCCCACTTACTTGGGCGAGGGCGAGAAAAATGATCTAGTCAAATTCTTGTCAAATGTCAGTACGATGAAAATGAATTTTTGTCGGGAGTTTCTCGAACAATCTGACTGGAATTTGCGCGACGCTATCAGTAAATTCATGAAATCTTATTCAGTAAATGACATACCGCCACAAGCTTTTGAATCAAAGTACTAATCTAAAAATCATTGTAATCAATTGATAATAATAATAGTTTTTTTTTAAATACAATATACATGTAAATATAAATTCTTATTTAAATAAACAAACAAATGAATAATTATTTTTTATATTTGTAATCATTTTATACTGATTGTTATCAACATCCTTGCTGTATATTTAGTAGCATTATACTTTTAGTTATGTGAGGAATCGTGTTGACATTTGAATTGACTCCTAATTCAAATACTTTTTGTAACAACGGCAATGCATGTTCTGTAAATAAAATATTAAATGATTTAATTAATCAAATTTAAAAATTTATAAAGTTTTATGTTCGCCTGCTTGCTCTGGGGTCCATGGAGCAGAACCGATTGATACCGAAAGAATCTGATGTCAATTTATAAATTGAAAATTATTTTACTCTGAAAATTAATTTTTGAATGAGGAAATTTTTCATTAATTTATATGTAATGTTAAAAAATATATCATTTCAAGTCATTGTTATCTAATTTTTTGTTTTTTAAATTAATTCACTAAAAAATATTCAATATTTAACTAAACAATTTATGAATTTGATAAATATGTCAATTGGTATATTATTCAAATTGCAACTTTACATTATATAAATCTGTAGTGTTGGGAAAATTTCGTTCACTTTTAAAATTTTTTGGGCTCTCTCCGAGTAGACCAGATCACGCAGCCAAACACATGCCCCCCCCCCTCCCAATTAAAAAAAATTTTCAATAACTCAACTGTTAAAAGTGGATCAAAATTTTATCAATTAATTAAAAAAAAAAATTAAAGAATTAATTAAAATAAAGACAACATAGTTGCGAAGCCCTTAGTGATAGTCAAAAATATTACGGATACTTGTAGAAAATTAAAAATTACCTTGCATACAGAGAACAACATCAGGAAGTCTATCAAGTGCAGACATTAAAACATCGGACCTAGGACTATCAAGGCAACGTTGGAATGCTGATAATATAGTAAGATTAAGTGTCGGCCGATGTTTCAGCGCCTTCGCGAGCAATGAATGAGCTAGACTTCTAATATTTCCTTGGGGTGATACCAATAACTCAGTTAGACTGTCAGTGACATATTCAAATATCAAAGGCTTGCGGGATGACAGGTGATCAATTTCTTGTAGAGCCGACAAGACATCTAGTAAAATTTATAATCATAAATAAAAAGGTTTCATAATTATTTTAGAAGAGTTGATACTGAAAAGCTGTTTACCTTCGCCTTGAATTTTTCCCAGAGCTCCAACAAGAAGGTGCCAGTGCTGAGGTAACCCGGTGTCTTGATGATTGATTGGTGGTGGACCAGCTAAAAATATTTCTTCTCCATTAGTTCCTTCTCTGGGTCCCGGTATCGTGGCAATTAATGACCTCAAACTGATTACTCCGGAATAGTATGACTGGAGTTCACGTAACACGTGGACATGATTGTGAAGATACTTGAGAGCACGTTGAGCGTCATGTGAAATGTAAGATTGTAATAACGCGACAAATCTATTTAACAGTGTCAACAAAGTGTGATGTTCTTTGTAAGTTCCGTAGTTTTGGAAACACTGGAAATAATTTTCCAGTGTATTTTCCAAAGCAGTTTGATGCTCTTCGTTGAATAAATACGGCTGGAGAAGTTCCAAAAGTCCCATAACTTGAATAAATAAATTTAAGTGATTTCCTGTACGGAAGTCAATCATGTCTAGGTGCGATCTGCCCGTAAGTGATGACGCGAGCATCGGTAATTGCCGGAGAACTAGAATTGGATGTACCGCTGCCATTTTCCTAGCACACAATTCAAACTCTTGAGACTTTGAGATCCATGATTTTTGTCTTGGAGTCGCTGCTAGTGCGGTCAGCAATGAATGACTCATACAGTCCAATACTGATCCAGTCCACTCGGTAATCTTGGCACCAGCGACAAATTTTTTAGCTTGAAATTGATTTAAAAAGCAAATCACTTTTGGTATTTTCATGTACATGTGCAGAAGAAACTGATGAGCCATTTCTGATTCAATGATATTTGTGTTGTTTATCATACGATCTGCTAGATACTTTACGACTTCAGACGTTAATTTTTCTTTAGTAGACAGGCAATGCTGGAGTAAGTCGAGCCGTAACTCCATTTGCGTCAACGCAGCATTTTTTCCCTGGCGACCGTGAACGACAATGGCTTCGGCCACGACGTAAGCTACCAGAGTTAGAAGCTGCTGTTGAGTGAGCAGTAAAATGTCCTCTGGAACGTAATGCTTGGGAGTAAATTTATCACGACCTTGCCATAACTTTGGATTGCACGTTAGGGCCCATAGAAAATCCAGAACGGCGGTTGGATCGTATTCTTCATCGCACTTAGCTAGCAGGTGTCCAACACACTTGTACAGAGTCGCCCAGCTTGCGCGATGAGTCAGCAGAGTCAGCAAATAAGGACGATAAGCATGAGAGTTAACGATACTCTCATCAATCTTCACATGTAGTTTTGATTTACCAAAGAGAAGTTTCATTTGTAGAATAGGACAGACTCCAATGAGCTCAGGTTCAATCGACGCCAACCAGTCAATCAAAAGACCTGTTCTGGGCTTAATCAAACCTTCATCACTGTCTGACACCAATGATTGCGCCATTGCGTTAACTAAAATATTATTATTAGCGTTTTTCAAGAGAATATCTAGTAGAGTTCGTCCCACACTCTCTAAATTAACTGGGTCCGTGTTTTCTAAAATTTCCGAAGGTTCACGTGTTTTAGTCAATGCCACCAGGTCATTGCGTCGGGCTGTTTTAGTTTTTTGGACATCAGCAAAGTTACGTAGAATAGACAAAATTGGCGCTTTGACATCACCGATAAGTGAAATTAAATTCAAACACATACTTCTACCCAGATCAATCAAGTTCATTGGCGTTCCAGGTTTTTTTAACGGCAATAAAATAATTCTCATTAGTGTGCAAGAGTACTGAGGCATGTGGACAAGTGATGAGAGAAATTGTTCAACTTGCATTGAACTCAACACACTGCATATATGTTGGATTGCTAAAATAATAGCACCGCTTTCTTTTGTTGACTTTTGCAAATCTTTAGCCAGTGTTTTGTGTAATCGTCTGTAGGCTTCCGCTTTCTGCACCAATGGAATATTTTCAATAAACAATTTATTTATCAAATGAGGTACTTCCGTTTTAACCGGATACTGTATAACCGATTGATTTTTAATCATCGCGCTTTGAGGCAATGGCTCTTGTAATTTTTCTGTACTAACTACTGCTGCCTCGAGTAACTGTGGCTCGACTAATTGAAGTACTTGAACAAATACCAGACCACCAGTTGCACCACGATGATGTTGCACCTTTACCAATTGCGCCATGTAAGCTTTGTCAAGTACAGCTTCACCAACAGAGCCCGGGTCAATTTGCACAGCGAGATCTAGTGTATGCAGCAATTTACTCATTGAGGAAACTGGTATTCCAAAACTCTGGATAAAAAGAACCAGTTGTTGAGGCTCAAGATCTTTTAGAGCAGCGTCAACTAGTCTAGGCACATTGCTCCGTATCATTCGTAATTTTAACCAGTCAGGAATCAGCAACGCTTCTTCACTAGTATCAACAAGATAAGCCTTTGGAGGATCACTGTCTTCAGGGAACCAAGTCTCCAATAAATCATTTGACAGTCCACGTTCGTCAATAACGTCATACGTCAAAAGAATAATCATCGCATGGACAACGAGGATATGCATTGTACATTCTTCGCCGCTGCTCCACTGTACGAGTATCTGATCCTGGCTTTCGGACCATGTGTAGCCTTCGCCACTTGGTGAGCGTGCTTTTCTCAAATAATTACAAAATATTGTTTTGAAAGCTTGAAGAGTTTGTTTCGTTTGAGGACAGTCGCTGTCAGGTTCTGGTAGTATTGCTGCTGTTATTGTGCTTCGCTCAACAACCAACTGGGATATTTCGTTCGCTAAATCTGTAAATTCCGGTAGGTCGTCATCCACAGTGTGTTCAGCTAGATAAGCAATATAAGCACGTACTAACTCTGGATTATTTTCAACTTGACAAGCGCCACGTAGTGCAACAGAGACCAGTGTCCGTACTGCTGAAAAATGGGGTATGGAGGGAAGCTTTCGCAGCAGCCAGACTTCGCTGTCGCTGCTACCGTCAACTTCCATACTCTCGTCTTCAAGAGGAATTGAATCTAAAACTAATTTTAGTCCTGTTATCGCTTGAATACGACTGTTACTCTGTTGGCTGCTTAGTCTTCGTAAAAAGTACTCCAATACTTCGTAAGCGTGTTGTTGATTTTCACTAGGGTCTGTCAGAAGTTTTTGAAGATGCCCAAGTAGTTGTTGCTGGCGAGGTTGTTTGTCCACAGCTTGGGCGGTTGTTGATAGCAAAAATTCACAGAGACACTGGACTGGCAGTTGACTGAGAGAACTTTCGCTGTTTTGCACAAGATCAGCCAACCACGGCATACTTTGAGATGAGCTCTGTTGCTGTCTTTGTATGATGTCCAGCAAAAAATCAGGCTTACGTGAACGGCAAAGTAAATGTCCAAGTCTGTGAGAAACATTTAGCGATTGAATATGCTCTAGTACTGCTGGCGGTGGTCTTCTTGCTATTCCACTTGGATCCATAGTAATTAGTTGTGACAATAATAGACTGTTTGACTCAGAAATTTGGACTTTTGTCGACGCAGCAGCCAAGTGCGACTCGTACTCAAGTATTTCTAATTTTTCCCGTGCCTCTCTTTGCATTTCTTTAGCACGCTCTTGTTCAATTATTTCTGGAAGTGCTAGAGTCGGTGGTGGATATGAAAAATGATTTGTTATGCACATCTCCATAAGTGTGCGCAGAATTGGATAACGATTCCAGCCAGTAGCACCAATAGTTGTGGGATTGTGCGCTGCTAGTATCAATAATATAGTCCAGCCTTTCCAGTAATTATTAGATATCGCAAGATTCGGAGGAGTGTAACCGGACGGTATGTTTATTGATCCAGGAGGTTGGTACACACATAAATGAAATATTAAATCAATGATATCTTGCTTATCTGCTTGTAACATCGGGAATGTTTCTGTTGAATTTCCAGCCGCTCGTCTTACCAACTGGTCAACGACGTCCAATATTTCTAGCTGAGAGTTTCCTATTTCTTTGGACATTCCCATCATCATTATTCGCAGTACAGTAGTCTGTAATAGAGGAACCTCGCAGACAATGCGCATAAATAGTACACGGTCTGTTTCCGGTGGCCAATTATCTAACTTGTAATAATGCTCAGGAGAATCCAACAGCATAATTTTTTGAATAGCCTTCAATAATTCAACTTTACCAACTCCATAAACTGCCTGAGCTGAGGTTTGTAGCCAGGCTGTCGTGTCATACTGAATCGTCGATACCAACTTTTGAAATTGTTGTAGAGGCGCAATATCTTTTTTCTCACCCCGTTGTGTCATCAGAACAATTTCTTTTACTTGAGGGCTTATTGCTAAAAACATACAAAGACAGAGTAGATCAATTATTGATGCAAACATGCGTTCTTTAAATTCAAATGCCGCAAGCTGCTGCAATATTTGCGGCCGCTCTTTCATCAGTGCTCGTGCGAGTGTCATCATATTTATATCATGACGACAAACGCGTATTATTTCACGGAAAAGTGCTCTTAGGGGACGTAAAAAGTCTTCACGATTCATTAAGAGATCTTGGAATATTTCTGCTAATAATTTTGCAGATGCTTCTGGTGCTGCTTGAAACATAACTGCCAACATTGGCATGTTGTTTGAATTCCTGGCGTTAGATAATTCATTGTAAATTGTGTGCTTCAACATGGTAGACAAATTTTCCGGGTGTAATCCTATTAATTCTTTGATTCCATTTAAATACAAATTAACAACTGCTTTTGTTTTCAGTCTCAGCTTCACCAGCTGACTTATTACCTCGACATCACGTTGTGTGTGAGTCGTACAGTTGTAGCAGATATAAATCAATAATTCCTGAGCTGGTTTCATGAGTTTGGGATTGTGTAGCCACACTTCAATACGTGGTAACACTAGATTACGTATCTCAACGAGACCGCATGCTGACGAAAGTAATTTCAAAACATTTTTTGTTATTGACTCTGGTTGACGACGGTTCAATTGTTCCTTAACAGCATCTAGTACTATTGTTTCGACAGTCTCAGGACAGTGTGCGTATCTCAGACTCACAGTAAATTCCGACTTATCTTTGTCACCAAGTTGTATTGTTGATGTTACCGAGTCTTCATCTTCCATTGTCGACGGGCTGTGACAATCACGAGGTGCTAATACCGATAGCTCATGCTGGAGTGCACTCTTGGGAGGTATTCTCGTACAGAAACCTGTTAAAATATTGTCTGTAAAACCTTTACATTCGTCATGATCAACCCAGACACGTTCACCCAGCGCGTCTTCAATGTACAACTTTATAAAAATATCTGGCCAGGCTTTTTTGTCATGAAATCCGCGCATCAGTAGATTAGCAGCTAGTACAGGTACCAAGGGATTGCCTTTGCTCTTAAAATTATGAGCCTGATCGCGTTTTAATAGCGAGGATAGTGCATGTAATATACAATCATTTGAAAATATTGATGGTCTTATTTTTGCTAAATACATAAGACCCATGTAAAGCAGAGCATCAGGTTTCCATCGCTGATTTTTAAGTGTTTTAATGGCACCACAAATTAAACCAATAACTTTATCACCCTCGTCATTGTCACTGGCTTCCAGTACCATGGGTACCAGGTCCGGGGATTCGCAATCAATGGCCACGACTTCCCAGGCCTCAGCACTGGACATCGGCGGACGTGGATGACTGCTAGCATGACTTAGTTTAGCTTTCTTCGGTGCTATATAAGACGGCAATGAGCCAGCAGGTGCTTCTTTCTTTCGCTCTGAACTCGACGCCGTTGACGAAGTTGATGACGTGCTCGGCTTGCTGTGTATAACTCCAGGTCTTTTAGATTCCAGCACATCTCTTCCGCTTTTAGAACCCAGTGCAAACAAATCTGGTGGATGCTGAGCTATTTTGCTCTTGGCTCGGCTGATTATCGCTGGTTTATTTCGCTCCATATTTTATTTTATATCTCCTTTACGATCCTGCTGCTTAATTTTTATGTCATTAATTTATTTATAAACTTAATTTACTATATTAGGTTAGGATTTCTTACCCAGTATTACCATGCTGACACTTCAAGAGACGTTATGGTTATGGGCTGCTCTGTTTATCTCGTTTGTTTATGTTACGATTTAGTACATCCACCAGGAAGCGCTGCTGATTAACAAAAATGGCCAACTTTGACAGCTGTCCGTTGCATCTGTAAAATTTCTACAATCACTTATTATTATTTTTGTTTTGTAATATTTAGCTGCTTCAACGTCCATTTTTCCCTCCTTTATTCTCTTTGTTGTTATAAATTCACGTGGGTTATTTTAATATTATTATTGGTTTTATTTATTTTATTTTTAATAAATAAATAATTTATATTTTATTTTAAATAAAAACTACAGATTCAAAGTTTAAAAAGGCAATTCGTTATATTATTTTCATAATTAATCATTATTTTATTTTTAATTTTAATTTAATTATAGCTTGATACATTTTTTTGTGAGTGTGAATGTAGCAGACATGAGACAATTTATAAATTTTAAATAACTAAATTCAAAAAAATGCGCGCACTGATTTTTCATTGATTTAAATATAAATAAGATACATTTTTTAATTTTTACCCGACGTACATTTTATTTATTTATTCAAAAATTAAAAATATTCCTACTTGTCAGTTACATTCACACTTATTTTTATGATACTGACATAAGCCGTCTAATAATTTTGGATTTTTTTAAAAACGACAAATTTAAAAAGAAAAATATTTCAGAAAATTGCACCTATAGTTTTTCTAATTTTCTAAAAGTGCATAATTTACAAATTTTTTTTTTTTCATATTAAATTGTTGAAAAAAAAATCCAAAAATTGTTGATCGTCTGCGAACTTGTTATTAATAATAATAATAAATTTTTTTTTTTTAGAAGAGAGCTGGTGTAAAAAATATAAATGATAAGAATGAATAAAAGGCAAAGAGAAATGGAGGATTATGATGATGATCGTAATAAAGTTAGCAAGCAACGTAAAATAATAAATAGCGATACACAAGACAGTTGTTTTTTTGATTTGACAGATGACAATTCAAATGACAATGATAAAGATAAGTACAGTAATTTTACTGCATTGTTGGATGCCTCCAGTTCTGATGAGGATAGTAACAATGTAGGAAATAAATCTGACAATCAACATCCAGTGTCTAGTAAAAATTCAGTAGCAAATGACAGTAATGATAAAAATGAATTTAATAAATTTACTGCTTTGTTGGATGAATCAAGTTCTGATGATAACAATGATGTAGAGAGCAAATCAAATAATCAAAACTCAGTGTCATCTAGCAAAACAATTTCTTCAGTAAAAAATAATAAAGCCAAAGATGAATATACTAAATTTACTGCTCTGTTAGATGAGTCCAGTTCTGATGATGATAATAATGATGATAAGAATGTAGAAAATAAATCTAGTAAGAAAGATCATCACATAGATGTTGGTGACAGTGCGCTGGTGAATAAATTATTGTCACAGTTTTCCGACAATGATGATGATTCGTCTTTTATTGATTCTGGACGTGGTGCCAGTCTTGCACTGACAGATCAGACAGTGTCTAGCCTGAGTCTCCCAACAAATTCATTGAATGATAAAAAAAATAATTTAATCAGCCAGGATTCTGAACTGATTATTGAAGACGGTCTTGGCGATTTCTTTGGTGAGTGGGATGATGATGGCGAACATTCCGCGTTGGATCTTACACAGTTCAGACGTTGCGAAGTTATTGAAGTTAGTCGTCAAATGCGATGCACACGTGTCTTAGTCGAAGACTTGGAGTCTGGTAAACGTGCTGAAGTTTTGTGTTCTGAAAATTGGTAATTATTTTTAAAATTTGAAAGCTGATAAACTATTCAGAATAATCTGTTTAATTTTTCTTGTTTTTTATCCAGGCAAAATACACAATTTGTAATCGGCGAACCGGTGATGGTGAAAGCTGTTAAATATTTTGATGAATGGGTTGTCAATAACGAGAGTGGAATGTTTGTTACACAAGCAGATACTCTTGTATCCGGAACATCAGTAGTCCAAGGAATATTTTGCGAGCGTCAAGGAATTTTAGCTCAAAAATTTAATGGTATCAATTGTCTACCAAATATTCCAGCAAATGATGCGTCAATGTCTTGCGGAACTATTGTACACGAGTTACTACAGACTGCACTTAAGCGCGAGATTTATGATCTACCAGGAATACGGGCATTGCTGAATAATATTTTAAAGCAACCGCACATTGTTCAGTTGGTTTACGGGTCTGAATTGACGACAAAGGAAATAAAAGAACTCCTAGATGAGTATGTGTACATGATAAATCAATTTATGGATCGTTACATTATTGGTAATACACCCGAGCACGGTGACAATGACTTTCCTGGTACGAT
Source organism: Microplitis demolitor (assembly GCF_026212275.2). Lineage (NCBI taxonomy): Eukaryota > Metazoa > Arthropoda > Insecta > Hymenoptera > Braconidae > Microplitis > Microplitis demolitor. The sequence goes on along the minus strand of NC_068545.1, from coordinate 22,627,111 downwards.
TTCTTGTGTAAAAGACGTTGAGGAAAATGTTTGGTTGCCTTCCTTGGGTGTCAAAGGTAAAATAGACGTCACTGTTGAGGTAAGTATCGATAAAAAGCGTAAAATTATGCCGCTGGAAATAAAAACAGGCCGCGCATCTTATTCTGCTGAACATAAAGGACAATTATATTTGTATACAATGATGTTGAAGTCATTGGGTTATGATGTTAATTCAGGACTACTGCTCTATATCAAAGAGAATAGAATGCAAGAAATAGCAAGCACACGTCACGAACAACGTGATTTAATTTTATTGAGAAACAGCATCGCTTACTATTTATCACGACAACCGGTTGTTACAGAAACTGAAGATGAAAACCAAGAGATTATTAAAAATTGGCTGCTACCTGAATTACCAGAGCCTATAAACTTTGTTACGGCTTGTAAAAAGTGTACTTATAATACAGCCTGTTGTTTATTTGTTAAACAAGATCCTAATTCTGAGCTTTCTGAGTCACACCCACATAGGAAACTCACTTCAACTCTGCTTCAGCACTTGACTGATGATCATATGCGATATATAATGGCTTGGGTATCAATGCTACAGATGGAGGAGTCGTATAATCGTAGTGCTGCTGGTAATCGTTCAATATGGTCACAGACACCCACTGAAAGAGAAACACAACGCATGTGTTTGAGTTATTTAACAATTGTGAAACCGGTTGTTAAAGAAGATGAAGATACTTTTATTCTTACATTCGTGCGCGGGGAATTAAAAGACGACAGTATTAAATTACCAGTTAAAAATTTTAATGAAGTATTTGACAAAGATGGATATGTCATGGTAAATACTTGTATGAGAATAAATATTATTACTGGGTACGTAGTCGATGTCAGTAAAAATTCAGTATCAGTTTCTGTGGAGAAAGACATCACTAAATGGAGTACTGCTAAATTTTATCACCTTGATGTCGTTGCTTCGGCTATGACTCCGTACAAAGTACTTGGAACTCTTGCAACTCTTCTTGTTGACAATGACATTACAAGGAAATTACGAAAAATAATTATTGATAAACAACCGGCATCGTTTGGTGATGAATCGCTTACAAGACTGACTTACGGAGAGCCGGCTAGAATACTTAATACACTTAATAAGTATCAGCAGGAAGCTTTGAAAGCTGCTGTATGTACAAATGACTATGTTTTAATAAAAGGAATGCCGGGTACTGGAAAAACACAAACACTTGTTGCGTTAATTCAAATTTTAGTTCATCTAGGAAACTCAGTATTGATAACAGCCCATACTCATGTGGCGGTTGATAATATTTTGATGAAATTACATGAGAAAAATGTTGACTTTTTACGTTTAGGTACGAAGAACAGAGTTCATCCGAGTTTACATCATAAGATTGATGAAGTATTTCTCAGTCAGTGTGATACTGTAGAAAAATTGGATGCAGCATTTCGTAAAAAGGCATTTTTATTTTTTAATTTATTATTTTAAAGTAATCAATAAAATTGAATAATTTGGTATTGTTTTTTTAGCGTATTGTTGCAGTTACATGTCTAGGTGCAAGTCACACACTTTTATCACGACGTATTTTCGATTATTGTTTAGTGGACGAGTGTACGCAAGCATTGCAACCAGTATTACTCCGTCCATTATACAATGCCACTAAATTTGTACTAGTTGGCGATCCAGAACAGCTACCAGCTGTAATTAGATTCAATGAAGCTAGGTGAGAATTAATTGTATAAGCGTTAATTGAATAAATATTTTTTTTTTCTTTTACATGAACCAATTTTGTTATCTGTTTTTATGCACCAAGGACAATGATGTCGTATGTAGACTTGTCAAAAAAATACTTAACTTTATTTTTACAATTATTTAAATAAATATATGTTTTTTAGAAAACTAGGTATGAATGAAGACATGTTTACTAGATTAGATAGTGTTAATAATACACGTATTTTGAAGCAACAATATCGAATGAACAAACCAATTATGGATCTTGCTAATAAATTGACTTACAATGGAGAACTTTTGGCGGGCAATCAGAAAATAGCCAATGCTACGTTACAGTTCGTTAATAAAAAAGTAATAAAATTTTTTTTAAATTCGATTCAGGGCATTCTCAGATAGTGTCCCCTCTCCCACTTTTTAAAAATATGCAATGACTTTCAACTGTCATAAGCGTATTTAAATTTTATTAATTAATTAAAAAAACGACAATTTCGTCGAGATATAGAATTTTTTAAAAATTACTTACAGTTGCTATCAATTAGGAGTTAAATTTGAAAATTCAAATTGTAAAACCGACATGAAAATTTTACTGAAATTTATGTAACAAATTTTGTTTAATTCCTAATTGATATCAACTGTAAGTACATTTTTTTTAAGACAGTTGAGTTATTGAAAATTTTTAAAAAGTGAACACTATCCGAGAATGGCCTTAGAGTAGTTTATTTATTATTAATTAATAACTTTTTAATTTATCAGGTCGTGGAATCCAGTGAAGGTTGGGTAAGAAAATGTCTATCTTGCGATTTAAAAGATGCTGTGATTATGCTAGATACTGAAGATACTTACAATCTACGTGTTGAAATAAAATCATCGCATGTACTTGATAACGAAGTATCTCGTTGCGTTAATTACTGTGAAGCCGCTGTTATTATAAAACTATTAAATGTATTGGGAGAAGCGGGTATTGAATCATCAGAAATAGGTGTGATTGCACCATTCACAGCTCAAGTTTCTCTTCTTAAACGTTTAATTGAAAATAAAATAGAAATAAATACCGTGGATCAGTATCAGGGGCGTGATAAGCGTGTCATTATTCTCTCGTGTACGAGAAGTGATAGACGTGAGTCGAAAAAACAAGTAACAGATTATGAAATTTTAAATGATCATACCAGAATAAATGTTGCGCTTACTCGTGCTAAGCACAAGCTTATTATTATTGGTGATAGACAGAGTCTCGTAAGATTTACACCTTTTAAAAAATTATTTGATATACTTAAAGACGAAGTGATCGTTTTAAAACCTGGTTGCGATAATTTTGCTTGGGATAAATTGAGTAAGTTGGTTACTAAACCGTAAATTGCATTTCGAGATTAAATGTACGATATTTAAACATAAAATTCAAAAATTACATTTTTTTTTCTTTATTTATCAGCAATAAAATTTTTTCAAAACTTTTTATATCCATGAGTTTTAAATTAATTATTATCCTACTCCAGTCATCGCATCACAGTAATTATTAATTTAAATATTTAATATATTTTAGTATTAAAGTATAATAGATTATTTTTATTGACCTTTTGGCATCTACAGGAGTTATCAAACTCGATGTGACAAAAAAATATTTAGTATAGAGATAATTTAAAAATAAAATAATGGAATTAAATAATAATTTAAATGCAGTATAGTTTAAATTTTGAATCATGCGCCAGAATACAGAAAATTTTTTATGGTTATCGATATTTGATTTATTATAATAATTATTATTTATAAAGTATGCGTTTTATTCTTTAAATATAATGATACTCTTAAGAGTTTATTTTTTTATTTCTTCATCTTATAAATATTATAATTAGCATGTGCTCATCGTCGATTAACCAATACTGTACACGGGAAGCGAGGAGAGGGAGGGATAGATAACTATTCGATTAAATTTAAAGAAAAGAAAACTGAACTGGATTGAATTTAAAAATAAAAATAGAAATAGAAAAAAATAAAAAACAAAATTTTCTCCTTGCGGTATTTATATATTTTAGGCATCGAGGTGAGATACGACGACTAATCAACGTTATTCCGCAGATGATGGCTCTCGTCTTTTCTCCGCATGCTTCTTTGTAAATTCTTCAGCGTTTTTTAAATATTTCTTTTTGTCTTTAAGAAACTCCTCGGCCAAATCCGCCCTCAGCGGGTGCTCGGGTTCCGGATCATTTACTAATGCAATTAACGCTTGAATCACTGTAATTTAATAACTTACTTTTTATCATACAAATTATATTTTGAATCATAAATTATCTAGAAGTTTTCTAGAATATAAATAACAATTTTAGACATTTATACATTTACAGACTAAAATAAAATAGTGGAGATAAGGTAAGAGACCTAGTACCCTATGACTTCAAGTATTTATATATCTATATTTATTAGAATATAGTAATAAATATATAAGTGATCGGGTACTAGTTCCCTGATCGAGTACTAGGTCTCTTACCTTACATATTAAATGTTATATTGATTTAAAAGTTTAAAATAAAATTTACCTTGATCAGTTTTTGTCGCTGGTTTCCAATTTTCAGCAGTAATTATTGGTAAACATACTTGACCTTTCTCATCAACATTTGGATGATATATTTTAGTCTTAAATGTTATCCTCGGTGGTTTAAATGGATACTCTGCAGGGAAATTTATTTCAATACGAAACGCTCCTTTATTATACGGCGGGTTATCCTAGAATTAAATGTAACCCAGAAAAATCATTTATTAATAATTAAATTATGTTCCTCATATATTTATATATTCACCGGTAAAATTAATCCTTGCCAATTAAGAATATTGGATTCATCAACTTGAATGTTCGTAAAGTTTTTCATTGCCGATGCTCTCAAATCATTCAGCTCCTAAAAATTTTTAAAATAATAAATTGAACTGGTAATAAAAAAAAAACATTCATTTGATACAAAAGGATTTATCCTTGAGTTCAATGACTTCATACTTTTTTTTTTGTACAATTAAATGTTAATGACACACATAAATTACAATGACATGAATAAATATATATTGAAGGCCTGTGATAATGATAATTTATAAATTTACAAAATAATAATTTTTTGAATTTACCTTTTGCAATCTTCTGGTAGCTGCCATTTTGAATAAAAAAAGTAACTCTTATAACTATTAATTATTACAGTAAGTATCGCAATAAATAGTGATATAAAAAAAATAAAGCATATAATCTACAGCCGCAATTGTCGTTAAGTTAAACTTCCGATAGACTCTTGTCTTTTTGGATCTTCCGTACGATGACCAACTATATTATTACAGGATTAAGAATTCAATCCTCAATAATATCATCTATATATTTATATGTATATATATATTATGACAAATATAATTACTTATATTATAATTCAAAGTATAGAATAACGGCAACAATTGTCTGGTTTTATTATTTATAACGATTTAATTCAGTGTAATGCAGCCACACTATTTATATTATTCACTAAAATGTAAGTATGTAGGCTACATAAATGAATGAGGAACAAATTATAATAATATCTAGCGTTTTCCCGATCACGACACCATCATGGACGTGTGTGTATTTATAAATAACCACTGAATTATTTTTTTGTTGTTAATTTGGTATGACGAATTTTTAACACTAGATAAATAAATTTTTTTTTCTTCAGTTTTGATTAATTAAAACTTTGGTAATTTAATTACTGATATTTATTTTTAATTTATTCAGTTATTTAGCTGGTGTTCAATAATTGATACTATCGTTTTATTGATTGTAGTATTGGAATAATTAATTATTAACAAATTTACTGAAGTTCTCAGTGTCGCCAACAATTGGTGTCGCGAGGGAGCGTTAATTTAAATTTTGCGCCATCTTGAGTGCGTAGTAAATTTAAATTTCGCTGCGCATTAGCTTTTTAAATTGGATCAGTTTTACTTGGGAGCTGTCTTGAGATGTCGGCTAAATTTTTTACTGATAAAAAAATGAAGTTCACTTAACAATTAATGTAGAGAAGTTATTTTAAATAATTTATTCTGATATTGTAAGAATTTAATAGAGAAATAATTCAAAATGTGTTTCGACGAACAGTATGATGACAATGGTTCGTATTGCTTGTGTTACTATTGATGACGCTGAAAGAAAAGATTTGTAGAAAATTTTAAAAACTATAAGTGCTATTTCTTTAAATAACTTTTTTTTTTTTTTTTAATAATTTATCGCTTCTGAAAACAACGAAATTTATTAGTCGGCTAGCTTCAGTACCTGAAAATTTTTCACATACATTTTTTAAAATTATCGCCTGCCAATTTACTTTACTTATTTTTAATAAATAAATTTGTTTAATGACACTGTCAACATTATTTACAATTGTGTAGTTTGCCCTAATTTATTATGACTTAAATTAGCAGACAACTGACAATTTTAATATTTTAAAATAAAATATAGACTAAATCATAATAAAAAATAATTCATAAAAATCATATGGAGATTTTGAAATTTTTTTGCACATACTTTCAAATATTTTTGCAATAAAATGTAATTTCTCTAGAAAATAAACAAAAATTGAAAGATATCTGCTATTATCAGTATCATAATTTATTTGAAATGTCAATCACTTTTAAAATTAGTTTTGAAAAATCTATTTTTCCTTTACTTTCATAAATAAGAAGTCAAATTAAGTATAGATATTTTTTATTTTTAATAAATTAAAAAAATTTCCTCACAAAATTTCTTCCTCTGCCTCATTAATACGGAAATACAAGTTAAGTATTTATATTTTTATTTAAATACTTCTTAAAAATATTTTTTGTTCATGATAAATCATGGTAAATTCTTGATAACCAAGCTATATGTATATACAATAAATAATGTCAGAAATTAATAACAGCAGCTAAAACTTTATTAGGTCAATAAATTTTGTTACGAAAGTAGTTTGTATTAAAATAATTAAATCAGTGAATAAATCAAATGAAAAAAATGGTATTTGGTATAAATTATATAACAGTTGAGTTTTATTTTTTAGTAACAAATTACAAAAACAAGATTATATTATTCAATAAATTATTTCTCCAAAAATAAATACATTTATTTAACAATTTAACTACTTAGTAATCATCAGTAGCTTCAAATTCATATAAATATGTATATCTTTGTACAATTGTATATGTTTCATATAAAATAACAGGACATTGAATATTAAAAAAAAAAAAACAATGCAAAATATGCATCCCAGTCGTATATTTAAAAAATGCAACCACTGGTTTCAGTTTTTTAAAAAAATTTACATAATACTGTAGTAAAAAAAAAAAATAATAATTAATATAAATCAAGTCCACAAAGACGTAGGCATTATTCCTTCAACTGTATTAGCAGCTGGAGTTAATGTTTCGTCTTTCAAAAAATCTAATGGTAAATCAACTAACTGTCCGCGTACGTTCATTAACATTTCTTGTGCTGTCATAGGATCAGAAGTACTCAGAGGCACTTGTTGTAGATAAAAATTCAATGTTTTAAAATCAGTAACTTCATTAGAAGGAATACAACGAAATACTTGTTCGAATATTTCTGTATTTTCTGAGCTTATTTTTTTCCAAATTTCTGAGTAAAAAGATTTCTTGATAATGTCATCGACATTTATATTTTCAGATGACCAGAGCAACCCTAAATGTTCACGGAAAAGTTGTTTACGCAGTGAACCTGAAAATTTCCCGCATGGATAAGGCGATGAATTCATTTTTCCCTCTTGGAATTCTAAATCATGAATGATGACAGCTATTTCGCTGTCTCTCCGCGCAATCATACTACGATCATTTATATTTGCTGATCCACAAATTACCGTTTTATCATCAACAATCATCAGTTTACTGTGTACGTAAATTAATTCTGTTACCATCGTACCATTGAGTAATGAGTGTGTTCTTAATCCATGAAAAGTAATATAGTCACTGGGATTATCAACACCCGCTGCAATTAATCTATTAATTATGGCATCATTTCCTCGTGATATTGAGGCATAATTCCAGTGAGTTATTGCATGCAATGCTGTGCCAGTTGGACCACCAACTTCACCTTCAAATCCCGGCAGTAGAGGCATCACTACAAATACTCTAAAAACCGCACCCTCTCTGTGTGCACGTAAAATTCTCTTTAGTAATGTCTCGCCTATCCTATTTCTTACCACGTATTTATCCATAGTCGCGAGAGTTATAAAAAATTGATTTTCTATGTAAATAAATTTTTCGGAATTTGTTATTGCTTCGATGTAAGCTTCATGAATGCTCTGTTCCACAGTGTCCGACTCGAGGAATCCAGCGGACCAAGAGCTCACGGATCGCAACACTTGACACTTCACATTGTGTATCAAGCCGTCAGGAATAAAAGGAGCATTACTGGAGCAGTCTTTGTAGGATTTTGGCAGTAAAAATGGGTAAGTTGAATTAAATTTAGCTTTTTCTAATTTAATAGCATTCCAACGTTGAATAAAGTGACGTGCGATATCACGTGCAGACGCGCCTTGAACCATAACTCCTATATCATGCCAAGGCATACGCGGAGTCGTGCTCCTGTCAACGAGATCTTGGTACGGGCTTTCGAGATTATCAAAGTCTTTGACAATAAAATTAGTGTAGTCTTTGCCAAGCCACAATTTAGCTGCGCCCGGAAGACCCGATAGTATGTCCGCATTATTTTTCAAAACTCCCTCCAAGTCAACGGGTTCGGGAATTACCGCATTGTCGACCTGATCTCCATCATCATCATCACTGCTACCATCTAATTCATGTGGATTATAGACCATATTAATTAATTCCTGTCGTTTTATTTTAACATTTTGCTTGACTCGATCCACTGTCGTCTTGGCCATGTCCAGTATATTTTTTTTCTGTAGGTCGGGTGTATTGCATTTGAATCTCTCAGTGTTTGAATCCTCTGGCGGAGATAAAAATGTCGGATTGATAGCTGCTGTACTCTGAGGAGTTCGTGGGGATGAAAGAGTTTTACTGGGCCTTGGAATTATCGGAAGAAATCCGGTAATGGCCATTGCTATTGTGTTGGTAGCTATTGCTAGAGGAAGTACAACATGCTTATTAGCTTTGATTTCAACGGTGCGTTTGCTGCTGGTGGTTGTCACTCTCCCTTTAGTGGGTATGTAGATACTTGACTGATGAACTGAACCCAGGTCTGTTAATCTGTGCTCGTTAGTATCCCATCGTCCGTAACAAAGATCAATTCCACCAATAAATGCCAGCTTTTGGTCCACTACAACTATTTTTTCATGATGAGCCCACAAAAATACTCCAACTCTCGCATGGTCTGGGTGCCTAAATACTTTAATATTTTCTGGACACAAAGAAACTAAACGTTGCTTACTGTAATAACTATTTATTCCTAACGCTAGTTCAACTTCTTTGTAAATCATCACAAATATTTTAATACCAGCCATGGCTTTACGTTGTAAAATTTTATCTAATCGCCAATAATCACCGTCAATCATCGGTCTCTTCATATAAATTTCCGGTGATATCCACCAGTCAGCGATAAAAATTTCTTCACTTGCACTTTCTAACGCGTCCGCAACCGCTGACATGTAACTGGAACCGTCGATAAACCAGGCGGCTGGTGTTGGTGAACGGTACGGCGCGAAAGATCGGTGAGGATTTTGTTGAATAAAACATTTCCCTAAAAATATTATTAATTAATTAATTGAATATCTATTGCAAAATAAAAAAAATATTTACCCTGATTATTAGCAACATTTTGAATAAACTCGAGCCACTCTTTGGCTTTTCTCCTTGTCCAACACTCAATAACAATATGCCGACTCGAGTTAATAATTTGCAAACCATTTCGTGAGCCAGTGGCATACAATCCAGAACTAACTTCAAAACAATTATCCATCAAAATTACAGAGTGTATTCTACCGTCTTTAGGTCTTATGTAAGCGATAAATGTATCTTTAACAACAAAATGACGTGAATGCCATTTACCGCAGAGTGATGTACAAAAATGACTGCAGTGAATACAACTTATACTTTTTAAAAGACCACAAAAATTACAACCGGCTTTTGAACTCGAACCCGTACGTTTTAATATTATTGACTCTTTGCCCTTATCACCCAGATCACCAATAAACGAAAGATGCGATAATTCCATAAAACTTATCGTCTCTGGATGACGTTTATAAATTTCTATTTTCAACAAATTACTCAGGTAGTCTTCCAGTACTTTCATTCGGTGCTCAAGATACTCGTAAGGCACTAGACCGTCCGGTTTATTAGGGAATCTGTCGCATTAAATAATTAAATAAATCAAACATAAAATAAATAAATAAAATAAAAATAAATAAAAAAAAAAGTAACGAATAAAAACCTCGGTAATGCACCTCTGGGTTTATTTTTAATTTTACTGTCATCCATATTCTTCAAACTATTTCTTCTGCTCCTGTGGCTTTTCGTAGGAAACGGAATAGTTAAACTGGCGCGAAATATTTTCAATTGATTGTGCAAATTTTGTATATGCTTGTAACGTTTTTTAACAGTCCAAACAAAGGGTCCATGTCGAAACTCAATAGTATACAAATTCGGATTTAATAAATGCGTGGTTACGCTCCGTTCATTATCGATTATCCTCACGTGTATGTCTTCCCCCGGTATAAATATGTTATGTTTCTGCGATTTAAATTTAACCGCCGGTGCATGAATTGCATTGAACGGCAGTACATTTATTTGTCCTATTCCTTCTTTATTTCTCTCGTTACTTTCATCATCATCATCATCATTATCTTTATTTCCAAATTTATTATCATCAGTTTGCTGACGTTCGTTGTCTGCGACTGTAATCTCCAGGGAGTCTGGTACTCCGAGATCATCATCGTATTCAGAATCATGAGACATTCCGAGATCTTCATGGTCGTAATCTCCGCTTGATTTATCTGTTTCATGCTGACCATTTTTAACCATTTTCTTTATGAAAAATATATACACTGATAATTATTATCTGTAATAACAAAAAATAATTATTACAATAACAATAATAATAATGATAATAATATAAAAAATGTTAATTTTATTTTTACTTAGATTAAAATTAATGAATAAAAAATATAATCGATAAAATTATAAAGCATGAACAAAGAAACTCTCTTTTTTTGGCCTTGAAATTTAGGTCAATTTAATATTTATAATTATATGTACTCTTTATGTTTACAAATCATGTTAATAATAATAATGATTAATTACTTGTTCTTTTTAAAATTTTAAATTAAATAAATTAGTTAAAATTAAAATTAAAATTAAAATAATTAGTACTTACAGAATCACAGATGTGGTAATAAACAAAATAAATAAATATCCAAATAGTATAAAATTATATTTGTATGAGGTTATAAATAAGTATTACTCTATTGGAGGCAATAATGGAAAGTAAAATAATAAGACAATTGTTAATATTAGTCAGCATGATATTATTAAAGTCATTAACTTGTTATCTTGATCAGGTTGTTTATAGGTGTAATTATCTGGCTGAGAAATTTAAGTGCTTTTGGTGATAAATTTAATTAAATGGTTAAGTTTTAACTGTACTAATAACCTGACATTAGTCTGTGACATTCTGACATTCTACGGTACAGACTACAGGCTACAGGTACTGAGTTACTGACAGACACATGTACGAGTTTACTCACGGGTATTTAATCACGACATTGCTCGAAGAAATACGAAGTATCACGATTTTTAAGACAGATGTTGATAAGATAGAGATTGTTCAAATTTGTATTTTGCTTAGGATATCTGAGTGACGAACATGAAGAACATTGTAGAAGGGAACGATAAGAAATGATCAAGGGTATTTTGAACAATCAATTAATTAACAACTAGAAATTTTTTGGATCTAACGCGAAGCGGAGAGGTAGTGCTCTACTGTCACCAAATTTAAAAACAGAGTTTCGGTTGACTTTAATCATCCCCACTAATTTTATATAGGATTTAAATAAAAAAACAGAAATACTAATAATAGTGAGAAAAAAGTCTTACAAATAATTCTGACATGATTACCAGGCTCGAAAAATTGAACCTTACTTTTTATTTGTATTCAATTAACATTTGAAATTTAATCAAGTTTTGCCTGTGCTATTCTTTATTTAGGCTATTTTCAGACTTTTTTACAATAATTTTTAGTTTGGTTTTGTTCACTTCGATAAAAATCAGATTTTTATTGCCTATTATTTTTATGGGTCTGTTTTTGATCTTCTGTAGATCAAAAGCAGCTTGAAATTTTTATAAAAATTTAAAGATAGACCAATTAGTCCAAATACAATCTAGTTAGACTAAAATCAAAACAAATTTTTCGACCCGGGTATATATATATTTCTTCGTATGAAGATTTGCTGATGGGGAAATCGATATGAAAATTTTTATATTAACTTAAAAATACAATTCGAAAGAGCTTTACTCCTTAAGTTCAGTTATCTGTTATTTTTATATCGCGTCATTAATTTTAAAAGGACTTATATTTTTATACACCCTTTTGGCTTTGGTCACCAAATTTAAAACAAAAAGGGCGTATAAAAATATGTATAAGTCCTTTTGGATTTAGTGACGTGACATATTTTGTGTATAGTTACTTTATATACAAAGAAATTTATATTTGGATGTACGGAGAGGAAAAAATTGTAATATTCACTATCGCAGCATAATATCTACTATTTGTTAGTATTATAAAAATTATTATGTGAATGTAATAGGCTTTTCTATGCTATATAGTAAGTTTTACTATTAAGAGCGTAACCTCTACTATTTTAGTTGATATTAAAAACGGCGAGTCGCAGTTGCGTCAGATTGTTGATATTACTAACGCAAGATGGTAACGGTTACCATCTCACATGATAGGAATCACCATCCGTACTGTAATTGTTAATATATTAAGATAGTTACAGTTAAAAATTTTGCGATTGTATACAATAATTACGAGTCGAATATACTAGAAACTTCAATATTTTTCTCTGCGTGTGGGATAATTGACGTCGGCAAAAATAATATACCAACGTCATTTAGTTGACGTGTGTTATTTTTAGTCTGACATTTTAAAAGACACCTGTTCAATTTTTTGAGGTCACTATCGAAAGCATCCTCTAAATTATGTATATTTGAGCTCTAATAATTTGTAGTTTTGTTTTTTATTTTTTACTCAATCGTTCATGCAAAAAGTTGTTTCGATAGTTAGTAATTTCAACATGGATAAAATTTATTCTAATTGGTGAATACAATTATTTTAACGGATTCATATTTTGTTCTAAATCACAAGTACATACTTTGACTTTATTCTTCGATAATGGACTGGAAAATATACTGAAAGTGTATACTTGAAATACTTATAGTATAAAAATATAGACATAAATTTACGGAACGTTGTAATGAGAATATTTTTAATTTTTATTGTATTTTGTTTACTACTTCAAATTTTTATAGCGAAATTAAGATGGTAATTAAATGAAAATAATTATTAAAAGACTTGTTATTATATTATATGACGAGATTTAAATAGACGTTAACTATAGTGGAAAAAATAATTCAAATTTTTAAAGCCTAAGTTTTGCAACCGAATCTTAAAATGGCAAATTATCAAAATGTAAAATTTATAAAAAAATTTGATTGTAAAACAAATTTCGGAACCTAGAAAAAATTTTTTTCTATCTTAGAAAAACTTTATATATCTTAGTAGATCTTTAAAAATTTTTAAAAATTGGATTTATATAAATTCCATTAGATCTCAATGATTTCTATCCAGGAAAAATAATTCCCTGCTTTGAAAAAAAATTGATGGTAATTTTGGAGCGATCTCAAGTTAATGTCAGTCGATTGATTTTATTTTTATGTATTCTTCGATTTACAGAGACCTAAATTCCGTAATTTATTTAGACCTTCACAGATCAAGTAATATAAAAAATTGAATTTACGTAAATTAAAATTCAAAAAGAGCCAAAATCAAACAAAAAATTAAAAATTTCAATTTAAAAAAATATTAAATTAAAAAAAAATTCAGAAACAATTAAAAATCCAAGATTTATTAATCTGACTAGATCTACAAACATCTTGAGAGATTAATGTATAGATCTTAAATTTTAAAAATTCAAATCTATATTAATCCGTTTAGATGCAAAATAAAATTTTGTGTTTCAAATTAATTCAGAAGTAAAAGGACAAAATTATAAACGACCTAGTAGACGTAACTTTTAATTCCAGGATTACAAAAACACTTACTAATTTTCCTTCAATTTAAATATTTTGTACTAAACTACTTATCAAAGCTTATGCCAATACCGCCCCTTTATTATCATCAATAATAAGTAGAATGAAGATGTCTCCGTGTCGCAAGTGGAAACAGTCATCACAAGTCAGACACGTCAATACATCTGATTAATATACATGAAAGCATCTTGATATCTTCTTAATATATATTTTTCATTCTTAATTACAATAACGCCACATTTTTATATTATCTGACCGAGTTTTTTTGTCTGCAATTACGTATATTTCTTACCTTATTACTTATAACTGAGAATGTCAAGGGAAAGCTATGTGTTAGCGACGCGTAACGTCCAGTCGCATACATCCTGTCACTTTTTAAATTTAAAAGATTTACAATAATTATTAAAAAATAATATTGCCATTATATTGGCAATGAATAAATATTTATTAATTTAGCTGAATATTATCCTTAAAAAAAAAAAAAAAATTAAATAACATCCGTTAACAAACCAATATAATTCTTAAAAAAATAAAACATAATTTCGACAGAATATTTTCAAGAGAATATTAGAAATTTATTAGTAAAATATGAAATAGCAAATTTAAAAATGATCATTCTAACGTCAAGGATCGACACGCTCGAGTGATTGAGTTATCCATCAGTTAAGAACTCTCCGTTTTATTCACTATTTGAGTCAATCGTTTTATTTTGTTGGCGTAAGTTGAGTGCTGGACGGTGTGTGGGCTAATCTACGTGTTAATATCAAGAATGACCAGCGGCTAAAAGCTAGGCAAAGTGATACTCAGATACTCTTAAACTCCAGTACGGGGAGTATTGGGTCTTTGGTTGGGCTTGAAAAAACCCCACCCGAAACCCCCAGTCCTCCAAAGCTCTTAAGGATCGCCAATGGAAGGGGCCACTCAGTTGGTCTCCACTCCAGCAATCTCCAGTAGTAGGGCAGCAACTAAAGTCCAATATACGGTACGATATATACGAGCGAAAGGGAAAATGCCACAGTCTCTTGGCACACTCGTACTTTTTTTTTATTTTAACTTTTTCTCCTATCCACTCGCTTACTTACTTGCTTACACTCTCTCTCTCTCTTTTTGTTTTTGTCTTTGTCTCTGTCTTTTCCCTCGCCTGTTGCTCCTGCCCCAGCCCCGGTTTTTTGACATGGCCATTCGATCGAGTTCCATTTGTCTTCGACACTACACCATAGACTGTCGTACTTACTGTTGTTCTACGTACTCTTGTACTCCGAACCGGCTAAAATGATCTAAGACAAGTGTCTCATCATTTTTTTATTTTGTCCTCATCAAAGGATTTCACAAGTCATTCACACAATTTAAATAAACAAAAAAAATTTAATTAACTTTTTTTTTTTTTTTAAATTAAACAATTCAATGTGATTAAAAAAAATTTTTACTTAATATTTTATTTTTATTAGTGCTGTGTATTTATTTATTACTTTAAGTCAAAATCCGCGAGCTGTGATATGTTGAAGTTGGATTAAATTTATTCGGTAAAAGGTAATAAATTTGTAAATTTAAATTACAGTTTTTTTTTAAAAGTGTTATGAAAAATTATTATTATTATTTTATCAGTAATTTACATGTTGATTAGAAGAAACGCCAGTGGGCATTTCAAGTTATTGTCCATAAATAATAAATTCTTATGATTACTTTCAAGCTACACAGGCTGCAGGAAATTTTTCAGTTAAAAGTATAAATAAAAATAATTTAAAATCCTGATTTAAATAATTCAAAAGTCCCACGTTGATAGTTGGCAAGACCGAGCACAGGCTTGTGGAATATTAAACGAATAAATGGGATTAACTGACCGCATGTTCGTTCATTGGTCTCACTAGTCCACTTTCACGACTATATGACTTATTCCACCAGATGTACTTTTTAATAACTTACGTAAAGAATTCATTTTTTAAAATTCTTATTTCATTTTCATTTTTATTATATCAACACATGACAATACTAAATTTAAATGACTATTTTTAATTATTGCAATTGTGTATTTATAAAATAATTTGAATAGTGTGAAAGTATATTTTCACTTGTAGCTATCAGTCCTTTATGCTTAATTAATTTTATTATTAAAAATTTAATTTAAATATTTAAACAAAAGCTAAACAAATATTTAATTTAAATAAAATAATAATAATAATTATTGAAAATTAAAAAAAATGTATCAGATTGATGTTGAATGAAGTGAATCATTGAATTAAAATCTATTACTGTAATCTCTAACGGTTTCTGGTGTATTCTATTATCCGCACATCTTAATCCTTTCTCTTGAACAATCTATACTTCAAAACAAGTCACGAATATCTTGTTATTAATAAATTTAATCTCAAGTCCAAGGTCTTTCAATTTAAAAAAAAATATTTAAGAAATATTTATATTCAATAATATATTTATTTATGAGTGTAATTAACAAAAAAAAATAATTACAACTCGTTAATAATTATTTTGGCCTCATTTATTTCGAAAGTGACATTTGTTTGATGTTTATAATTTTATAGAATGGCGAGGAGGTCTTCGTGGTTTGCGGTAGCCCTCGTGTTGGCTCTGCTATTTGTCACGAGTCACTGCTTGCGTGGACCTGCCACTCGTGTAAGTACTTATATTTACTTAAATCTTATGTTAAAATTTAATAACATTTAATTAAACGATATTTTAAATTAATTCCGTAGGCGCATTGCAAAACCCGGTAATTAAATTTAAATTTATCTTAAAACATTTCAATAGCACATACTTTTTTTATAACTCGTAATTATATTTTTGTTGTTAAAATTGTCGTTATTATTGTTTTTTATTACTTAATAGTAAAAAACATTGAATACCGGAAACTAATATATTTTTAGAAATTGCATAATATAAGATGCGTGCGTCTAATTAAAGGAACGGAAGCAATATAAGTATGCTTGGATAAGCAGACAGATGATTATTATTTGAGAAAAATAATTTTAAATTATTATAAATATATTTTTATTATTTATATATATTTGTAAATACAGTATGTGTGTTATTGTCAAGTAGTCGCTTTCTCTTGACAGATAGATATCCTATCTGTACATCATCATCATCATAATCACCAATCACCATGCAATTTATTGAACCATATATATATATATATATATATATGTATGGGTGCATTCTATGTGCCATCTTTGAACTGTCATTTTCCGGTTGATTATCGAGCTATCAACTATTTGATTTAAATTGTCAAAAGTCAATAGCTTTCTCTATTTCATTTTTTATTCATATGAATTATTTTTTTTTATCTTATTACTGTTTACATTTACACATTATTATTTTTTAAAGTTCTTTCAATTTATCTCTCTAACATCTTGACCGCGATTTCTGTATGGTGTAATAAAATTTCCCTGCAATTTTTATCTGTGTCGTAAATTTTTTTGTTCTGAATTAATATAAATAAAATATTTTATTATATTTATTTGAATAATTTAAAATATAAATACGGAAAAAATTTTTGATAAAATATCGGTTTAATAGATTAATGATAAATCATTTAATGAAATATAAAGCTGCGAATATTGCAGAAATCATAACACGTGACAATATATATTATTGTATAATCAGGACACAACCTTTCGGCACGTGCACGCTATAATACCTCTTATTTACTTATACTCGTGTAATAAGGAACGGGAAATAATAGATTATAAACGCGAATGAATAGATTCATTAGTTTATTAATAAAGTATTTTAGTATCTTTTACTTAGTAAAAATAAATAAATAAATAATAAAAATATATAGTAATAAATAAAAATAAAAAAATGACTTTCATAAAGCGTGAAAATGTTTCACTCACATAAATGACGTATTACTGTTGAAGGAATTGTCTATTTGAGTTTATTAATCTGTGTGGAAAGTTAAGTAGACTATGCCGTATGCTACATACTACCGATTCGAGCAATCCAGCGTGCCGCTTGTTATACATTACACACAAACGAGAACATTACAGAGCAGGTTTTCCGCGAGTTTATCGTATCACTTTTGTGTTAACCGTATATCCTGATACAGGATTACATTTCTTACATTTCATTTAAAATATCCATCATATATTATATTATTAAATATTTACCATCTCTTGTACATCTCACAACTCATATAATATAATTATTAATATATGCAATACTTTTTTTCAAAAAAATAACTTCCTTATTTATAAATTTCTTCTTCATTATCTTGCGTAATTATAATTGATTATTTCTTACGTTCCGTTTTTGATTTATTATTATTATTATTATTATTATTATTATTATTATTATTATTATTTTTTTTTTTTTTTAACTTTATCATCTATAGAGACAGATGTATATATATATATATATATATATATATATATATATATATATATATATATATATATATATATATATATTATATTGAAATACTTAAACATAAAATTGCGAGCATGACATGATGACCATTTACTCAATTTTAGTATTTTTATTAATACTATTAAGTGCATTGCAATGTGCAACAATTCAAATATCTACAATCAAAATGTTATGTTGTATTATAATTTATAACAATAAAAAAAAAATTTGCATAATAAAAAATAAATCCTCTCTCTTTTACAACTCATGTTGTGGTAAACTAAACGATGAAGGATCGAAGTAATGTATTATAGAGTTCAGATACTTGCTGTCCTCGTAAATACTACTGTCTAACCAGTGCAAGGACGATATATTTATAATAAATATATATATCTATATATTTTTTTTAATTTAATTTAAATCTTTGAATTTATTAGAAAATTATTAACTTTTTTTTTAATTCACAGTCATAGTAATCTAATTACAAAGTAACAAGAATAATAAATCAGAAGTAATTAAATGTTATTAAAGAAAACTGTACTTTCATAACATTGAAAAAATTTTTTAAAACTTCATACATATTTATAAAAAGTTGTAAAAAAATTTACTTCAGATCACGTTTGATTTTTTTTTATTTTCATTAATTTATTAATTATTTAATTAAATGGTTTATCTTCCGTGAGAAATTAAGTTGTATAATAACGCGCTCGTTTGATCTCTGAAATTCATTAATTGCAATTATTATTACAAGTACATTTAATTAAAGTGCTAAATCTTATTTTTATTTGTAATTTACATTAAATGCGATAATGATAAAAAATTAAAACGGAGGCACAACTTTCAAATAGTTTATATTGCACATCACCGATGCGTAAACATTGACATGAGTAAAAAAATCGACAAGTAGAGAATAAAAAAGTACAAAGTACTTTTCATCATTTAATAAAGAACAAGACTGATAATAATTGATGGTTATTGCAGTTTTTGCACTAGATGCCACTGTTATTTGCGAAATCTCTTTTGTCCTACTCTTCTATAATTTCTCAATATATTTTTACACATACATTCATATGTATATGTATTAAATATTTTATATATGTTATGATAAACATATGGATTAACTTATGTAGATATTAATCAGTAAGACGCAATTATTTCGCAGGCACTTTGTCTGTAAAGACGCGTAGCAAGTGCAGTATGCTCTGACGTATGCTCACCTGTGCTCACTTGAGTATAGCAAACAAGCATAGCTAATATATGAGGATAATGCTTGCATATTATTTTTTTAACGGGTTAAGTGCGCCGAGAGCATGTTAAATAAACCCAACAGTAATATACTTACATGTATGCCAATTCCTCTTTTGATGAATAAATTCAACGTCACGTGATTATTTTAACCGGTTATTTTGTTCGTGTTTTTTTTTTTTTATTTTTTTAGTTACTTGCGTTTTCGCATTTCTATTACTTATTAATCGCGAAAACTGTTATTATAGATAATAGTAGTAGACTTGATACACATAATTGACTCGGTATTAATATAAATGATAAGTGTTAATTTAATTATTATATTCGATTGTCAATTACGACAATAATTTAAGCTACGGAAGTTTAGCCGAGCATCGGATAACTTCCGTTAATAATTATCGATCAAGGGTGGCGGAATGGAAAATTGATGGACTGGTTTAAAAGTGAAACGGGCATAGATTTCACTTGATAAAAAATGAAAAAAAATTTGCATTAACTGAGAAAACAAATAATAATTATCATAATCATTAAAAAAATATATATAGAATATATGACATAAATATCCGAGATTTAATAATTATTATGATCATTTTTTTATTGAAAAAAGTGTTTTGTAATTAAAATAAAAAACTTATGAAATTATTTTGATTAGAAAGTAAAGATAAATTTTAGTATATAAATTATTAAATTAACATGAGATACCTCATGTAAATTAATTTATGTAGAGTTGATATGAGAGTGAACAGTGAGTGATGAAGGTGATTCTTTAGAAATCGAAAGGATCAATATGAGGACGGTCGATGATCTCGAGTCCAAAGAACATTATTATTTTTTTATGGATTTGTTTTTTTTCATAACACTGATGGACAGTTGGAGATCGAGTTGTGAAACTCAAGCGACATTAATTCTGTTAAGAAATGTTATCATGAAATTAACTTTTTTTTTTATATATGTTTACATTAAAATTTTTTTTTCGCAGTATAATTAACTTACGTACTAAACAAAATGAGATTGTATAACATTTTTATTAAGTATATTTGCGTGTATAAATTACGGTATGGTATATCACCCATCGTCATGTGTGTTTATACGTGAAAGGACCTTTTCTCTTATTTTAGCATGGCCACGCCTTCGTTATTGGGGCCTCGAACAACTTTTCAAGTCACACTTACTCTTTAGTGTTCTTTTATATTTTGCAATTTACTGTTTCTTTAAATATTTTATTAAAAGACTGTTAATAACACATATTAAATACCGTATTTAACTGAAAAATATATATATTAACAGTTAACTGATAAGTCAATTTGTAATAAAAAGAAAAAAAAAGTTGTATAATAAATTGACACAAATATAAAATTTTTTGTACATTTTAAGTATACATAAAAAAAAAAAATGATTTTTTGGCACGAAAAATTTTTGCCTGACCTAAGAAATTTTTTGCGTTATAAATTGAAAATTTTTTTAGAGCGAGAAAAAAATTTTTGCGCCATTTTTCCTGGATTCGAAATTTACTCCGAAGGGAAGTTTATCTTAATACTAAAATTTCAAATCATATTGAATGCGGATTTAAATAAATTCAAAATCACTCCGATGAAAAAACAAACTCCCTATTTACCCCGTATGCAGAGTGATTTTTTAAAAAAAATTCCCCAACTCCTAGTGATGGAGTGAATCCGGATTGAAATAAGATCCGTAATCACTCCCGATTTTTTAGAGTGTAATAATTATTTATTATATATATTTTTCACACGCTTTGTTTAAAATAATTTACTCTATACATCACACGCTCCTTGAGTATTGATATGCATCTAATTAAATCTATCACGAAGCTCTCAAACAAGGGGTAATTAGAATCTTCATTTGATCCTTGGAAAACTATACAAGTTGTTCGTGATAATTACATGACTCGTCTTAGTATTCTATTGCAATTTATAAGTATTTAATGATCACGAAACATATTACGAAATATTTAAAATTAATTTTATTATTTAAACAAAAGAAAAAAATAATATCTCTCATGAGTTCATGGCTGATGATTTTTTTAGCAAAAGATAATTTTCATATTTATTTTTATTGATTACTATCTTTAATTACAAAGAATTTAAAACACAATTTACTGGTTAAATCCGTTTCAGATAAAATAAAAATATTATGATAGAAGAATTTTATCGAAAATCGAGAATTAATATCGTGTGAAATAAAACAGTAGATCAACAATTGAAGAAAAATGTTACAAAAGATTCCATTACTCACTTATTTAAAAAATTAAATAGCTGTTGTCAATTTATCGGTTACTTTGTTTGGTTTAGTTATTAAGAAATTACAGGTTAGTGTAGCAAGACTGGAGTTAACTTCCTTCTCATCGTTTTTCTTCTTCTTCCTCGTGTTGTTTTTCGTTGTTATATTGGTCAGAAAGTTAATTAATGCTTCAATAATTTTTGTCGTGCACGATTGCGTCTCAAGAAACATAAATTTTTTTTTACGATTCGTATATAATTAATGGGAACAATATTTCTTCTGTTACGAATTTGCATAGATCATAGGGTCTTGAAGCCTTTGACACTAAGAAGATAGTTTGATTAGATAGTTCAATCATCGTCCCAATGACAGGTTTCATTGTTTCAATTCAGTAAAATATGTTTCTGGGACATAATTTTTCCAGACATCAAGCCAACCCATTATTAATTTTAAAAAATAATTTAATATTAGCATAAACTCGTTATCCCATTACTGTAATTGTCAATATAAGACTGATTTATTCAGAATAAATAAATTTAATATACTTTTTAAAATAATTTTTTAGGATGAAATTCGAGATACGACTGTACGAAGCCGTGGAGTTTCTCGATTCAGTACCAAGGCCGCAAAAGGACTCGAGACCACCCCCGAGCCTTTCACCAGTACATCTAGGTCAACACGTCGGGGTACCAAAATAACAAATCGTGCAAACACGTCTATTTATCAACGATCGAATGATCCGAAGATTGAAACAACTGAAAAAAATACTCCAATTTCTAAAACAGTTACGCAATATTTAGGGAGACGTCAGACTCCGAGAAGTGAAGTTAATCGCGACGATTTAACTAGAGCTGCTAGTGAGGATCGACGATATTTGCCAGAGCCTACTGCTAATAGAAATATTAATAACAATAGGAATAATAATAATAATAAGAATAGAGATGAAGAAATAAATCTTAAAGCTCCTGATGTTTCTCGTACAAACAGTAGAAGTCAACGAAATTTTCCGTCTCGAAATTCGCGAACTGAATTTCAGAGACGAAGTGATTCCGTTGATCCAGTTGATTTAGTTGATGACGTTACTGAAAAGTCTAGATTCAGAAGCGGAAGAAAAATCCAGACGACGCCTACGGCAAATTTTAAAGAGTCTAGTAGATTTTCTTCAAGAGTTTCTTTACGAACTGCTGAAAGTTCGTCAACGTCATCTGAACGACCAGATAGAGTAATTAAAAGTGACGTAAGACGTAGCACTGAAAGAAATTCAAGAAGACATGATAGTGATTTATCAAATTCGAATCAAGTTAATGTCGGAGTTTCTTTTTCCACTGATGGCTCAACTGCTCCGAGTGTTCCTTCGAGAAGTAGAAAAGCTCTAGGAAGATCACGAAATGTCGCGACCGATAAAAGTGATAGTTCTTTAACTTCTGCACGTGGTAGTAAAAGAATTTCTTCGAAGACAGTCGACAGAATTGACGGTAATTCACTTGATGAATCTGAGGAATCGAATACGAAGCGTAACCCAGAAGAAACTAAATCTCGAAAGTCTTTTAAAAGTTCAGAATCGACTTCCGCACATGTTACGTCAAGCAGACGAAGTCGCGGGCGAAGTTTAGAGCCGAGAAGTGAAACGTCTGAAAAGTTTAAAATCGAAGCTCGATCTCGAGATATTGCGTCAGATAAAAATAAATTAGATCGACGCGGAAGGGTACCCGATAAAATAAAACTTGTGAAATCAAATAATCTCGGTACTGGGTCACCGAGATCTCGTTCTAGATCACAAACTAAACAATCTGTTTTATCAACAACAGAATCTTCCACAGAGTTTGCTACTTCAACAACATTACTCGAAGAAGGTACTTAAAGTTTCATTATTTCTGACCAAATTATTTCATTTTATTTAATTTAATTACTGTGTTACAGCAACAACTTTATTTCCTTCGACATTGCAACCGTCAACAGAATTTCCGAGTAATCGTCGGGCATCAAAGTTAGCAATAAAAACTTTGCCAAAGGAAGATTTTTTCAACCGCGGTCTGGGTTTTCGCGGCAGAAAATTTGTCGCACCCTCACCACCAACTTTACCTACGACTTCAACGAGCCTAGCTAGTCCCAGTTCAACGCCTACAGCTCGCGTAACACCTGCATGGACTTTTAACCGACGTCCATATTTAAAAAATAATAAAACAGAACCATCAGCCACAACCACCAACCCAACAACACCATCAGCTACGACTATCAGCAACGAAATTTCATCTGATCCTCCATCAACGACAATAAATCCACGGCACCGAGGGAACAAAGTTTTTAATAAAGCTTCAGTTATTCTAAAAGTCAACCGAGAGATTGAAGAGAGCGATAATTATCCCCCGGAATTCAAGGCTAAACTTGCGCAATTGGTAATCTTTACATGCTAAGCACTTGATTTCGTGTCTAGTCTTTAATGTTATGAGTAATAATTGATAGATATTTATCTGTAATCGAGTTAAAAGAATTGGACGTATTGACAAGCTGCTATTATTTTAATGTCTTTAAAAGTTTTATAAACATAAATATGTATTTGCTAAATTACGCTACTGACATTACGATATTTTATAATATATTTGCTCTTTATGAAATCCCAGATGACTTTAAATCAATTGTAAATTAATAGTATACTCATTTATGTTTCAGAAAAATAATAGCGTGAAAGAATCTGGGTCCGAGTCTTCTTCAAGGGTCATCAAGGTAACGCAAACTTTCTCTTGAACTTTATCACTCCAATTATATACCTCCTTCATTGCATGTAATTAATTGCATTCGTCAGCATGAATGTTTAATCATTATAAAATTAATTCATTTTAAATTTAACTGGAGTCTTTTAATCCCAAATGCATTACGTTTAATGCTTCGGTGTGGCAATAATATATTTTAAATAAAAGAAAAGGAAATGGAAAAGAAAATGAAAAAAGAAAACCAATAGAATAGTAGAGTGAAGCTTTTAAAGGGTTTGATAATAGAAAATATAACAGTATGATTAATTTTAAAATCATCCTTGATACGTTCATCGATAGGATCTGACTATCTCTCGTCAAACGCGCTCGATCAAGCCCACAGACCCACTGGGCAAACATACTGATGTCAATGAGTCTTCGGCAGGTTCTATTTCCTCGGCGATCCTGGAAAATTACGAGGCAAATGAAGTAAGATGTTCTTACTCAAGAGTGATGATTTATTTTTTGTTTTGTAGATTATATAGACAGATTTTTTGTGAGCTTTATTGTAGGCATCAATTATCATCAATTGAAGATGGGCAATTACTGTTTTTTTTGCTTGGGTACATCCAGCTGTTTTTTTTTGCCTACAAGCGTGTCTACAGAATAGATAATTTTTTTTTGTTCTACAAGAAAAGACTTCGTTGGTATTTTGAAAATTCAGTCAAAAATATTTGAATTTTTATAAATTTTGGTCAGATTAATTAAAAATTTAATAAATTAGAATTAGTTAATTGAGGTCTTTTCTTGATACTGAGAGAAACAGGTGGCGATAAAAGCTTCAAGGTGACATAAAAACAAAAGGATAATAAAAAATTGGTTAATGAAGGGAATTTGTTTTGTGTAATTGTACAACTTTGTTGTAGTATGAATTCAATTTATGTTATTTCCTTTTATTATTATTTATTACCCACAAAAACCCTGAAAGTGAGAACGAACAAGTGTGTGTGTGAAATTCGGCCAAGAGCAAAAACTGTCTGAACCTTGCGGTATATCCGGAGTCGCCCCAGTCTCGTATCTGTTTTTTTTTGTTTTGTTATGATTATCATTATTATTTACTTTATTATGTTTATATTTCTCTCTTTCTATTGCTGATGGAGAAAGTAACGAAGTAGATTGTAGTTAATGGAGGTGGACAACGAGGTGAACGCGATTCGGTCTGATCGCGAGAGCTCTCGCTCTCGATCTCAGAGAAAAATATTGCGTAATTAAATTATTTCACTTAAATATTTTATTATTTTTTTCTACTCGCGATTTTAAAATGTCGTTGCTCATTTATAATTTTTAAAACTATTTATTAATTACACAATCCTTTAAAATTTATATATTTTTTTTTTCTCAACTTTTAAACCAATTAAGTTGATGGCTAAAATAGTTATTACTTGTGGTTTACTAAATAAAAATATTAATAATTAAAAAATAAAATAAAAAATAGATTAAAACTATTTACAGTTGGTATCGTCATTCATCACAATGTGGTCTGTCTTCGCGCAGCCGTTTTTATCGTGGATGTCTTCATATTTTCGTGGTGAGCCCTTTCGTGACCTCGTCTACCCTAATTAAATTTCTCTCTGCAACAAATTTATTGAGCAACAAATTTTTTTTTTTTTAGCTAAAAAAGACAATAAACTAAAATACTATTATTTTTTTTTTTTTATTAATTATAAACATTAATTATTAGTTTTTAATTTATCAAATAAAATTACTCTGCAATTATTATTTTGCAATCATTAATCCCGAGTGCTTTAGAGTGAATGATTTTATTAAAAAAAAATAAATAATAAAAAAAAAAAAACGAGGACAATGGTCGCTTGCTTGTTTTTAATTGCAGCTGTGTTAAAAATACAATAAAAAAAAAAAAACAGTTTTTATAACACTGTGATAAATGCATGTAGCGCAAAAACCGGCAACGGATTTAAATTTATTTTAGCTTGCGGGTTATAATGCAAGAAAAAATAAATATTTTAATTAAAAAATGCACGTGATAAATGCTTGGACTTTTTTCTTTCTCTTAAGTGGCCTATTTAGTGTTGACTTTTATTAAGTGGCCTATTGAGTTGACTTTAGAGACGAACTCAAGAATTTTCAGGGTCCAAAGAATCTAGAGGCAGGGAACCCGAGTTTCGTTGTGAGGTCAAGGGAAAAATTGGCAAATGCACGGCGACAAGTCAACCCGGAGTCAGAATCTCTGGAGAATTCATCAACATCAGCAGCTTCAGTTGACGTCAGCGATTCAAAAAAACAGCGCGCTCCTAAAAGATACAGTAACTCAAGATTAACAGCATCATCAACAACATCAACGACTCCAGAATCAATTGTTACTGTAACAGCTACTAAAGTTGACGGAAGTTTTTCACGTACCAGCAAAAGCGTTGAACGAGGAAACACTAGAGTCGGAGAAACTACTCGAGTTCGACAGTATCGTAAAGAAGTAACGCCTACAACTAAACCAGTTATTTACAATAAAGTAGAGAGAGTAACTGAAAATATAAAAGCATTTATTAAATCAACTTCTACTGTACGTAATAACGATTCAATAGCAACGACAGAGAAACCATCGACTACAACCAAACGATCACGAGCATGGAATGCTGTTCACATTGATAAGAATTGGCAGGAACCAACAACAAAATTAACAAGTGCTGATAAAATAACCACAGAAAATCCTATTAGTTCTTCATCGAAACCAACTCAAAAACCTAGACACTGGAATGCCGCTTATATTGATAAAAATTGGCAAGAACCAACTTCTAAGTCAACTAATGCAGAAAAAACCACACAAAGTTCTATTAGTTCTTCATTGAAAGCAACCAAAAGACCCAGGCACTGGAATGCCGCTCACGTTGACAAAAATTGGCAAGAACCGTCCAGGAAACTTGACAATAATACCGAAATCACAGCCGGAATTTCGTCAAATAAATTTGAAAAGAAAGCTAACAAATACTCGGTGGGTTCTAGTACTGAAAAATTTCAGCAGACAACGGAAAAGTCTTTGAAAGTCGAAGATAAATTACGGAGACGTGATTTTCGATCGAGAACAGCAACATACCGTCGTCATCTTGTGTCACCTGTGTCAATAAATTCGCAAGAGATAACTAGAGATATCAAGACGTCTGAAGAATGGAAAGCTGAAGTTAATAAACGCGAGAAAATTCAAATAGTTAAACCTGAGCCGGCAGAAAAGAAAGAGTTCGCGAGTGTTGCCATAACACCGCGATACCACGCGTCGATTAAAACTGAAAACACGACACAGCGGTCGGTAAAACAAGAACCCGCGCTGAGTTTAAAACTTTCAAATACAACCGAGAGTAAAATTGATTCTGAAGGATCACTTAACTCGACTGGTATATCCTCGATAAGTCGAGGCAGCAGCGGTAATTCTGATTCTAATATATTTAATCCGACAAAGAGCACTTATTTGATCAGCTCTAATATTAGTTTGTTAGAGCAGCTTAGAAGTACTGTTGCACCGTTGTTGAGTGTTTTGGGAGCTAAAACTCCAGAGTTTGCTGCTGCTTACAGCAATGTTAACAACGCGGTAAGATATATTGCTATCATTCGAATACTGTAAAAAATTTTAGTGTAAAAATTGCTCCCGAGAACTTTATACGGCCGGGTAGTGTGAAATAGCGGTGTAAAAAATCCTCGGTGTAAATTATCCACACGTGTAATTTTGACACGGTGTAATTTACTTCTTTTACACCATTCCGTGTTACTCATCGTTATAATTTTGATTAGTGAGCAACAAATGAGCATTGAAAATTTTTAACTACTCAATCAATAATTACACTGTGAAAATAACAGTGTTAAAAATGGACTCAATTTAACACCACGTGATTTTTACACCGAGTAATTTACACTACACCAAGTCGAAAAATTTTTTACAGTAAATGATCTGTTGTAACAAAGAAAAATTTTTTTTTTAATTGTTAAATATAATTTTCAGAGTTTATCAGTTCCCAGAGTGACACCAAGTGGTTCTCCTCCGAGATTTAGCGCGAAATATCGTGGAGTTGAATTCTTTGTTCGGAAACCTAGTGGTACTAATTCAACGGGAGTTACTTCAACTACTCCACTTTCAGATAATCAGGTATGATTTATTTATTACGATTATTGACAATTATTTAAACAAACAATAGAACATGCATGTTTTGTATACTTCAGATAATTATTGAGTTAATTATTGAAAAAATATCAAAAATATATTTTTATTTTTCTTGATAATTTTATTAAAACTAAAAGTTATCGTCACGATTTAGTAAAGTGTTATTGCACCATTGTAATAATAAATGTGCGATAGATATTGTCAAGCGAAAGCAGCAACAAGCACAGCTCTCTTTTTACTGTCACTGTAAAATATTGCAAAATAGAAGAGTAGTGTTCAGTTTGTTCAAGTTACGATCGTCGTGGTGCGATATTTTATGTTTCAAACTATAGCTCGTAGCTTTGAAACAGTTCTCGGAAATAAATTTTTTACAATACCTATACATCTTTGACAAAAAAAAAATTACAATTTAAACATCATACACTTTAATCATATTTTTTTTTACATTCTGACAGTATATATCAACTCCATCTTTCACAATGGCTTAGTATTTTTATTAGGGCTGTGTAAATCGGATTTGAATCGAATCGAATGTAACCATTTGATTTAAAATCCGAATTTCCGAATTAATCGAAACTTTTCGAATAATTCGTCAGTTTTAGGAACATCCGAAAGTTTTTGAATTGTTTGTGACTTTTTAAATTACTCGATTCAAATCGAGAAAAATCTGGTCAGCTTTCAAATACAAAATTTTTATTTAATGGAGAGCTTGGTTTTTAAAGTAACCAAAAATGATTTTTGCGTAGATTCGTGTCTGATCCCTACTTATCTTCGACAAAAAATTAAATTAATGGACAAAACTATTACAATTTCAAGTCATTGAAAAAAAAATTTTGAATATTCGAAAGCTTTGGAACTATTCAAGTTTGAATTATTCGATTCATAGTTCAATTCGATCTGATACAAATAATTCGTAAGTTCGAACTATTCGCCGCCCCTAATATTTCTATTTGATTCGTCACTCAGATAATTTTCATAATTTATTTTTTTATTACTTGAAAATTATCAAAAAGGTCTTTTTGTACATAACAGTTATCTGCAGAGAAAGTAAATCGATTTGCGACGTTACTTTATTTAACATTACTACACAGTCACTTTCTTATTGCCCTCATAATACAAACAGAGCGCTTGTATAAATAAATCTAAATATAAGTACATAAAACATAAAAACAAATAAATAAATTTAAATAAAAAAATAGTTGTATAATAAAAAAATTTAATAATACAAACTACATAACACACCCGCTTGCTGAGAGCTGGGACCGTGAGATCTGGAGCAGTGTAGGTGGATGAAATATATCGACGATAAAGAAGTCAAGTCAAGCGTGATAGTAGCTGCTCTCAGAACTTTAAATTGCTAGACAACTACAATAACGATCTTATGCTCAAACGTTGTTTAAACATGAGCAGGTGTAATGTGTAAATCTTGCTAAATTTTTAACAGACATTTTATTCACCAATTATTATTAAATTATTAATTATTAATCATTAATCACTAATTATTAATCATTAATCATTAATCATGAATACACAAATTATAAATAGAAGTTAGTTTAAATTTTTGCGTAAAGTAGTGTAAAGTTTGTACTTAAATGTAAATTAAACATTCCACTTAAAGCACTTTAGCAAAAAAAAAAAATGTACAGCACCCTGGCACCGCGTTTTTGTTTACAGGCCAAGAAGCCATCGATACCGGTCTCGATTTCGAGCCCGGGCGAGCCCAAAGTACTAACTTATTACCAAGCCCTGGAGACAGTCAACATAAATAATGAAATAGAGCAGCATCTAGGTGGAGTTGGCAAGGTAGATGCCAACGCGATCGTCATTGATAGATACTCTAACGATTCGAATAACGCTTATAACTTTACTACTGAAACAATAGTGACGACCGTAGAGCCAGTAGTTACTATTATTAAGGATGATAATAATAACAATGATAGTGATAATGATAACGATAATTTAACAGTGGTAATGGATTCCCCATCTTTAGATACAACAGTTCAGCCAGAAATAACCACGAGTACTTATACAACTACCAGTAGTTCTACCATTAGCACACAGGCCATGGATATCAGCACGAGTCCTCCTGAGACCACTGAGATAAACCCAAGCCCTTTTGACCCTCAGTTTGTTAATAATTCTAGCACTGAAGGAATTCCTGACTCTTTTAATACTACACCGATACTCGTAACTTCAACAAACGATAATTTAATTACCACTGAAATGAGTACTGAAGTTAGTATGACTTCCGAAGCAGATGTAATTACGAGTATCCAAGAAATTATTTCAACATCTGATGAAACTTCAACGGTATCTACTAGCACGCAAGCGGCTATGGAAATTATCATGGCGAGTTTGGAAAATAAAACTTCAGTTACAGAAAGCACTACAGCTTTAGTTACAGAAAGTACTGCAGTTACAGCTACATCAGATATAATATCAACAACTTTTTCAACAACCGATGTGTCAATTTCTACTACAGAATCTGCGGAAGTCACTTCAACAACTGAAATAATTACTGATGCTTTAGATACTACTAAAGTGTTACCTGATTCACTGGAAGTTAGATCGCAGTTGGGCGAAGCACTCAGTACCGAGAGTGCGGTAACAATGAATCAAACTTCGATGGCAACCACCGAAACTTCTAGTTCCAGTGAATCGTTTGAAATTGACCAAACAACGTCTCCAGTTGAAACTACATTATCCTCAAATGATTTCAATGAAACATCCGAAGCAACGGTGACTGATGCTCCTGATTCAATAAACGACGAATTATTGTCGTTAATGATGAAACGACTGATGGAAATTTTCTCATTAGACGAAAAAACAACACTTTTGAAAGACATATCTCAGACAAGTAATGACACTGACCCGCGAATGTTAGGCGGGTTTATAGACAATAGAAATTTAACAGACATTGATAATGATGTAGGAGTTACCAAAAATTTGCTAGAAGGCTCGACCACAATGTTAGATAATTTAATTGAAAATAGTTCACCCACTGTACAAAGCCCCGAGTTATTAAATGAAATTTTTTCTTCGGTAGAACCACAAACTACTCAATCGAGTACTCAAACAGATTCTGTAAATAATAAAATTACGACAATGTCAAATTTAGAAATAGTAACATCAAACCCTCAGCAAGAAATTAATGAAGTAGATATGACACTAACTAGCACGACATACTCATCAACTGACGTTACTACTAATAATGATATTAATAATAATAATAATAACAACAATAACAATAACAATTTAATGACTAATCTTAACTCAGAAATAACTACAACAGTAGCTTACTCAGAATTAGCTGACGATACTAATGTAACGACTAACTTAAATTACGAAATAATAACTACAACATTAGAGCCAGAAGTAATAGAACCAACTCCTAACATAGAAACATTAGATATTGTATCAACTAGTCCAGGGGATAGTGAAGTAACGACTAATCCATCAACAACCATCACAACCCGTGCCCCTGAAACCACTACCGTCGGCACGGAGGATCCTAATTCTGTTACGACTTTACAGGACGAAATCACATCAACTGCCCAAACGACGGCAAGTTTTCAACAATCTACTACGACTCAACTCCCTCCATCAACACCTAGTTCTCCTTCATCAGAATCAATAACAACATCCATTCCTTCTACAACAAATCTTCCCTCATCCACAGACTCTACTCTTTCAATTCCTACTACAACTGATTCTCCATCAACTGAAGAATCTACAACTATTCCTACCACCACCCAATCATTGACATCACCATCATCATCATCATCATTACCATCATCATCAACTATGCAGACTACAACAACAGCTTTACCTGAGACAATGACGACAGCATCATCATCAGAAATCCAGAGCACGGATGCCAATTCATCAGAATCGTTGTCAGTAACAACTCCGTTATCAACAACAACAACAACAACAACAACATCAACAACACTACCAACAACTGCATACGCCGGTCGTTTTGGAGGTTCTAGAATGACTCCAGCACCTCGTTGGAGTTCAAGTTCATCGACAAAAACTCCTCTGCGAGACTACCACGTCTACGGAATTTATCCGAACAAAACGATCGTCCGAAAACGGCCGGAGGATAATTTAATAGACGCCCGAAACATCGACAGCCCGTACGTCATCTTTGGGATATATCCAGACGGCAAGCTGGTGCGCAAGTTCCCGAATGGAACGGTAATACCGGACCCGCCGAGCAACCCGGTAGAAGTTGTCTTTTCGCTTAGCACAAGCACAACCACTAACAGGCCCACGCCCCAGACCCAGGTTCTACTTGAAAATAATATAAATAACAACCAGGCTAATATCGTTAATCAGCAAATGAATAATAACAATGGTAACGCCACCGCGACCTCTAATAATCGCCCGGCAAACATGACTCTACTCACCAATATTAGTGGAGACCAGATGAATGATGGTTACCGTAGCCAGATTAATCTCGGACTATCCGATAATTCTATCAATCCCACTGGAGCTGATGAAGACCCTAATCAGTTTGCCGACCCTACTTTGATACCCAGCATCAGTAACTTCAATACCCAGCCCACCACTACGACAATGGTACCTCTATCGTTTTTTTTAATATTACCGGCATCTCATTATTTATTTACTACTTTATTACTTTTTTTTTTAAATTCATTAATTACTTATTTTATTTCATGGCAATGCATTTTAACGCTTTCCTTTCATTTATTTATTACTTTTAAATATTTATTCACTCGGTATTTTATTATTAAAATATCAAATTACTCTAACTTATTTGACTTTAGTTTACATAAATGAGCTTGCCTTAATTTTCAGGGACTTAATACTTTGAAATACGATATATTTCTCATATATTTTTATTTCATTCTTGTACATACATACATTAAAAAAAAAAATATGTATACATAAAATTTTTTTTGTATAATTGTAAATATTTTATGCACTCGAAGCGCACATGTTATAAATTTTCCACTTGAATGCACGTCAATAAGGCTTTTATTACTTTATAATTTATATATATTTTGGGATAAAATAAATAAATGGGCAGTTGTTAAAAAAAAAAATATGTTAATGAAATAATTGTGTGGTATAGATAACAGACGCGTCGTCGCGAACAGCTGGACCACCTTTGGGCTTGACACCCTCGAGCGTAAATTCGCAGGGTGGTCGTATTATTCAGGACATTGAGAGGGACAAGGCCAGCAGGACTAAAGAGGCCGGAGGTCAACGCAGTACCGTGTACATTGGACAGGTAAGTAGAGAGACAGAGATAGAGAAATAAAAGATAAAAGACAGTGGGTGATTTATGCTCGATGGGAATCTATTGGCATTGGTGAATCGACCACTGCGGTGGCGCTTTGCTGTTTCAGGAGAAGTTTATCAACTACTGGACCAACGATTCTCTCCCGTCAAATAATTCACGTATCGTGAGTGTTGAAATAAACTCTATTTCTGTATGTATCCCATCCCTTACTAATTTTGATATTGATGACTAATTTTTAAATAATATTGCATTTTTTTTAGAGCGCATCAAATGAAGGTCCAGGTACTAGTTTACTGCCATCACTGGATATTCTTACCAATAATAATATTCAAGGGCAAGGTATTGATCAGGCAAATTATCGGTGGAAAGATCCCTTGGATCAGATCTTTGGTATAACAACTAGACCATCCGTTCCATCTAACACTCCAGTAAGTACCTTAAGTACAGTATATTTATATATATATATATATATATATATATATATATATATATATATATATATATATATATATATATATATATATATATATATATATATATATATATATATATATATATTCTTATACACATTAGCGAATGAAGTTTGGTCCTAGAAAGGTCCAGGTCTCGATTATTCCAATGTAGTAGATATTATCAACGTCGCTCACATAATTATGTTACACAGGACGAGTCGAGATCGGCGATCACGGCGCGTCCCATAAATCCACTCTCGGAGGTCTTCACCCCCGTGTTGGACGCCAACCAGTTGGCTCGAGACACTTCGATCACGATCACTGATGCAACTACCAATACCATCACTAGCAGCACCACCAGCAGTAGTACTTCTACTTCTACTACTACAACAATACCAACAACTACTACTTCAACTACAACAACAACACCAACAACTACTACTTCTACTACTACTACAACACCAACAACTACTACTTCTACTACTACTACAACACCAACAACTACTACTTCAACTACTACTACTACTACTGCTGCTCCAACAACAACATCGTCGACAACACCGTCTACCACAACGACAACCACTACGTCGACAATACCCCCGACGTCTACTACAACCAGTAGACCAACGACCACCTCGACAACTACCACATTCGCACCAACTACTTCTTCACCGGCATCCTCATCATCACCACCGACGACCAACACAATCAGTGAATCAACACTGCCACCAGTGACGACAATAGACATCCCTCGTCAAACGGCATTCGGAACTACCTTTGATGATCTAGCTTTCCTTAACTCGCTGGTAATTATCTTCCTACACTCATATCATTCATTAAAAGCTAAATGCCAAATATCTCAATGACTAATAAAAAAAAAACATAATCTTTATTCCAGCTCCAGTCCCATGACAATTTAAATTCAATAGGATCTACTCCAAAGACGTTGACCGAGGTCGAGCGGCAGTTAGCAAACAAGGTAAGTTACTTAAACATACGAGGATTCTTGTTATCGAGATAATCAAATAGAAATAGAATTGGTCGCTGCACTCTCACTTTATCTAATCCAAGTGTATTTCTCAACTCCATAATCTATATCCCGTCATTTAGGGTTACCGTTGCTGTTGCTATTGCTTACTATTATTATTATTATTTAATCGGCTATTTACAGTCCAAGAGTACGCGGCTGTGTAAACTCAATAGCGAGAGCGTTCGAGCGAGAAGTTAAAAATAAAATAAAAAAATAATCGTCCGTATGAGTCAAATATAGTGAGTTGGTATAGTTTTTTATTATAGAGAACCAGGTGGTGGGCTGAGATCAATTGATAGTTTGTAACGCAAATGCTGTTTATATGTTTTACTTATATAGACGGGGGTCTTTCTGTCGTGGGTCACTACTCGGAGTCAATTCTTATTTCGAAACGCCAACGCAATCCATCTACATATATATATATATATATATATATATATATATATATATATATATGATTAAAAGCTATAAACTGGTGGTTAGATACAGCGGTAGCGGGTATACTATTATCGTCTTTAGCGGCTAGTCACGGTGAACGTACGGTTACGTCCTTGCCGTCGGCCTTCATCCGATGACGTCGAGACGTTGGGGCAACTCGGACATTCACTGATTTTATAATTTCTTATTATTATAACCTTTTTTTATTATTTATATTTTTACTTAATAAATAATCAGCTAATAGTCGTTTGTCATTATTGAACCAGAGAAAAATTATCAGCTAAGATATTGCCAATAGCTTTTAACTCTAAAGATTAATCTCGAATCAAACGATTAATCATATAGTTTAAAATATTGCGCTTGCGTAAACTATATATTTTTAATTAATTAATCAATCAATCAATTAATTAACTGACTGTTAATTAATTAATTAAATGCTAATCATTATTGGTATTTAAAAATAAAAATAATGTTTGAATAATGAAAATGTTTAGTGGAAAAATTTTCATTTAATTGTTGAGTCGTAAAACACATCAATGACTAAGTGTTTAAAATTCAATCGTTTATTTATTATTTTTTTTATTTAATTATTCTTGAACATTAGTTGTAATAAGAAATTTAAAAATAAATAAATAAATAAATAAGTAGATGTAATCATACAAAAGAATGTTGACGACAAGACAAGTAACGGGAGATAGAAATCAACAAGATCAATTACCAATCGCATCCCTCATGATCATGAGTAGTTTGTGGAATAAAAATATAAAAAATGACACGTTTGTTTTTCCGTGATTTGTTATTACACTTAATCATTCTTTTAAAGTGAATAAACGTAATGTACCGAGACGTAAATACTTACATACATATGTTTATATATGTATATTGACACGTACATGGACATAAGTTGTTAGAAAATTGCACGATCGTTGCGAGGTCACCTGCCAACTGATTCGACCTCTCGGTACTGTGGCAAATCGTGCCCCTGAGGCATCCTTAACTTGTTTTTCTCACTTATTATTTTTTCTTCCCTATATATTTTCGTGTCTATCGATCTATCGCGACGTGTGGTCGCGTGCGTGTACTCCACCAAAGAATTTACTCGTTTCCTTTTATTTTATTTTACTTATTTTATCTGGTTATTTTTTAAACGTCTTGGTCTTTCATGCGGCAATTATGTGAATCGTTCTGTGGCAGATTGCTACGATAATTAACGTTTTACGCGCCATTGGCACTGAACGAGGTAACAAGAATGACGTCAGTCTTCCTTCTCTTCTCCGTTTCCTTATATTACTTACTAATTCTTCAGCTCCTTTAATCCTTTGTGCTAACATCAGATTATTCAATTAAATTGAATTTAAAATTTAAATATAAATTATATAAATACTATGAATGGATTTATTAATTTATACTAATGATGATAAATACAAAATAAATAAATATTTTGGTATAGATTTTATCATTAGCGCTTAGTAAAGCAGCCGGACCAACACGTTCACCCAAAGCCATTCAACCATCAAATATTTCGCCGAATTCATTGGAGGCATTTCCTCGGGCAAGTTTCGGTCACTCGTCGTCGCCGCCGATAATAATCGATTTACTGCAGCCGACATCAAAAAAACCAGTAGCGAGAATCACGACTTCAGAACCATTCACTTGGAAACCGGTGACTGACGTCACTTCAACAACACCAACGAGCAAAACAACCAGTTCGAAACCTACCATATCAACTTCAACTACCAGTACCAGTACCAGTACCAGTACCAGTACAACAACTCCTCTAAGTACAACTACAAGTACCACCAGCACATCATCAACAACTGTAACACCTTCTACCCAAGTTACGTGGAAACCATTTCCAACGCATCCACCTACTTTAAAATCTGTAGAAAGTATTCCTGTTACTAAAAAACAAACTTATGTAAAAACAACTACGGGAAATTCAATAAATAGACCCAAGTCAACGACTCCAGCACCATTGGGACTGGGAGCTAGTTTACTGCAGGCGATATTTGGACGAAATATTTTTGCCCCAGCAACAACGCAACGACCTATAATCAGAAGGCCCCCGCAGACTACCAAGAAACCTATAGTGACAACAACCTCCAGACCCGTACAAATCACGGAATTAGTTATTCCAACACCGGCTATTCGGAATCAAGTTCAAGCGGCTTCTCAGCATGTAGATGATGTCAGATTTTTAAATTCTTTATTAAAAGACGGCAAAGTCAGTTCGTCGACTTTTTCACCAGAAGATGACGCTAAATTTTTACTCGAACTTTTGGATGATACTCAAAAAAATGGTAAACAATTAGGACTTGATATATTTTCTTTTTATTTCCAAAATATTTCTAGGAAATTAAGATGTTAAAATTTTTTGTATTGTATGATTCTGTTAAGCTAAAAAAGGCGTGAAGGGACCGAGTGTTCTTTCGCAAGATGATGAAACATTTCTTCGATCGATTCTCAGTGGTCAGGCTAAAGTCCGTACGCCTTCCTCAGTTTCCGGGAATTCAGGTTCCAATAATGCTGCGTTACTTGCTGAACTTTTGAAAGTCCAGGGTATTGAACCATCAACTCCCGTAAATCGCCTGCAAGAACAACTTCAGGTTGGTTTTGTAATTAAAAATAGTTAAATATTAACAGCATAATAAATTGGGATTTAAAAATATATTTAGGGTATTAAAGTAACTCCAATGCCAACAATACAATCTACGACTAGAGTTATCGCGACGACAAAAAAATCAGTAACCAGGCCAAGGCCTTCTGATTGGCAGCCGAGTTCCACTTACCCGCCGCCTCTATTTAGCAATTTTAATTTTGGATTTCCAAGGGGTGAAAGTGATTATGATGATAATAGTTCTGGTGGGGGAGGAGTTAGGAATCAAGTATTGAATGCTGCCATTGGAGCTACCAGAGTTTTTAGTCAATTTCTCGGTGCCGCAATAACGGTATGAAGATAATTTAAAAATTTTTTAAATTCTTTTTTTCTTTTTAAATTTTTTAAGAGGTAAGTGCACATACACGCATATTTAAATATACTAATACTTTTATCAGGGAGCTGCACATCAGTTGCAGTCTTTCGTGAGAAACAGTACTAAGTACGTCACAGGAGCCGTCGGCGGTTAGTCTGCATCCTGATCATGGAATCCGGCGCCAATTGTGAAATAAAAAAAGTTTTTTTTTTAAATAAAATAAATCAACAAATCAATTAGATATGATCTGACGATTACTTGTAACTACCGAGACTACTCTACCGAGGCGTGATCGTTTTAATTTTACATTTAAATAATATGACTATTTGTTTCTCGTTAGTTAATTTTTAACATTTAACCAGATGAAAAATTATTATTGTTTTTTAAGTTTAATATTTTTCGACGATTTGCAAACGTTTCTAGGGTAACATTTCATTTTTGAAAAAGTACTCGTGAAACATTTGCAACGTCTTAATAAATAAAATATTTTATATGATAAAAAAAAATTTTTTTGTACCTAAAATTCTAAAAAATTTTTATTTAATTTTAACAACCGTTAAATTAATAATAATAATTATTATTATTGTATTATTGTATAGTTTTTTTGTGTATATGTAATCTATGATATTGTAGTGTGTTGTGTTTTGTATAATAAAAAAGTTTGACATTTTAATACGTCTGACACCTCAATCAAATCCATTAAAATACCTCTCCTGTAAATTTTTTTTTGCAAAAAAATGTCTAAAATATTATTACTTTCTCATGATCATGACCATGATGCACTTCCATCATCTCGACAAACGTCATCGTCCAACCAAAGTGTGGGAGAACATATTTTTTGTTATACTAACATGGTAATAAGACACTAAGACACATTTTTCCACGGGTCTCTCCTTTTAAATTTTTTTTTCATGTGTCAAAAAAAAATTTTTTTTTCCCGTCACAATTTATTTTTATTTTCTTAACTAATGCTTTTTACTATGGTTATTAATCATCCATAATGATGTATTAAGTATTCATTAGAGCAACATCGACACTAGTGATGTCGTACTGTCAGTTGAGTTACAGCAACTGTCATAAGAATAAAGTATGTCCTTTAAATCTTACTATTGACAATACAACAACAACAACAACAATAATAATCATCCGGTGATCTTGTACTGTGAATATGTATGTAAAATACCCGACATAAATAATATATATTATAATTTAATTGAATTAAATTTAAAATAAATAATATCGATGTTGAAAAAATATTGAAGACAAAGAAAATATAAATGAAAGAATTTAAGTGATGGATAAAAAATGGTAAGGTCCAGTCCTTCGCGTTCCGTTGGCATGTCCAGATGTTTTAAGAGTTTAAAAGTAACATGAGTATATGTATTTGCTTATGTACCTGAGGATATAAGCAGAGAAGTATAAGAAATAAATAACAATAATAATGATAATGATAATAAAAATAGTTAAAACCGTGGCCCGAAAGGCGTTTAAAGTCAAAACAATAAATAACTAAATCGCTGACAATGGCGAATCGGTGAGATGCCATTGGCTTGGGGTAATTTAAATAAATTAACGCGGACCTTTAGTTCAACGGTAGAGACTACTGAGAGACAAAGGCTGATCAGCGGGTGGTTGGGATAAATAAAGAAAGAGGAATAAAGAGTAAAGTAAAAGGAAAAGGATGAAGAAGAATTATAAGGATGAGAGGTAAGGGTGGCGGATAGTCTTTAAGGATATTTAGAGAGAAGAGCTGCTGGAGTATCATCTTTGCCAAGAGGGTTAGAGGGAGGAACACCCACGCGTCCCTGATGCCACAGCAGCGTGCCATGTTTCGCGGTTATTTTTTCTTACGATAATTACGGCTAATGGCAGTTGCTGTGAATAAGCGCGAGCACTCGTGTATGTATCCATTGTACACTCTTTAGTATTAAGAGAAGAATAAAAGAGAGAGTGATATATTAACAAGAGAGATAAATATATGTATATATATATATAACAGCAGCAACACACACATACAACTTTTTACCGTCGATATTTAATTTATCGGTTGAATCCTTAAGCAGATACCATTATCTTGTGTTGGCAGCATTCGAGCTACAACGCTCTCCTGATCTCTCTCTTTCTCTCTTTCTCTCACTCTCTTTTTCTTTGTCGAAAGAGAGAAAGTGTATGTGTGTGAAGCTGCAGTGAGCTTGTATGAGGAAGAACCACGAGGACTTACTGAAGATACCATCAAGAATTGGCAACAGTATCGGGGAGAATTGAGACGTTCAACCGAGCGCGAATCGCGTTGGGTACATCGCTTTCGAGGATGAATATTCATTTGCTCGTGGAAAATTTACTGTACACTATTAAAATATAATATAATTTAATTTATTTTTTTTACTGTATTATAAAATCGGTGGATTTAAATAAGTATTATTATAAGCCCTTGGGTATCAAATTTATGGGTATAAATATTAAGAGTCTGTTTATACTTATCACTTATTGTAATGCCTATTATTATTATCGTTACCTCACACTCAAGAGTCACTTGTTACTTATTGTAAATTCGCATACTTTTCTTCTTCTCTTACAATATATATTTATACATATATATCTGTATATTACATTACGTTACTTGCTTCGGAAATCCCCGAGTCAATATGAATATAAATTCAAGTCTATTATTGTACAAGCATACACTTATAAAATCCAGTCAGACAGTTAACACGTCGGAATAACGAGCCCAATTATACGTATAAAATTATTAAGTAATAAGCGGTTTTTCCAAAGACCGCGATTGCTATTATTTATTTTTTATTTATTATTTAAAGTGAAATATTTAATTATCGAATTGGCTCGCGGTAAACTGAAAAAATGTGGGTTAAATGGAATTCTCAGACAAGTGTATTATGTAAAATAATAAAAGAATCTCTGAAACTCGAGATAATCGATTGTTTTAGAGTTATCTCGGGCATGTTTTAACAAGAGTGAAGATAGAGATAGAGTAAAAACATCCAAAGATACAATATGTATAAATATAAATCTGGTGTATCGCGTGCGTGGGGCTTCAGATTATAGATCTCTGGCGATTCGAATCCCCAATAAGTTAATCTTTCTTCTTCATCCTCATCTTCATCCCCAGTCTTTGTCTTTGTTTATGTCTTAGCCCCCCTATTTTACTTTTTTTCTTATTTCATTTGGGTTTCTCACTCTCTAAGACCTTAATAGTCTTTCTTCGTTGTACTCGATCAGATTAATTAGGTAAGA
The DNA here is from genome assembly GCF_026212275.2 of Microplitis demolitor. Taxonomy (NCBI): domain Eukaryota; kingdom Metazoa; phylum Arthropoda; class Insecta; order Hymenoptera; family Braconidae; genus Microplitis; species Microplitis demolitor. The sequence goes on along the minus strand of NC_068545.1, from coordinate 22,585,020 downwards.
TATCCAGGGTCCACGTGAGGTATCACGTGATAATAATCATCCTGGTAGTAAACACGTATGAACAAACTCATTCTTTTTATTTTATAAAACTTTATTTTTTTAATTTTCATTATTTTTTTTTATCTCTATTTTATTTATTCTACAGATTTTAAAAATCCGCGTCTTACAGTTGTAACTTGCAAGTATAGATATTGTTCTTGCGAAAAAGATGAATCAAGATACTAAAAAATATATTTGCTCATCATCTTGCATCGTGATAAATTCAACTGTCTTATACTGTTTTATTATATACATACGTCTTTACTCGTGATCTCACCACTAACTATCTTTTCACATTGATTTATTTTATACATACATTTAAATCAGATGTGTTAAAACAAATTGCATTTTTTTATTTTCAACTTCAGTTAAAAAAAAAATTATCTTACATTTTTTTTTAAAAAGCAAATTGATGTCAACTTTATTTTTTTTTTTTTACTCGACTGTTTATTGAAAAAAATGATAAATGTGATACTGGAATTTAATTGACAGTGAATCAACGTCATTACATCTCTGTACGATTGGTAAATAATTAAGAATTTATATAGATATTACCTGGATCAAAAATATATATCATAGGTATCATATAGTATCGGTTTTGATGAGTAGCGTAAGCGCGTGAATCAGAGCCTGTGTTGATGCCTGCAGCAAACTCAACTTTATAGGTATATATGTATATATATATGAACATACATAGTACATAAATATATATATGATATCTATACTGCATGTACACACCGTAACGTTGTTATGTTGTATTGAAGATCTTCATGAGAGCTCTCGTTCCCTCTAGGATACATTCCCACGGTATACCGATGTCGCAATTGCAACAATGCCACTTAAATTATTCTACACGCGCACTTTGATCGAGTTGCAATTATTCTTTAAATTTCTACCCAGATTTATATGATAAAAAAATTTATATCTCTCTATTTAAATAATTTATCCTCTTTGTTAAAAAAATGCATTTTTAAAAACAATGGAAATTATTACAAATTAATTTAACACAATGAATATTTATTTTAATTAATTTTATAAGTAGTTAATTTAACTGTAATCGCAACGAATAATCAGTAAAAGCTTAAAAATAAATCAACAAAGTCTTTATTTAAATCTATGACTTGTTTGGATATTTTGAATAATAAACTAGCCGTGTACGACAGTAATAAAAGATTTTTAAAAATAAAATAGCGTCATTAATGTCGAAAAGTTGCCGCAGGTGTGTTAATCATCGGATAAGGGCGACAAAGAATACTTAACATTTAGAATTAAAAAATAAAATAATAATTATAATAATAATAATAATGAAAAGCGAGTAAAGAATGTGTCTGAGATTCTACAGAATTTTACGAGATACTCAAGGTCGCACATTGTATCATTTGCTTAATCCACAGTCTCACACACAACAGTGTAATCCTCAGCCATTAAAGTAAAGATGAGTCTGGCAAATGGTTATAGCTCGATTTTAGCTTCAACTTCACATTAACACTCTCGTTTGCCACGCCATTTAATTACCACACCGTCCATAAAACTCGTCTCTCTGAATTATTTATACCATTCGATTCTTATAACTTTACGTTTATTTACAATAAATAATAATAATAATTATTATTATTACTACTATTTTTTTAGTCAGTGTTGGTGTTGAAGAACCAACCGACAACTTGATCTCGCTATGGATTTAACGTCGCTATTAAAATTAACACAATTTTACGCGGTATAATTGAATGGCTTGAGCATAAACAATACCTTGAGTTGTTTGTGTCTGTATATACATATATGTATATATATATAGTGGAGATGAAAAGTGAGATATCTTAATCGTCTGTAGAGGAACGCGTGTCCGATGTATGATTTACTAAAGAAGTCCACCGCACGGGGTTTATTTTGTCGAGGTTGAGGTCGATGAGTCAAGACAAAAAGATGAGCGCAAGTCCGATCCTAGTATATCATCTCACGCAGGGCAATACTTGAGGCGAGAAGAAAGACATGAGGACGCCCTCTGGTGTGTTGAGAGAACGGAAGAATGAGAAGGATAATGTGGCGACGCGTATTATTTAGTATACTAGAGTGTATAAGAATAAAAGAGTATAAATAAAGGATTCGAGTAGAGGGATTGGACGTATATATGTATATAGAAAGAGTAACGCAGGAGCAAAAGGCAGCAAAACACCGGTAGGCAGTTTTGTAGCTGTTTTTATCAGCTTCTGGGCATCGGGGGTCCCAAGTCCAACGCCGGGACGCATCTTGGGAGGTTCGTGTGGGAACGTACGTCTCTTTAGCGTACTTTTATCTTCTCCTTTACTCCTTTAACTCTCCCTCTTTCTGCTTCACCCTCACAGAGATGCTAAAACCCAGCTATCTCTCTTATGTTCTCTACTCAGCTATTATTTTTCATCTCCGTTTCCCCATCTCTTTTTCTTGATTTTTCGCCTTCGTCGGCTGCCTGGCATTCGCTCGCGACTTGTTCCGCAGACTTCTTTGTCTTCTTAAACTTCTTCTTCTTCTTCTTGATCATCTTCTACTCCTTATTCTTCAGTTCTTCTTCATCTTCTTTTTCTTTGGTCTTATCCCCGTTGAATTTTATTCGCTGCTCTGGGTTCCTTCTTCCTCTATATCTACTATATATACACACTCTCAAGAACTACAGAGCCTCGCGGGTACTGCCCGGGTCATCAGGGTCAGCCCTCTACGGTGGATCGCTACATGGTGCCCTATATTTACGCACGGTAAGAGCACCCTGAAGACGATCTCTGTAAAAAGAGCTAAATGTGTGCATGAGTGAGGAATGAGAGCGGGGGCTGCTCAATAAGTTTTGCTTTTTCGCATCCATACTCCTTCATACATACATACATACAAACATATATATACTACTTATATAAAACCAACGTCATAACATTCCTCATTATATTCCTCTCAATGCATAATATCTATCGTAATTTTTTTTTTCAACTTCAATAGATTATTACCGTAATTTTACACTCGATTAAAATAATAATTATTATTTTTTAAATTCTTTTCGTTAGAAAAATAAATAATTAAATTTTAAAAAAATTAACAATAAATGTGTACGTACTTTTAAAGTAGAAATCATGTGAAATATCACGGGGTGGTCGCGATACGCGAGCATAACCACTGGACCCAATGTGTGTTGAGATAAAAAATCTGATCAGTTGATCCCCGCTCACTCTCGCGAAACAATGGGAATTATATCTTGTGGGACTTTGCAATTATTAAAACCGAATTACTGGCAAGCCTGATTCTACTTTACATTTTATTTTTTATACTTTACTTTCCTTTTGTTTTTTTCATCCGCCAGTACAGGGATAAGGATTTAATATTGTTTCAATGTTGCTTCAGAAAGTATACTTGTAACTTGTACGTACGTACTTGAGAGCAAAAAAGAGAGTGGGAGTAAGGGAAAAATAAACCGTTTATTGTTAGTTGATGAAGATAAGAGTGAGTTAATAACAATCTCTCAACGACGATAGTGATTCCACTTTATCAACCAAGCATTAGTGGCTATAGAGGAAGGGCTTAATAATACAGTACTTCTTTAGATATTGCATAAACTAAACTTATATACCTTATTAACAATTATTTTTTCAATCGCTAATGTCCCACGATAAACCTTGTTATTGCATATTTTCAATACTTATTTAATTATATTCAATTTTATTCAATTTTTAAATTATCATTTTAATATAGAATAAACAGTCAAATAAAAAAATATTTTCTTTTTTATTTTTCGTGGTCATTAATTATAAATTTAATTGATTTTAAATTATTAATACTATACATTTAGAGCCGTAATAAAAATACGTTTAAATTAAATCTGACAGTTGGTATGCCGAAAAACGCATCTGTTGGCACATGTAACCAAAAAGCGTTGAACCGTTTAACAACTGGGATAAATCGTCTTATTTCTTTTTTTTTGCTCTTATATTTTATCATTTTTTTCCGTAACTTAAATTTTTGTCTCAACGTTTTTTTATTTTAGTTCCACTTGCAAGTCGCGTTACCAACGTCATCACGCTGGCCCGAGCTTTATTTTTCCATCGGACTCTCACGATTTTGTCGCCCCGGGAGACATATACATATACATATATATGTGCAAAACAGACTTATACCCTATAATATAAATGTTGCTGTAAGTAAACCCTGTTGGTTTCTCAGTTTCTGTTTCTCTGACGTACAAACTTATTTTTTTTCCCTCACTTCCTTTCTTTTTCACTCTACTAAATTATCTATCTGCGGATCCAAATATGTGGGAGCCTAAAATTTTTATAATTTTATTTTTTCAAAGTCAACGGAGTTTACTTGGCAAAAGTACTTGGGATAATTGAGGATTTATTTTATTTGATAGTTGTGTTTGTTGGGTATAGTGTAGGTCTTATGTAAAATATGGGAAATGATAGTTTGTATAGATGCTGAAGGTGTAGATAAAATGAAACATTGAATAAATAGATAAACAAGTTAGTTCTGACAATTACACATGCGGATCCAATGAACGCCTGTGGCATTAAATAAAGTCCTCGGTCGAGTAAAATAAACATAGCGACGTTAGATCGTAAATGTTAATTTTAAAGGAACAACCTCAACTCCTGAAACAAGGATAAACGGGTGTGTGATTGTCATCGCGGAACGAATTTTCCATAGCCTCTAGGCGACAACCCACAACTCACGTCTCTTGTTATTGTCTCACGCTAAATATTTACTTTGATATTTCCTTATTAGATCACTTTTTAAATCACGCTTACTTGTTTATGATCTCTACTGTTACATTGACTATAATAATTTAAATAAAATTATTTCAGATGAATTTTTCGATATAATGGGTGTAGGTGTGTCCGTCATAAAACAGAAAAAAATTTTTTACAAAAATTACATTAAAAAACTTTATAAGTTTGAAAAGTTTTTCCATGTTGTTAGAAATTACAGCTCGAAAAATTAGTAGATACTTCCGGTTAATATTGTCCTTGTTTTTAATGGCAATTTTACAGATTCGAATATTTCAGTTTTATTTACAAAATATTAGAAAATCATGAATTTTTCTGTGCAGGTCTAAAACAACATAAAAAATATACACAGTTTATAATACAATGAATAAATATATAAAAAGCAACACGCGCGGGCTTGCGTCCGATACATGGTTGCTAGTTTTTTATTATTTTGCATTGAAAGAGCCTCAAAAATAATGTGGAATGATGATCAGCGGGCAGAATGAAAAAAAATTAGCTGATAGATACACAGAGTATATGTCCAGACACTTTTTTCTGTAAATGTCCTAGGACTCCAAAAATTTTTTTCCTTCCGTCTTTCTATTATTTACATTGAAGAAGCTGCAAATTAACACGAAATGGTAATCAGTAGATAGAATGACAAGAAATTAATCGATTGACACAAAGGAGATGCATAATAGCTTCTGAGAAGGATCTAGGATTACAAATTTTTTTCCTCAAGTATCCCGTAATAAAAAGGCGATAGAATGTATGTCTCTTTTTCAAACACCTGATCCTCTAAAGACAGCATACAAAATACACATTAGTATAAATATATATGACAAGTGACACGTGCGCAACATTAATTCTAGTATTGTTTAGTTACAGATTTTGATTATTAAAGATAAAATAAAATAAATTTTCGATGCGGACACATTTGAATTTAAATGAAATTTATTTGAAAGCCAGCTAACTTTTCTCAAATTCTATTTATAGTTTAATTACGAAAATCTAAAAATTAGATAATGAATTTTTCAAAGGAACCGAAATAAAAAATAATGAATTTTTTCATGCAATTGTCTATCAATCTTATAAATTTAAAAACATGTTTAACAATGTAGTGATAAATATCTATATGTATATTATAAAATATTAATTTATAAATAGCCTTCGATAACACTTATTGTATTATATATCATAAAACATTAAAAGTTGTTTTAATGTCCGGTAAAGTGTCCTGGAATCTGTTTCACAATCAATTCTCGAGCATATACGTGCGTAGTCTGTTACGTGTGACTGAACTTAGTGTATCCTCGTCAGCTACAATGGACCATTGTCTTGTTTTATTCTTGTTCAATAACACCATGGATTCGATTACTCGATCTGTATATATCTCGCCCACATTTTATAATGGAAATACTTTTCTCCAATACTCACAATTGCGCCAACTCTTTTATCCATCTAAAAAAAATCATACTAATTAATATAAACAATTAAATATATAACAATTCAATCGTCACTATTAATTACACCGACAAATGATAAATGATAAGATTATAAATTAATTATGTAATCATTTCAAGAATGTTTTTTTTTATCGCGTTATTAAATTGATATGAATGAAAATAAAAAACGTTAAATGTTAATTAGTTTAATTTAAAAAAATGTAACAATTATTTATGCCAACAGACAAGAGCAACAAGCGAATGCTTATGAGTTCTTTATTATACCCGTGTCACTTACCCCGGATTTGCAGGCCGTGATCTAATTTCTATGACGCACGTACACTTCGCAATGATGTTTACCTGTAATTTTTTACCTTTATTTATATGTCTATTTATTATATCAATTATTTAAATTTTTAAAAAACTTCATTTATTTAAAGCATTATAATTATTTTATATTAAATATTAAATATCCATAAACATATAATTACTATTTCATATATTTTATTCGTGGAATTTAAATATCAACGGTAAATAAATTTAAGATAAAATCTATCGATTATAAAATTAAAAAAAAGTTTATGTTTATTAATATTTAATTTTATGTTTATAAAAAAAAAAAATAAACTTTAAGATAATAAATTATAAAACTAAACCAGTTTAAATAATTTATAAAAATAATAAATTTAAAATTTTCAGTATAAATGTAATAGTTAAATAATTACTAAATAAATATGGCGGATAAGAAGTACATTAAATTAAAGTGTCGACAATGTCTCTTATGAGGTTTGTGTAGATTAGATGAATAATAAAAAATTGATAAAAAGTACAAGAAGAAAAGTAAGAAGTGGTGACTCTGGATAGGACTTGACTCTTTTTAAAAGATTATTCCGAGTGAGTATCGGTGGGTGGTGAAAGAGCGCATGCGCGGATCGGTTGGTGTTTAGTAGGTCGGCACTCGCGCGAACTGACTCGCGATGCCAGCAGCAGCACCACCAGCACTAACAGCAACAGCAGGAGCTCTAGCCAGAGTCAAGCCAGACCAGGGCATCGTGGTGGCATTCGAACTGCGTTGTCTCTCAGTCGTACGTAGGCTTCCACAAGACGCGGCCAGACTGAGTAGTCGCTCGCAACAATAAGCCGGGCTTTTATTTATTTACGAGGCCCATGTGTGCCTCTAATTACTTTCCCTATTAATTTGCACTTAATCAAATCATTTTTAAATAATTAATTATCTGTGACCTGTGAATGTGAATCAAAAACTTAATGATTTTTTTTAAAAATTAATGGACGTGTTACAAGTGGACTTTAAATTTGAATTTTTAAAACTGACGCGCATGGCAAAACACTAGATATTTTTAGTAAATTTGAATTTTCAAATTTACGCGCGACTATCGCGCCTGTGCACACCATCGGTGTCTGTCATAAAACATTGTGGTTTAAAAATATTATAAAAAGTGGCGAATATTTATTATTATTTTGACATTATCAGGATAAATAAATCCTGTTTTATTTTTCTTCGAGGATAAAATGGTGTACGGTGGCAATTTCAACATGGAGACGGTAAGTTTTTTATTTTTTATTACTCACACATTTAATATTTTGCATTTTAAATTTATTAACTTCTTTTAACAGTTTTAAAATATTATTCGATTTATTTTTTAACCGGTGAAAGTTTAAATATTAAATCAAATATATATATTTATGGATGTCTACAGTGGACGTCAATAAAATAAATAAATATATAAATGTGCTTGGTAATAAAATAATGGATTGTTAGATTGATTTGTGGGATAAATAAATTAGAAATAGTAGGTCGGGACATTATCATTGTTATCATTATCGTAAAATAATTGAAAAAATTATTATTATTATTATTGTATGTAGTGTAATGAGAATAGTGGAGTACAAAGTATTTGTATGTATATATGTATGTGAGTATAGTCTGGCATTGACAGTCAACAGTCGCGTAATTCCATTTGGCGCGCGTTTCTTCGCACGCGGTTGACCCAGTCGCGATATGTACAAGTCGCGACGACTTAACGTCTGCGCGCGCGCACGCGACAACTAGAGAAATCGCTCTCGAAAGCTAGGAATTGAACCAATTTTTATAATTCAGTGTTTACTTTAGGTGACGTTTTATATTTTATTTTATAGATCATTATTTTTTATTTAACTAACAATATAATAATTATTGAAAAAAAAAAATTTAAGAATTTTTTTTATTCTGACATGCGAATAATATTTAATTGTTTTTCTTTTTGCGAGAACTAAAAATGCAATGAGTGAGGAAGAGACGATCATAATGACGTATCACAGTTTCTTCGTGAAAGCGATCGCTAAACCGTGTAATTTAGGGAGGCTATAATTTTTTTTTTTTAGTTTATTATCACAAATAATTATTTATAATTTTTAATGGTCCTGAAGTTAATAAGCAATTAATAGTTTTTATATTTTTTTTCAACTTATCAATCACAAAAAAATGAAAACTAAAAATATGCACTTGTAGAAAATTTTAAAAACTATAAGTGCAATTTTTTTAAATATTTTTTTTTTTCTTAAATTCATTGTTGAAAAAAAATTCAAAAATTATTAGACGTCTGCTAACTTCAGTATCATAATTTTTATCTGTTATTTAACAAAATAACAATTAAAATTATTCATTACCAAACCTTCAATTTTAAATTAATTATTTTTTTAATTACTACAATGAATAATTGTATATTTTAATTAACAGTCTAGTAATAATAATAATAATTAATTTTTTAGTAATTAAGGCAAAAAATTAAATGTAAAAATTTGTAGGCATTTTTAAATTTTTAATTTAATCACAATATTATGCTAAAATTAATATTTTATTTAATTAATATTTTTTTTATAAAGTAACAAACAACAATGATGTTGATATGAGCCGTCGGCAGACATCGTGACTCATAATCCAAAAAAATAATTTTTTATTTGTCAATTAATTAAAAATTTAAAAAAGATCCGCTAATTAGTCTGATTCGCAAAACAAATTTAATATAAATGAAATAAAAAAAAATTCTTTTTTAGCTGTCAAATGATCTTGATCGATAAATACATATATCACAGTGATTACAATAATTACACTAATTAAATGAATATAAATGATGAAAATAATAATTAATTATTATTCGTAATGAAAATAAATACCGATAAAATAGGGAATTAATTATAATTATTCGCGGCGTCCTTGCATGTCATGTCATAAGCTAGCGTGCTGGTGTCTTTTGATTGTCGTATGCTATAATATATATATATTACATTTTTCTATCACTTTTATCATTTGGGGTAGGGGGAAAACGGAGTATATTTACTGTACGACAGACATGACAACGATCGAATACGCGAGTTGTTTGGCCGCGAGGAAGGCTAACTTTCGAATCTACTCTACTCCTCCTCCTCTTCTTATGTTGACGAGAAATTCACTCGACACTTACGTGATGGAAAATTTTTTGTCTTCCACAATAATAAAAAAATCACAGCATCAACAAAGAAATAACAAAAAAAATGATCTTTGTATTTTCATAGCAATTTTATCGTATTCTTTGTTAGTAAACACTTTCAAAATTTTAATATAAATATATAAATATATACATGTATACATATATAGATGTATATTTATAAATTACGATAATTATCTCACTGTATTAAATCATCTCGGACTTTGTTCATATTTTAAAATAAAACTTATAATCATAATTCGCTTAATTTTTTTTTCAAAGTGATAATAAATATAATAATATAGAAAAAAAATTATCACGTAGTTCACCGTTATGTTACTGACCTTCGCAATATGAGAAAGTTAATAATTTATTTTACGAGTCGGAAAAAAACGGAGTCTGAAGTTTTAAGAGCACAAATTTTGAATAAAATAAGTTGGGAAAATATTTAAAAATTTTTATAAGAGTTTGAATTTCAGTGTAGGCAAAAAAAAAAAATTGTAATTGAATATGGATTAAAAATGAAAAAGAGTATAATTAAAGAGCTTTAACGTAAAAGGAGTAAGCTGGAGATAAGATTAAAGAGAACAACAATTTCTCGGAAAGTCTTCGTGCCAGTGTTCACACGATTCGCATGGATTTTAGCCCGGGGTTGAGTAAAGGGATAAATTCTACCACATCTTCATGTGCGTGCGGCTTCAAGAGCCCGCGAATCGGCGGCAGTACTGCCCAATTAGCCGGGCAGTGCCGGTCACGCCGTGGAATCTCCTTAAGGATAGACTCACGGTAGCTCCGCTAACTTTATCCCATCCTTCTTTTATCCAATAAAACATACAAAACGAAATAAAAAAAAAATAAGGAAAAAAATTTACACACCAGCTACTAGCTACAAACTACTGCTTCCTTTTTTTTTATCATTATTCAAGGTCGAATGTTAAATGTGATCATTAAATATACATTCGATAATATCTTTATCGTCTGTTGAGTTCTGTGGGTCACTTGATTCTCATAAAATATATTTTTACTTATATATTTTATATTTAGCATAATTATTTTATCCAATCAATAACTTGTTCTTCCACTTGATCATCAAAATTCCTTAAATTTTTTACTATCATTTCCGTTTAACTTTTCTATCCATTTAAATATTCATAATTTTTCTCATTAATATTTATATTCATATTCATGTTTATATAAATATATATCTATAAATAATGACTCTTTTACTTTTAATAAAAACAAACTTTTCTTTTCAAATTAATTTACATCAACGAAAAAGTAATAAATCGTTTAATAGGCGTTCGGTGATTTTATATCGGATATTAAAAACGACAAGTGGATAGTCCGCGTATGCGTGCAGACAACAACATATACAATAAACATAACCCACAGTTACATTTATACAAATGACTCAGGTAATTGGAACTTACTCATATCAGTTATTCAGGACTTATTTAAAACGGGGTAGTGTAATAAACGTTTCTAAAAAAAAATATAAAAATATATATTTGCGTACTGCACTATCTCTTTTGTGGCCTGAGTCTGAGTTAGTCGATGTCCTTGCTACGTCAATTCGAATCCTGTCCCTCCCGTAGTTGCTCTTGCATTAGCGAGGGCGTGGTTATTATTTGCGTTCGGCTGCTACACGTGCGATTGTTTTATCTATACTTACGCTTACATTTTCAGATACAGTACCTAATAAAAATTACTTTTATTACTAACACGAACTTTTATTCAAATTTTTTTACACAGAAAAAAAATCTCGACTGAAGATAAATATTCCTGATTCAAGAAATTTTTTTTTAAAACCTCAATTTTATTGGATGTAGAAATTTTCTCTGATCAAGACAAATCTTCTTCTGCTCAAGAAAATCTTGACTTGGTTTTCGAAAACCTTTGTCTTCCAAAATATCTTCTTAACTCAAGACAACTTTTTTTCTGTCTATATACTTTCTTTTAGTTACGATTTAGTGGCGCTTATTTTTCGCTGTTAATGATAAATCTCAAACTTCGTCGAGTCACTATATACATACATACATACACATATATATACATAGCGTATAACGATTGGCTTGAGATATTCGCGTAAAGTGCAAATGGTCACCCGCTTAATTACGCGTTCAAGCTCATTAAGGTCGTTATCCCTGGGTAGTGACTCACGCATTAGCGAGAGTCTGACCGTCAACAACTTTACATACTGAACAGACTATACATTGGAATTTTCAACCCCCTCTTACCATCCTGAGGCATCAACATAAATTCCAATTATTTTTCTTTACTTACCTATTCAACCAACATTATCTTTTTTATTTATATTTCATTGCTTTTTTTTCCAACTCCGAGTCAGCTTTGAAAAAAAAAAAAAAAAAAAATGAATTGTAACAGAAGTCATATCCTTTGGAGGAACTTGTTTTTATAGTTGTCAATTGTTTTATTATTTAAAAAAAAATATATATATTATTTTTATCTCGAAGCTTATACGCTTGTTGGGTCTTTTTCCGCGAAGCAAAGCTACGGCTCGACAAGACGGGGGCGAACGGTCAGGGCCGGCGGCGCGTTCCTCGCGGGAGGTCCCCGTCCGCGTCTTTGTCTCGGCGGTGTCGCAACTGCTTCTGCGGAGCTGGGTAAAAGGCGCCGATGTGGATCGCACAGGGCATAAACACACAGCTACAACTTTCGTTGCACAACTATTTACTATATAATAACAACCGCCCCCTTCAATACTCAGACTTTACTTAACCACGCAATCGAAAAAACGCAACACCCCAACTCTATTAAATTTATAACAGAACGCACTCTACTTATCTTAACTTTATCCCAGTGATTAATCTTTTTTAATAAACTTTTTTATAATCTCTTTTGTAATGCCTTATATCTAATCCAATAGACATTTAGACTACATATGTAACCTAGAATTTTCTACTCACTTTTTTTTTATATAAATATATATCTATATACACATACATGCATACATGCAACTTTATCTTAAGCGAATGCTCGACCGGTTGCCCTCAGAGTAACGACGCCGTGACGCCATTACAAGATCTAACCGGCCCCAAATCTTGGCCGTTTATCTGCAATGCGTATTTTACTTTTCAAACTAATATTGACCAGAGAATTTTTTTTTTTTTTATTTATTCATTCAAGTAAATTATTAATTTATATATAATAAAAATTAATGGCAACTAAATTTAATAAAACAATAATAACAGTAATAAATAGTTACACATATGTATATATATATATATAAGTAGGGTCAGTGTAGAGGTTAGTACAACAGCCTATAGGGAAAATAACTCAGCACATCATATCCATGGTTTGACTTACATAGATCTTTAAATATATATAGTAACACTACAGAGAGAGTACACACAACAACGTTCACCTCAGCGCGAGGTCGACTATTCGCTCTTGCAAAACGATTTACCTCTCTTCTTTTACTCCTCCATCTTCTGAACCTTCCTTCTCAATCTTCTTTATACTTCTTTGTACCTATATTACCTATACTACTATACCTCTGCACTAAAACAACCATAACAACAACAACAACTAGGTATCTCACAGATGCCTCTCGCCCTCTCAAGCTCCCGATCCTTTCGATCAACAACCACTGGATCGTCTACTCTTTTCTCCTCTCCAGCTCGTCCCTGTCCTATCCTCGGTAAACTAAACTGCACATGGTGCAGATACATATGCAATCCAATGAGAAAGGACGTTCTTGAGACTTAAACCCGCCAGAAAGTGCTAGCATTAGCTCTTTCCTCTATATCGTTGTCAGACATGCTGCTATTACTTATCGCAGGACGCGCGACCAACCAGATGCATTAACCTCTTACGTTGTCTATCTCTTTACTTTTTTTTTACTTGCTTGCTAAGAGTATACTCTAATCCTTAACATTATAACTGTTACATCCAACTACATATTACACATTTCATACGGGCACTTACTTACTCACATATCTTTGGCATCTTCAAAGAAATTCCTTCAAAAATTATATACATTTTTTATTTCTCCATTAAATTATACTTTACTTTAATCTACATACTATTAAAGTTATTAATATTGATTAATAATGAATTAATGACTTAAAAGTAGATTAGATAAAACGAAGATTGATGATAAAATATAAACGGTGGGTTATGTATCAAGCACGTTCCAATTATGCGAAGGTCCGTGGCAATGGACGTTTTATTTGTTGACTCGGGTACGCAACCAGCGTGCAGTCTGCACACGCACAATCTCCACAGCTATATAAATATATCCACATAAATGTGAGTGTGTATAAAAATAAGTTAAGTACAACACACGATGTACAAAGTAGGAGGTGAAGTGCATCCTCAAGACATGTGAGTCTTCCATTCATGCCGAGTGAAAATCTCAACCGGCAAATAAGTCACATTTACGTCACTACTCTCTTATTTTTTTTTACTAATTTCTGTTCCATTAAGAGCAACACTCCGTATTACTTATACTACTTTTATTACACGCATTGCAATTTATTTCTTTTGTTAATTAATTATTTTAATTAAACACCGAGTCCTGAATTAGATAATTGTTAATTCATTATTGTAATTGACAATAAGATTTCTTAAATTATTTTATTGTTTGCTGGCTGACAATTGACGTAATTGCATGAAAAAAAAAAAACTTATTTAGGTCAGTTATTTTTATACAATATTAAATGTCTCTTATATTACAAAGACGATATTTATTGTGGTACAAATAAATTTTCGTGCAAAATTGACGGTCGAGTTTGAGAGTCCATTAAATTATTTCATGAAATTTCCTTCTGGCGGTTTATGCGTCGGCACGTGCAGGCGCGTGTGCTCCTTTACCTCCTTTACTTCTCGTGGCATCTATTCGAGTGGGCATTACTTATATATACATACATACATACATATACATTCATTCATACATATACATTACACTCTACACTCTTTACATACATAAATTCACATTCCTATCGTGTTTATCACATTACTATTTTATATATTTAATGCATTTACAGTTAAACAAACGCCTTATTGTTCCACTATTGTAAAATTACACAAAATAAATAAAATAAATTTTATTTATCGTAAAATTAGGAGTCAAAAATAAAACATTTCATTTGCGTTTATAAATTCACGGTGTACTTGGAGCATTAATTTTATTCAGTAGTTAAATGCGTGTACGCAGTAACAACTCAACGACTCGGATTTCTTATATTAGTTTTTTTTTTTTTATACATATTATGGTTGTAACGCGGCTTTTACCGTTAGTCTACGTCGCCTCTTACCTAGGCTCTTTATCCCCGACTTCTTCTCATGTCTACCAACTATGAACGTGTCTGTTCGCCTACATATATAAAATATATAAATATATATGTATGTATAAGTACACTTATGACTTCTCCTTTACCTCTTTTACGTGTTTTTCCGTCTTTATTTATTTCTTTATTCGGTTTATTTATTTGATCATTGCACGAGACATACCTACGTAAAGTATATATATGTTGGTAGACACTGACGGACAGGTTTTCACGGGCAAAACTACCCAGATCATTGCTATGCGAATAAATTTTAAATTGAGTAGTAAAGCAATCTAATAATGAAAAAAAAAAAAAGAGAGATGTTGTCGGCTAAATTTATTGCCACGTAATTTTCATAATTGCCGTAAATAATTGCATTATATTTATTTTTATATATTTATTATTTTATTACCATTTATTATTTTTTTCCATTATATAACTCAGCATCTAAGCATGATAACTTTTTTTTTTTTTAATTCTTCAATCTTGTGGATTTTATTTTTCTCCTCAATTTTATTTATTATTCAATAAAAAAAAAAAATTCTTGCATAATAAAATAAAATAGAATTTTTTTTTATTGATATAAATTATGATAAAAATATTTTGAGAATGTCAACAAGAATATTTCAAGTATTAAAACTTTAAAGTTAACAGTAAATGTAATTATTTTTTAAAAATATAAATTTTTTTTCATTAATTAAATTTATAAATTTTTTAGCCTCGTACACTGTAAAAAATCAGGAGTTAATTCGGAGTGATTACGGATTTTAATATTAAAATAAACTCCTCTTTGGAGTAAACTTCACTCTGAGAGAAGTAAATAAATAAATAGACATCCGCTCCGCATTTACTCCGAATTCACTCCGCAAATTTTTTACAGAAAAATTATTGTGTTGTATCACAATACTTACTACGCACAAAAAACTTATCCATAAGCTTCAGTAACGATTACTTTCATACATTATAATAATTGTGATGCGGCATAATAATTTTTCGGATGCTTCACTTCCTGTTTCAAATTTCGTCGACAGTATAATAAAAATTAGTAGTCTTCAAGCTATTATTTTTCTCCATGTAAAATTCTAAATTTATTTTATGGTTTTATAAATACCTATAGATAAAATAAGTGAATAATAATAAAAAAAAAGTATTTATCATGTGAGGAGTGTTCGCGGAAGCCGTTTTCACGGCGTCGTTATTGTCTCTGCGTGTCGAATATATACTTCTCGTCAGAAGACGATGTTGATATCTCTTCTGTCTCTTCAACATATATAGTATGGAGTATATAGTATATGAGTATCCAAAGCTAAAGTACACTTACCAGCAGACTATAATACCGGTGAGAGGCAGCTCTTTACTTGCTCTTGCTTATCAGACGTGCCTCTGTCGTCTGCACTCTCGTCGTGATAATCTCCGCGACTTTATTATCGCCATTTAACCACGTCTGAGCTAACATTATCCGCTACTAAAAAACCTTCTGCCTTGTAGGTACTGAGAAAATAAATAAATAAATTTAAATAAAAAAAAAAAAGACTTAAACAAAATATATATTTACATGGAGAATAGTTATTAAATTTTTTTTTTACATCACGATAGAGCAGAGCCTTGATGTAAAGTACGAGAATACGAAATTTAAAAAAAATTTATTTATAAGACGTCCAGTTGAAGAGTCAAGGAGACAATCGGGAAAAGGGCATTTAAAAAAGGGATAAAACGATATCGCGAGTGAATTTCATTTGAATAGAATAGGGCGATTGTGATTTACAGTATTCACCGAGGTAAACTTGTCGCGCGTGACTTCCTCTCTTTCGCATTTCTATATCTCTGTTTTTTTAAATTCTTCCCTTACATTGTTATCTAAATAACTTTGACACCTCGAAGCCTCTATTATTTTTATTTTAATTTAAATAAATAAAATTTAACATCAACGAAATAAAGATATCAAATAAATTTATATGTGACAATGACAATGACAATGAACAAAATAAAACTAAAAGTATACATATACGGTATAAACAAATTTAAATATTGATATTTCGATCTATACAAATATTCCGGATACGATCGACCCCAACCGGTGGCTTATGAATTTTATATTTTATTTTCTTTGCACTGAATGCACTCGAGTTAGTGTTGTTGCTGTTGCTGTTATTTTTATTATCATTATTATTTTTATTGTTGTTATTATTGTTGTTGTTATTGTTGTTGTGGTTGTATTCAAGAGAATCGCGCATGCCAGGACATAAATTCAAATGCCTTGTCTTGGGTATTGGGTATATAGGTATGTGGGTATTGGCTAGTCGATATATACATCTATATATATATATATATATATACATATATGTAAGTAAAGTAAGCAGTCTTATTCGAGAATAGTGTACGGGGATTGGTAGAAAATAAAACTGAGACCCTGTACCCGGAGACCCCGTACAGGAACCAGGGTACGAGGGTAAAAGAGAGTAAATAGAGTCCATGACCACCCCGATCCACATACTGAGACAACACCAATGTGCATATCTATGTTTACGTTTCGTTATATATATCTATATATATATATATGTAGTGTTACGAGGGGAAGAGTCTTCTCAGAAGCAAGAGGCCATTACTGGTACCTGGCTCCATACTGATATCTCAATACAAACCCCTTAGTTTGAATCCATTATAATATCCGATCCCATCAGATATATCTTAGAATACTTTTTAAAGCTCAAGTATTCAAATCGATAACTTTAAATATTTTGTTTTTAACATTCAGTGCCTGTAAATTTAAAAAATTCTTGTATTTTTTTTTTAAATTGCCGGGTGTTTTATATTTTGGAAACCAAACGATTCAATTTTTAGTCAAACAATTGTTTAAAATATATTTTATTTGTATACATAAATATTTTTTTTTTCTTTGACAATCTGCACTTAATCTCACTTGTACATACTTGCGCTCGCGTATGCAAGATACAGTACCACGATGTACCGCTGAATTATACATAAGTCGAGGAATAAAATATGCCGACGGCGTTTTAATGTTACTCTACATGAAAAAATAAAGTTAAATAAAATATTTTAAAAAACAAGTTATATATGTATTTATATATAGATATACAACATATTTAATCGGATAGAATAAAATGATAAAATATCATAAGCTTGTATTATGGATCAAGTGTTATAAAAGTGCTCAATCATAAAAATGAAGTTGAAAAAAATAAATTAAACATTCGAAAGTGGATTGAATTATTAAATATTATGCATTGAATAAAAAAAAAAATTTTTTTTTACTATTCAATAAGTACATGTATAACTAACTGTCAATACCTATATACTTAAAGAGATCTCAATATTTTTTTATTTATCATTCTTTATATATTTATATATATATTGGTCGTCCAGTCGACTCATCGAGTAACTGGAGTCTGGTTTATTTTTATCATGTCTTTTCTCCTTTCTCTACCTTTCAATTTTTTTTAAATATTTTTTTTTCTATACCTTTTTTTACTTTTATTCGAAGCCCGAAATAGAATTTATACATATTACCTTTCTCACCTTCCATTATGTTTTCGTTACATTGAAATTCTTCAGTCACTCTCTCTTTAAACGTCACTCCTTTTCTCACTTAATCATATACCTATACGTATATATATATATATATATATATATATATATATATATATATACAAATATATATTAACTACAACAACTGGGCATTGGCCACGAGTTACTAACAACCTTCAAGGCCGACCTGACGGGTTTTCCAAATCGCGGTCGGCAATTTCCTACCTCGATCTTTGTCTAACACTTGTCTGCCGTTAATAAAACCAAAAAACAAAAATATATTAAATAAAATTTCATGAAAAATAAAAAAAGTTTAAAGACATCTGTCTACTCAAATAAATTTATTGCATTTTTTATCCATATTACTTTCAATACTTATGATACTCGCATTAATGTTTTATAAATACTTTTAATAGCGTTTAAAATATTTTTTTTTCTGCTAAGAAAAAAAAAAATTCATTACAATAACAAATGAAAAGAATTTTTTTTTTATCCAGATAATAATCAACTTTATTCTTGTATCAATAAATCACTGACATAATAAAAAAAAAATATAAAAATTCAGATTGATTGAAATAACGATTTTTTTTTTGTCATACAACAGACAGTGATTTATTTATTTGAATTTATTTTTTGTCGCGGTAAAAGCTACCCGACAATTTACAAATTAACAATGATCTATTATTATTTTATTTTATTAGTAATTGTTTTTAAATTTTTATTCCCTCAATAATTTTATTGCGGATGTATTTTCTCATTGAAAAAAAAAAAAAAAAACTATAAATAAATCGATAGATAAAATACTCAATCAATTATTAAAATATTTTATTCATGAATACAGTATATATTTATGTTATTATAAATCAATTATTGAATAATTACTCCAACGAGTGTCTCGACCTACAATCACAGGTTAATAAATGTTTAACAGTTATAAACAATTAATTTAAATAATAAATCATCGCCGATCGTGTACACGACGATTAAAATAAGTCTACAAATTGATAAATAAATCATTAGTTCCTCTTGTAATTCTTTGAAATTAACAGTATTTGTAATGCTAATTTATAACTGGAAAACATAAACATTAACAGTAATTGTAACATTTATTACTCGGTACAAGTGATAAATTTAAAAATAGCCTTCGTATTAATATATATATATATTGATAAATAATAAATACTAAAATATGTAATTGATAAAAAATAATAAAGTGACGAGTGACAAATTTGTGGGTGAGAAATTAACAGATCGTAGGGAGAATTGAATCGTTCGATTATGCAAAGCTACTCGGCCTTAACGCCTCCACATTTCTGCTGGTCACTATAGTATATATACATATATATATATATGTATGTATATAGTATATACATATATATATATATGTATGTATAGCATATCGTAATTGTGTTTTGGGGTATAGAGCCTTCTCTTCTTGTACTCTACGTACAAGCGAAGAAAACCGAGTAAAGTAAACAACGACAATGGTTAAGTTGAGTGCTCGTTACCATGACTATTAATAGCTGGGAAATAATATCTCTTTGTATAGAATACAATCCTCGTTGACAAAACGATTCATTTACGAGTAATTAATTTTACATTTTTAAATTTATTTTTAAATATTATTAGAGTCGGGGGAAGTAACATGAACTTTTATGGGATTATTAAATTCTAATGGGAATTTATTTATGAAAAATTTTTTGTCGGTAAAGAAGTTTTAGAGGAAAGGGGGTAAAATGGGTTGCAAGAATTTTTTTAGGATGTATGTAGGGGTGAAGTAGGCACTAATAGGTAATTTTAGCCATCCAAAAATCGTTCAAAGATTTTTAACAAATTTCGGTGAGTGATTTAATTCAAATTTTGACAATGTAAAATTAAAGATAAAAATGAACTTAATAGGATTTGGGATTTATATAAATTTCATGTGAGGATTATTTTTATCAAGTGGAAAAAATGAAATTTTATTTTAAGAATAAATTTAAAAAATTTTGTTATTTAAGAAATGAGGCCCATTTTGTCCCAAATTACTGATCATTAAATAAAAACTGAATAGAGACTAAAAAATACTTTTAATGAG
Organism: Microplitis demolitor; assembly: GCF_026212275.2. Lineage (NCBI taxonomy): Eukaryota > Metazoa > Arthropoda > Insecta > Hymenoptera > Braconidae > Microplitis > Microplitis demolitor. The sequence goes on along the minus strand of NC_068545.1, from coordinate 22,564,437 downwards.
TATGATCACAAATTACTTTTTGACAACGATTTGAAAAAACAAAAATTTTATTACGGTTTCTATTGTAAATTATTTATTAGGTATTAAAAAAACTGAATTGAAGTAAAAATAAATAGTTGATTAAAATTCTAAAAATAATAAATAAAAAAAAAATAATTAAATATTTTCCAGCAGTATAAATTCTCATGTCATGAATATTAAGTTTAAAAAAATGTATAAATAAATATATGGGAGCAAATCAAAATGTAATCCTGCGATTCTGACCTCTCGAACTTCCGACTTCATTGTTCTCGTGAAAAGACGAAGGATAACGCCCAGTAGTGTGTACACGAGTCCATAAAGCATTTAACAATGTCCGCGGTGGGCATATAACAGCATCAGCAAAAAGCACAAGCAGAAAAGAACAGTAGAGGAAATAAAACAACCGAGCCCAAAGATTTTTCGTCTGCCGGACAAAGGCTCAATGTAACTCGACGTGGTGATGCACGTGGGTCATTACCGTGGCACGTTATGCCCCCATTATGTAGTATTATGTTACTATTTGCGCTATCGTAACTGCCTATTTATTTGTCTTGCTCGCCTTCCACTCGTCTCTCAGCGGGACATTACTCTTACCTACTCATACATTTATTTATTTATTTATTTACAATTTTTTTTTTATCATTTACTTTTTCTTGCTCATTTTATCTTTTCAGCAAATTATTTTAATTAAATAATAATAACATTAACAATAATAATTTATTGTAACGTACTTATCTATTTATATAACATAAATTGTGATACTTAATTTACGATTGCTATCATATATTTCTTATCTTAAACTATCCATTAAAAATCAATAAAAATTAATAAATAATGTATGAGAATGTTCGCGTGATTTTTTTTTAATTGCTAAAGATTTACAAATAAAAAAAATTAATTAAATTTTTTTAAAAATCATAATTAAAATTTTAAATTAAAAAAAAAATATATAATATATGTAAATATGTAAAATAACGTCAGTCTGACAAATGAGATATTTTATCTACTTGAGCAAACGCGTGTAATTTCGCTGGCAGTAGATACAGTCACGTAATTGTCAGCCCGGTTTACTAGTTTACAATTTCAGTGTTCTATTTTCCGCGTTTTATAATTATTTAATAAATAAAGAAAAAAAAACAAACAAATGTTCTAGTCTAATTCTTAAGCACTATAGAGACCATAATTTATTCGCATGTAATCTAAATTATAAAATTTTTAAAGACCACATGTGCTATATTTCATTCTGTAGACTTTAATTTTAATTACTCGCTTACTGAAATAATTATTAAATAACAATTTTTAATGGTCTAGAAAATTAATAGCTGTCGTCAATTACCATTACTTTTTTTTTATACTTAAACATATTTTAAATACATATTATATAAATAAATGTATGCTTGCACGTGAGTTCATTAACATTAAAAATCAATCAAGTTCACGGTAAAAAAAATTTTCTATTTTTAATAAATGTATTTATAATTATTTTTTAATTTAAAAAATAAGATATAGATCTTATATAGTTTTTTTTTTCATAAATATATAATTATTATTAATGACTGGAGTAAAATACAATTATGCGACATTGCCGAGTTCATCCATAAAATAATAATTTTACTAGTGCATACAACAATCATTTGCGCACCCATACGCGTTTCAAATTGCTTTCAATCGAACTGTGCAAGTTGTTCTGTACTATATATCTATATATATATATATATGGTATATAATAATGTAAGTTGTATCAAGCAGCAAAGTGAGGAGCGGCGATCGCCCACACGCGTAGAGTATGAAACGCGTTTGAGTCCGCGTTCTATCGACTACATAAAAAAAATATATATATATATATATATACTGAAGACTATTCTATATAGATATAGTATATAATACAATAGTACATATACGGAGAGACAAAATGAGAGACTTTACGATCGGCGTCGGTTATTATAGAGCCAGGATAAGTGGCGCAAGATACGACACGTCTTTCGACTCCTCTAATCCATGTTGTATTGTCTCTCAGCCTCAACGTCATGTTCTACATTATACACGCACGCAACACAAGATACCAACGGGTGAGCTACTGGATAACGTACAGACGTATGCATTATTATAAATATATACAAGGAACGTAGGTACTAGTTGCCTCACCCATTCGCGATTAGAATAAACGCGGAAGTTAAATGTCAATGCAATTTTATTCCTTTATACTAAAATAATTATTTTTACACATAAACTCGATAAAAATAATATTTTAATGCTCGATAATAAAATATGCTGATAAAAATAACAAAGAATCCACAGTAACTACGGTAGTTACTGTAAAATCGGGTACATTGTCATGCAATATCAATGCAGGCTAAAGTAACGTTGGACTAATAGATGGGGTATTTAAATTTTTTTTTAAATTTCACCGAGTTGTAAGTGCACTTTTGCACTTTAAGAAGCATTGAAAAAATAGTTGTAGATGGAGGAGCAGCTGAATATTTAATAAAGAATGAGGTTTTATATTTTATTTGGTTAATATAAAATAAGAGAGCGAGGAATAGGTGGAGAGGCCAAATGGTGTGTCGCAGGAGCGTCGATCGCCCACACATGGTATAGTGAACCTTTGGAAATAATAAAAGCATATGTGCATGCTTCGGTCTATATATTTATAAAATAAACGCACGGCAGTAAAGTTATCCTTACGATTGCTATTGCAATGTCAACCTATTATCTATATTCTCTAGTGTACTGTGTATATTTCTATACATATGTACATACGGTATATAACTTTAGAAGAGTATAAAACTCAGCCTGGTTGCTATTTTACTTTAATACTCATACAACTCATATATCAAATTATTTATCGTCTTATTAATCTAGTGAATGACGAAACTCTTCGTGACATTTCATGGACACGGTGCACTCTTAATGCACATTATCTTCTATGTATTATTAAACTTTACTTTTATTTTTATTTTTTTTAGATACTTAATAAATAATTAAAAAGAAGAAAAATTTAATTACAATGCTAACAGTATTTTATTTAAATATCCCAGTTATTTATTTTCGTCTGGTTAAAAAAGTAATTGCATAAAAAATAAAAATTAATTTCCATCAAGTCTTTTGTGGTGACAAACGGGGACCCGTCGTCAAGTAGTCCCAAAGTTTCTTTATCTATAAATAAACTGAAAAATATATTTATGCAAAAACGGATGAGTATGAATTTAACAGACATCAGACAAATTTAAAATTATAAATAAATAGAGTAAATAATTAATAAAATAAATTTTAAAAAAATGCGCATTTAAAAAATTTAAAAATTAATAAGTGCATTTTTTATAAATATTATTTTTTAATTGTTTACTCTATTTATTTATAATTTTAAATTCGTCTGTCTGCTATATTTACACTCGTAAAAAACGAGATAAAATTAAACGTCGAGACCTATAAATAATAAAAAATTTTATTTTAATTTTATAGATGAATTGACCTCTGAAAAAAAAAAAATAATAAATTTCTTTGGAAGTTTAATTTAAATATATATTTTAATTACTATTGTTATTTTGTAGTTAAATGTGGATGTAATTACGCAGCTGTTAAATACTTAAAATTAATAGTCAGTTTAATATATCGATATTGGTAATCGAGATCAAGGTATGCACCGAGAAAATATAGCACAGGACAATCCGTTGGTCGTGTAAATCTTGTTGATAGTAATCGCTGGAGTAGTCGTTTTACGGCGTTGATCAATGTAACGGATCGTATAATATGCGAGTGATCGTGTTCCGCGGTTGTAACAACTTTGCGTACGTTAGTGAAGATTGTAAAAAAAATCAGTGCTGAAGAAGTGCGAGTTTGCTTCGGCCAAGTCCGGAAGAACTTGATGTACTGGTCGTTTAAAAGTAATAAAGTACAAGAAAAGTAAGAGTTGATTAGAAAAAAATAAAAAATTATATGAAATGTCATGAAATTAACTGTAGTTACTTTGATATTGATAAGATGTCTCGCAAAAAGTCGATCATTACTTGGCGATTGGGAGGCAAAAAAAAAGCCGTTTGTTTAAGATAAAAAAAAAAGTGTGTAGCATTTAAGTTGTATATTTTCTCACGTTTATGGTGGTTGATATTAATCGAAAATCAAGCATGACACTTTGTTGATCTCTGACCTTTGTTTTTGTTCATCTTTTGTTTCAAGTCACAATGTATATTCAAGTTTTATTTTTAAAATAATTCAATTTTATTGTTGGTGTTGTCGGTGACCCGAGGAAAAAGAGCCGCGAGAAAACAATAACACTGAGCTAACTCGCGAAATCGTTTAGGACCTTGAAGACGACGTGGCACGTCATGAAACACGGCTTAACATTCCAGCAGAACGGCCGATAAGTTTAGTCATCGCTTCACGCTTTCGTGACATGTACACTCTTACTCTCTTATTGTGTAAATATAAATATATATATATATATATATGTACTTGCATTTTTCTGTTACTGTTGATGGCGCGAATAAAGTTTAACAGAGGGTAGAATTTAATTTTGGAAATTGAAAAATTTTTTTTTTATTAGATTTTCAAAGAGTTTTATTTAAAGCTGGAATAAAAAAGTAATTATGCATAATTAATTGCAAATGAAAGTCTAACTATTGCGATAATTGTGACGTCACGGACAATTGGGAAAAGTGACACATGGTATTAGCGGACGTATTTCCCCGCGAGCTTATATAAATCAGCAAACTCATGATCCTTGAACTCGAATGCTCGTCGAGTTCAATGAACCCTGTCTCAGGACATTAGTGTCCTCCATATACTCTTGAGCAAATGACGTGTGAGCACACATACACAAATCTGTGTACATATATATGTACATACATTTATCTGTATCAGTATCTATATCTGTTTCCACATATACTTGAACGTACCACACATATAAAACGGCCATTTTGGATCGGTCTAGTTATACAAGTTTAGCACTGGATCCTATCTCTCAATTGCCTACATCACATCCGCCGCCGTTAGTTTCTTATCCACTTTCTTGCGATACGTATATCCAGATTCCGTTTTCTCTCTTTATATATTTGTCTCAACATCGTCTCGATCCTCGGGATTTAACAATTTAACGATTATTCACACCCACACAATGCCGTTTTATTATTTTATTTAATTTATCGATTTCACAATATCGTCTACAATATTTTTTATTATATCATTTAAAATGTCTTCTCGTTCTTATCCTTGAGCTTTTTCTATTGTCATGTCAGCAATAAAATGTGTTAGACTCAGAATGATTGACCGATCGGTTAAATTTGTAGCGTTAATTTTTATCAGCCGATATCGCCCCGTGAACGAATCCCACGGGATGTCATGGTGTGCTGTGTCTTTAGTGTGTACATCAGAGTATTATAGCTCTATAGCACCGTGAATTCCCATCAATGTACTGTACGCGAACCTCTGTGCCAAGCCAACAGCACACCGTACCCTCTATGTAACACTTGAGTGATATATTCTCCTCACAAGTTGAGCCCCTATTTATCTATCTATCGATCTGCAAATTCACATACACATATGTACATATATTTCTTTATATGCGGACACATGCACTGATTTTAGCTGCAACCGCAAACTTTTACCACCTGGTCAATCAATTCCCCCTTTCTTTCTTTTAAAATTTTCCTTTTACTTTTTATGATTTCGTTTGTTGGCACTAAAGTCAACTGGACACATGATCTTTTGACCAGACTTGGCCTTTCGCTCGTAAAATGGAGACAAGCTTAAAATGTAATATATATTATTTATTATACAATAAATAAATAAATAAATGTACATAAGATTTATTTATTTATTTATTTATATACATAAACTATCACAGCATAATTTAAAATTTTTATTTTATTATATCTGTATAGAACGTCACTTAAGAATTTAGATCTCTCAATTTGATGATAATCGAAGGGTGTTTTGCGGCGAGGCTTGTTAGCTTTTAAAGTTGTTCGACCGAGAGAATTATGAAAAATAAAAAATAATAATAAAAGAGAGACGTAAGAAAAAGAACGAGGGATAAATAAAGAAGGGCATAATCGTTTATTTCGCTTGCCGAGCTCTGGGATATGCACTACGTCAAGTTGTCAGAGCACGACCCCGCCTCAGCGTAGCCAAGATGCACTTGGGAACGTTGTAATGGGCTTACAAAGCGTAACAAACTGATGCGAGGTCAAGCAGACGACGGGCAATAAACACACGCGCCAAGATAAACTGCTTTTATATAATCTCTTTTTCGCTCTCTCTCTCTCTCCTGCTTACTCATCTCGAAACCTGGTGAAAATGTACTGAGCATCAGCTATTGCCCACGGGGATGCTTTGCTACAGAGAAATCTAGGGTTGATTTTAATGATGACAGATATTGTTAACGCATTTTACTTTCCAATGCTTTACACATCAACAAAATATTAATAATATAATTATTATTTCTCAAGATTTAATAAATATATTTATTTAATTTTACAGATGCCACAGACAGTACCAACAGCCGTTGGATTCTCACCTTCATTTGAATACACAGCATTTCAATTTGACTTGTCATTGCTACCAGATGACTACAACTCCCCCAATAATACTCACAATCAAATGACATTGAAACCCATCCAAATAAAACAGGAAGTTTTGTCACCGAGACCTGGATCACCTACGACATATCCCAGTCCTCCTTATCCCGGTTTAACTGGTGCATTGTCACCAAATTACTCACGCGAAGCATCACCCGGTTATCCCAGTAGTCCCTACTATGTACCTCAGAGTCCGCAGAGCGCACATTTGTACCCCACAAGTCCGGAACCAACAGCCACCAAGCCACCTGTTAAACGGGAAAAAAGCATCGATTTGCTTACCATTCTACAGGAATCCAGGTAATTTAATTTATTTTATTATTTAAATAAAAAATAAAATAAATAGAAGGATTTTAAATTAATGGCCAAGTAATTATTTCAGACTTTTAGCGGAAAGTCTTGGTTACAAAGAAGATTCCACAGACTGCACGGTACCTTGTACACCACCAAGGTCTGAAGAAGATATTTACAACTCTCTGGATACCGATTTCTTTCCAAAACGCGAGGAAACGAGCAATCCATTGTTGAAAGAAATTTTATTTAAAGAAGAACCAACGTCAGTAAATTCTCCTCAGTCTTCAATTAGTCATCAGTCATCAATTAGTTCACAGTTATCACCGGGACCATCGCCTGTCGAAAATGAAAATTCATCTCTCCGTAGTCTTTTATTTCCGTCGAATAACAAACAAGACTCTGCTATCAGAGATAACAGCAGCAGCAATGACAACCGGCATAAAACCGGTCTAATAATACCCAAGATAGAAATTACTGAAATTACTGACGAGGAGACTTTCACGAGTCAAAAAATAACCGCGAGTCCGCTCAATCGCGAGGATGAAATTTTCAAGGATCAAAAAAGCGACCATCAATTATTGCGCGAAGTTTTAAGAGACACGAGTTTCCAGAGGAAATATAATCTGAGACCGGTAGATTTGGGAAACGTGGGTACGGGTTTTGTTGAAGACATGGAAAATGGCGAGTGCGTTGGTGATCTCGCTCGCGAACAGATTGAACCAGTACTCAGTCTCGCCATCCAACAGTTACAGAAAGATTTCGACAATACCTGCGTCGCACTTGGAATTCATCCCGGTAAGTTTTAATATTTAATTACCACGGTTATTTAAATTATACACTAAAGATTCACCCCAATTCGGAGTTTCAATATTAAAATAAACTCTCCTTTTGAGTAAATAAGCAGTTATCCACTCCGGATTTAACCCGCATCCATTCCAAAAATTTTTTACAGTGTAAGATATTTTATAATAATTTGTCGGATGTCAAGTAAAAAATAGTCAAGTAGATAATTGGCAGGCAAAAACCGAAGGAAAAAAAAGACAAATCGTTGACCTCATTATAATGATCAGTCGAGCAGAGAAAGGTCAAAATGTTTAAGATCTAGAAAAATTATAAAATTTTTTTTACGTCTAGAATCCTAATGGGCAGTCAATTAATTATTTTGTTGATACGAATTAAGTGGTCAGTCTAGTTCAGTTTATAATGGATTCAAAAATCAAAAAAATTTTACCAAGTCACGATTTGTTGTCGAGTATTATTTTGTCCCGTTGTCTTAGAGCTTATTCTCTTGGATTCCATCTAATCAGCAGTTGAGTCTCTTATATATATATATATATATATATATATATATATATATATATATATATATATGAATATATATGCAGACAATGCAATAAAACAGTACAGAATATAATATATTATATTTCCTAGTCATTTTCTTCTTTTACCTTTAATCTATCTGTACACGACGTACTCGATCCATTTTAATCGACACGTAAGCTGGCTCGGTACGGCCGTAGGCCAGTTGTCGCTGGTACTCGGCTGCCGACACGACCGGTTTCTCACTATTCGTCTATACTATTATATTATATACAACAACTATACACACAACTTGCATGATGTCACGCCGAGGAATAAGTTATGGAGGCATCAGAGGCATGTGTCTTGCCAGGCAGTTACGAAACCTCGATGTTGCCTCGTCCCAAGGTCGTTAAGTGGCCCTGCTATTCGGCATACTAGATTTTTTTCCGGTATCTAATGTACCACCACATCTATATATAAACATAATTTCGCCTGTTTACTTTTTTATATTAAGGCTCAAAAGATCAATCGAATTTTTCTCTCTCAATTTCTATAAAAATTAATTTTCTTGTTACACATTGGAAATTTTTTAGTTTAGTCATCAGTTTACTCTCTCCGGTCTCCAATAAACGTGAATAATTATCAAAACTGGGATTAAATTTCTCTCTGATGATAATAAAAATAAAATAATATTTTTCAGAACCACGTCGCTGGAGTGCAGCAGATGTTGCTGCGTGGGTCCAATGGGCCCGAAGACAATTACAACTGCCATCAGTCCCGTTGGACAGCTTCAACATCGACGGCGAAACACTTGCATCTCTAACGGAAGAAGATTTTTGCCATCGTGCGCCTCAGGTAAATATCCGTCCATTTAACTCGTAAACCACAAACTTTAATTTTTTTTCATTATTATTGCTCTTATAAAAATACTTTTTAAATCTGATGACGTTTCAATTGAATCACAGTATTTATTTCATTCCTTTTCCGCTTTTTTTATTTTTTTTCTTTTTCATTCTTGTCGTGGCGCCATACCACGAGATTATTGCGGAACCTAACGGATCCTCTTGGTCGCCGCGGTCTCGGGCAGGGCCAGCATCAGCTACATTCAAATACATACATTCATTTATATATATACATACATAAATGTATGTATGTATAATACAAGCGTACGTGGTCTCTGACGATTGCGCGATTCGGGTGGAAAGGAAAGTCCGCGGTGAAAGTGAATTTCTGAGAAATCCACGTGCGTCGTTACTTTGGTATCTTTCCTCGTAAAACATTTACTTCGTCATATTATTTTTTATATATATATATAAAGTGATATACGTGTTAAAAGTTGCATACAGTATATTGTACGAATAGAGAGCAGGGTTTTAAATCTCGAGTTTTAAATACTGAGCGGAGGCGTTGGAATTTAACCGAGAATTTACCATCACATCAGACAGTAACATACAGACTTACAATTGGCAGTATAGTAGCGTTGTACAATCACTAGTCGATTACAGATTAAACCCACGATAGCGGTATATACTTAATGAAAGCGAATTGTTACTTTGACCTTGATCAATAGTAGTTGTAACTCAATATATATAGTAGACTTCAATCATTTATTTTTTTAATTATTAATTTTTATATTTTTTTTTACTCACTGCCTGTAATAAAAATAATTATAATTATTATCATTTCATACTCTTAACCTCGGGCGTTTTAATAATAATAAACAAGTATATATATTTAGGATTATAAATTATTTTTAGTACTTAAATCTATTTTCTTAAATAAATAATAAAATTAATTGCCCACGATTCCACGACTAAACGTTTACTTAATAAACCGCCAATGTAAATAATAACAACAAATATTATTAAATGTATATATATATATATATATATATATATTTATAAATTAAAATATATAGAGGTTTAAAATAACTAAATAGATATATAAATAATGAAAAATTTAATAAATATAAATTAAAGCGATAGACGTGATTTATCTTTAATCCTCATCTTGAGTCATCCATCACACTACGATGGATTATTTCGCAAATGCTGGATGTACAACACATGACTGGCTAATTTCAATGCTCTGTAACATTAACTTTAACTTACAGAAGATATCTTTCTCGGTTTAGTACATTAAAAAATTATTATTTTATTCTCCCTGTAGTACAATCCATCGGATAGGATCGAGTGACTTGGAACTAAAACTTATACTCTAAACTAAAGTTGTTTTACAATAACAACAGCCGCGAGTTGCGCGATCAATTGATCTAGTTGCGCGATCACGATCGAACTTATGCAGTATATATTTATATATATATTTTTATATACTATTATGGACTAATAGCATTTCGAAATATACAAGACACAAGATGTTACTTGTAATGTTCGGTTGTTAATATTAGTCGAGTGGCTTAGAATCTATGATGATGATCATCACGTCAATGTAAAAGCGTGTGGTATTAAATAAAATTCAGCTCCATGGCGTCACATGCTGAAATGTTCCTGCAGATGGGAATTTGAAATAAATGTTATTATGCATTGCTGGGATGAATCGAGGTGCGTTAAAACTCTATCAGTATGTGGTACTGCTGCTGCTGGTGATCTCTAAGACCATACATTGAATGTTAAACAGTAAGAGCAAGACGTGCGTCATCATTGTCGACGGCACGTGAGGTTCGATTCGCTTGTACTGTTGTTATTGTTATTGTTGCTGGTATTGTATGTATGTACTGACCAGGTCTCGAACATTTTATGCCAGCCGTTTAGTTGTTGACTATGCCAACCAAGTAGGTCACTCACTACACCATAGCCATCGACTGTTGCGTCGCCGCTTTCTCTTTACTTTGCGGTGTGAGCCTCATACTTGATGCCCGAGAATTAAATAAAAAAATTAAATAATAATAATAATAATAAAAAAAAAGGAAAGAAGAAAGAATGAAGAAGATAAAAAATTTTAATTCTAGCCGTAATTGCATCAGACTGTAAATAGGGGAGAGAGGGACACAATGGGGTATCCCCAAAGTTCTATAAAAAAAGTTTTTTTTTTTAAATGTTTTTTGAACATTTCAAAATTAATTTTGTAAAGATGATTGAGGATTATTTTGAATTTTTTTTTTGTTGAACTTTTTTAAAAAATTGAAAGTTTCAGTCAAAAAACGTTAGTGATTGCATTCAATTATGTGAAATATAATTTTTCTTTATGTAAATTACTTATAAGAAAATTTTATTTAATTTTCAGAAATTTTTTCACTTTTTTTAGAAAGTACTCCATTTTACCCGCCAAAAATGAAAATTTTAGTTTTAACGGCAGCTGAAAAATTCTTTTTTATTGACTTTGAATATTTAAAAAAAAAAAAAATTAACGTATTTGAGTTCCCAAAAATTTAATATTTTCCCCGTCTTACCCTCCCTCCCTTATTGTATTTATCTAAAATAAAAAGGTGTGCATTTTTTTTTTAATTTCAAGTGTGGAAGTATGTTGCACGCGCAATTAGAAATTTGGAAGGCTGCTGTCGAGGAGTCACCGAGAAATACTCTTGCAGCTTCCTGGAGTCCTGCTGGTGCTGTCCAGCCATCTCCAGTGAGTACCAGTGATTCTAATTCATCACTAAGTCCGCCCGATGCTTCCTCTTCTTCGGCCTCTTCTTGCAACATGGATTTGACAGATGGTAATTATTTTGAATTTAACTGCTGATAGATAATAATTTCTGTCTGTTTGTTGGTAAAAAAAATCTTTAATTTTGAGTTGTTTTTTTTTATGTTTGATTACAGACGAAGACGATGATGTTGCCGCGGTAACGCCAGTTAATGAAGGAGGAAAAATACGTAATGGAGGATCGCACATTCATTTGTGGCAGTTTTTAAAAGAATTACTCCAGAGTCCTGGCTTACATGGATCGTGTATACGCTGGCTGGATCGTACGAAAGGTGTTTTCAAGATCGAGGACTCGGTGCGTGTGGCGCGATTGTGGGGTAAACGTAAAAATAGACCGGCCATGAACTACGACAAGCTCAGCCGTAGTATCCGGCAGTACTACAAAAAAGGTATAATGAAGAAAACAGAACGCAGCCAGAGGTTAGTTTACCAGTTCTGTCATCCCTACAGTTTATAAATTTATTTTTAATTCCTTGTTAAATTAAATGCTCGATTGTTGTTCCGTATTTAAATATTTTTAAATGGTTTTTTTTTATAAATTAATTCGAGCGGGGGAACTGTGATCGAGAAATCGGCAAATATAAAAGGGCTTCCGGTTTTTTCTTAAATAAGAAAGGACCTCGTAAGAAAATTGTGTGATTGTAATATAATAATAATAATATAACGTCAATTGTATCAATGATTTTTATAAATTTTATCGACTAATATTACTAATATTTTTAATTTTATAAATTTTAAAAGTTTTACGTCCTTTTTATTTTTATTACTAACATTTAATAATGAATCTGCTGTGGTTACGTAATATATTTATTTATTAAATAATTAACTGAAATATGAGTGATCACAGATGAGTAATTTTAAACCATATCCTTATTATTATTTCAAATATTATAAATCATTACGTGTTACTTAATTTTTCGCGATTGAATAATATTAGTTATTAGTATAAAACGAGGCAAGTTTGTATATAAATATACTTATAATTTTATTTATATAAAAAAAAAGAACAAAAAAAAAAGATAGAATTATTTCTTTTATTCGTCTTTATTTTATAATATTTTTCCGTTATCTTAAGAAACTTTTTTGCACTTACTTGCAAATTATTTTATCTGTTTGCTGGACCTTGCCAACTTTAAACTCGATGCTAATTTTTTTTGTGTACAGTGTACTAAAAAAGACGGTAACAAAATACTCAAGATGACTAAAAAGAGCGGAGTGATTGTCATTGCCATGATGTAGGGAAGAATAGAGTATGTGAGCACGTGGAAATATTTTGAAAGACAAAAATTTTCCTAAGACTAGAAAAAATTTTTTGGCGCGAAAATTTTTTCTGGCTCCAATAAAATTTTTCTTGCTTCGGAAATCTTTCGTTCTCAATTTTTGATGCAAAAAAATTTTTTAGGACGAGTAAGAATTTTCGCGCCAAGAAATTATTTTTTTTCTGTGTAATTACGATAGAATTTTTTAGCCAGAGTTTTATTTTTTTTTCATTAAAAATTATTTTTAAAAAATAATAGGAAATTTTTTCAAAATAAATAAAATCAAAATGTGTACGGCAATTAAAGTCTACAAAAATAATTAAAACCCAGGTACTCCATGCTCCGCTTCCCTACATATGTCAAACAGCGATTTTTAGTCTCACTTCTATAATTTTTTACGGATTTATTATTTATAAAGTAAAAAAATCCTAGGGATAATAAATAAACTCAAATAACTCAGGTGAGTTATTTACTTATAAAAATAAAATATTATTATTTATTATTAATCATTTGCCGCTTTAACCAGCGACACTCGGGATTTTGGTACATCCATTAATATAAATAAATAAATATATATATAACAATAAATAGGGGAGATCGGGGCACGACGGTCGCCCTAAGCCGCTAATAATTTTCTGTAGCTTTTGAACATCGGGTCCAAATTTTTGTGATCTACCTCGAAGAATTCATCATAATTAAAAAAAAAAAATTCTTAGGAGCAACGACGGGTCCCCTTTAAAAAATGATGAAATAACAGTAAAAGAAACTCAGAGAATCTGACTAGATCTAAGTCTGCAATCATATGTCTGATGCATAAATAAATTATTGGAATTTTACTTCCTGATGACTGTCAGTGAATTTCTTAAATTATTATATTTTTTATAATAATTAAAGTGTTTTAATCAATAATTGGGCAGTCATATCTCCGGAATCGGGCCCGTGGTATTTTCGTAGCAATGCACAAAAATGTCAGGTACCCGATTTTGCCCTTTTTCTGAGACATGACTCCTCAATTATTTTCGAAGCAATAATTATTATAGAAAATTGGCCTTTAAAGGCCAAGTCGCCGCATCCTCAGTTATTATGTAATTTTTTTTTAATTGTTAGGGGGGTCTGTCGTGCCCCAGGTATTTCGTATCGCTTGAAAACTTGGTAAATATATCAATCTCATGAAAATATGACAGTGGCAGAAAAAAATTTTTTTTTTGAAAATTTTTGAGAGGCTTCGTTGTGCCCCGGTCTCCCTTACATGGAATTTAGATTTTAAAAATTGCAATTTAATTTATTTATATGCTTTAAATAAAAGTTATAGATATAAGCTATTTCTTCAGTTTCAATTTTCATGCCTACTTTTATCGTAATTGACATTTTAAAATAATTATTAGTTTGTATATAGAGTTGGGATCTATGTTTACTTTAAATAAACATTTATACGTATATTTTACGTGTTTAATAATTACCATGATAAAGATCTCATGCACTGTGAGAAAATTTGCATATATATATGTATATATATATGTATATACGTGTGTATCATTTTGCATTGGCAATACGTGACCTGTTTTAAGCGCGTGATTCACGATGTACCAACGAAAAACAGGCTCTATATCCATGTTAAACCCAATGAAAATGTCGAATTCCGTGTATATACATACATGTAGATATATATACGGCTTGACAGTAGATTTATGAGAATTTTAAAAGGTCGCAATCGTATTCTTTGTTTAATCATGTAAAGTTTATGAATTAAAATTCTTAAATAACTTTTTTTATTTATTTATTTTTTTTTTTTTTTTGCATGTAACCACACAAATATTGTAATTACTGCTGATTAATTCACACCGTTAAATATTTCTCACAGTGCAAGATAAATTATTATTTACAATTATTTATATATTTCTATAATTTATTATTTGTTCTTTTTTTTTTTTCTATGATAGTAAAAGAAAAAAAATGATAATAATGATAATGATAATAAAGCTATATTATGTATTATAAAAATTGAAAACGCTCAAGGGAAAATTGAAAATAATCGAGTGCCTGAATTTAAAATAAATGTATAGTAATTACATTACTAATAATCTATTTATTTTTTTAAATATATTTTTAAATAAATAAATATTTGATGATTTTTTGTTGCAATAAATTTTGAAATTTTTGTTTAAGAAAACGCGGGCTAAAATAAATTTATAAATTTTTTTTTATTCTAAATACAATGAAACGGCAAAACATTGGGGTAATATGACCAGTTCGAGCTTGACAGCAAAAAATTTAATAAAAAAATTGTTTTTTTTTTTTTCTATAGTAGTTCATTTTACCCCACAGTTTTGTCCAGAATGTTTTTTTTTTATTAAAAATTAAGTCCCCATTGCCCAGATTTTTTTTTTTACCATAAACAAACAATAAAAAAATAAAAATTTGTTTTTCTAAAGCAATGTCTATTTTGTCGCGAGTATTTTTTGCTAAAAATAATTTTAAAAATCTTAAGAATTGTAACAAAAAATCATCGAAAAACATAAGTTTTAAATGTTAAATAAAAATAACGATAAAAATTTCGACTAAAATGCCAAATTGTAATTAATTAATAAATTTAAATAAATAAATGAATAAATAAACGTATTAATTGACAATTTGTTCATATAATTAATTAGAATTGTGAGTTAAGTAGTGAGAGCCATACAGTTTCATAAAGGTATATATTGTTCAGTACTAAAACTCTCTTAACTAAAACGATTTGCGACTGAATCAACGCGTTCACATAATGGCATCGTAAACTGACCGAGCTAGAATATGTAGTACTTATTGTACTTATATTATGTATATATATATATGTATGTAGAAGATGGGTAATGTAATGTTTACCCATCCCATTATCCGTATATATATATATATATATATATTTTCTATCTTTACAACTCATAGTTTAATCACGGGCGCGGTCTGAAACAAATTTATACAGTCTCAAACTTCTAGAAATCCCTTTTTTCTTTTATCTCGTTCATTAAAATCTCAAATAAATACAATCGAGTCGCGTTATAAGTCCGCTTAGTGTCTCTCTCATATTAACGCGAGTCTGGTTAAAAAAAAAAAGATACAAGCCGGACATAACGCGATTCGCCTGTATATAAATAACAAGCAACCACCAGTTATTCCTACATGATGTTCCAGAGTGTGATTAAAATTATTAAATATACTGTACATGTAATTATGAAAAAAATTTTTAGGATTTACTAAAAGTTTCTTATCTCTAATTGACAATAGAAAAATCAGTATTTAATCAATTATTGTTGAAAAAATTTTGTAGGTAATTTTTGAATATCAATAAGAAAAATAATTGTCTTCCCGCGCGAAATTTGAATTTGTTTAAAAGTATTTTGAGAACTTATTGAATTAACAATTATATACAAAGAATTGAAGCGATTAAAGGCATAAAATAAGATCATTTTAATTGATTTTTAATAGAGGTATCATCTTATTAATAAAAAAATTAATTATGTCAATTAATAAAATATTGTTTTATTTATTTATTTATTTATTATTGTTTTTTTTTTATGGTGCTTGAGATCTAAGAGAGCTAATAATTTAAAAGGTACTACAAATTCGTGGCAAAGTGTCCATTAACATTTATGGTGGTCATGTAAAATGCGCAGACACAAATAACTAGTACATGTACTTAAAACATAACAGAGTTAATTACGTATGGTTACTTGCTCAATATCAAGGTCACAATCAGCAAATACTTGCCTGTATTTATGTATTTATTATTATTAACTATGTATTTATATTAACACTAAAAATTATAATAAATATTAATTGAGCAAAAAAATAATTTTTTTAAATTAATTCAAAGTTTATTTTTTTTTTTTTAATTTTTTTTTACTTTAAGTTTCTGAAAGAAAAAATAAATTTTTTTTTATTCGAAATGAGATCAAAAAAAAAAATATATATTTTATCTTTTAGATTAAAAATAATAAGATTCCAAAGTAAGTCTACTTAATAAAATAAATTGCGCAGTCATGACAAATATTAATCAACTAGTGTAAATTTACAGATTTATAATAATTGGTAAGAGTGTAAAATATAATACTACAATTTAATACAATTTACAATTACAGTTTATTATGTGTAATAATAAAAATAATGTTAAATATGTAAACATAAGAATGTAAAATAATTATTTTGTCAACTATAAAAAAAAGAAAAAAAAAACGAGCGTATTTTTAAAAGTAAAGTAAAAAATAAAAATTGTATAAATTATTATTATTTTTTATTTATATACATTAAAATTTAAATAATAAATCCCTTCCCTGAATCCTAAACGTTTTTACCAAGTGGATGACAATTAACTTAAGAATAAAATAGTTGGTAATAGAGTCTGTAAGTGAAAGTTGGTTTAATCTCTCTCTTTCTCCTTTTTTCAACATTATTCCAGATAAATTAAAATGAATCATACATTTATATTCTCCAAGCCATTACACACAAGTAATAGAAACTTACAAAACACGTGTGTGATTAGACTTTTACGTTAAAAATGTTGTCATGCTCTCTTTCGTAAAGTAGATGGAAGGATTTGCGTACGTTTATTGTCTCTTGGTATCGCGTAATCCAAGTTTATATTTTTAACAATAGGTTTAATGTTGCCTGTATAAATGCTCAGATGTAAACATATATATATGTATATACATAGAAAATAAAAGTTCTTATTCATGCGCTCACAAGTTAACTTTAGGTAACAATAAAGTTTTGTTTGTGAGTGGATATGTACAAAGGAGAAAAGATAAAGGGAAAGAGTACATGGGTAGACGGGTCGTAAATTAAAAGTAGCGGGTCGCGATCGGGAGGAAAAATCGCGTAGTGAAGGCTCTCGGCGGCATTGCAATTTGAGGTGAAGGAATAGAGCGAGACGATATGATAAATATTTATTAACTTTTATTGTTTTTGTTGGTTAAGCTGAGCCAAGTCGATAGCCAAAAAGGGTTTGGTGCAAGAGATAGAGATACTGATTGTGATTGAGAGACGCTTGGGATAGAGGGCGCTTTATTATAGATACAATGCGCTTATGGACATTGGATAAACCCTTTTGAATCAGATTTCTACTTGAGGATGCGGAATGGACTGTGAGGTTTGTGGTTCGTCGGGCAACAAGGGATGAGTTTAATATTTAATATATATTTATATTTATATGGCGGAGTTTATAAGGAGTAAAGAGTAAAGATCATTGCAAGGGACCGGTTGATTTGCACGAGAGTCTATAACTTGAGTTGTGGGCGGCTCTTCACTGATTTACGAGGTTTTAATCGTACAATTAATCTAACACCTTGTTGCAACAACACCTCGACCGTGAAGTAAACCAAGTGGAGATGATAAAATGAAATATAAAAATGATAATGAGCTGGATAAAAATGGAGACGGTTTATCCGAAGGGATAAATACTTTTATATATGTATATGTATGTGCATGGATGGATATACATTGTGATGAAGAGTAGTAAAGTCTCAAGTTATGGATGACTGAAGATATATATACAGACCCTCTGTCGATTATTATATTATACCTCGAGTAGTTCATTTCGCTCATTTCATCGGATAACTCATGGATGCCGTATTATAGATCATTTGTTATTATATTTTGTTATGCCGTTCTTCACAACAAACCTCTGGTAAATTGCGCCTTTTTTTTAAACATGGAAATAGATATAAAACTTTCTTTGTAATATTTATTTATGATGTACCTAAAGGTTGGAAAATTTTTATCGCAACGAAAATGAAAAAAATTTATGTATTTTGACTTTAAAACTCGACTTTAAGGGTAATCAGGGGTGGCCTACAATTTTCCGCTGTATGAAAGATTTTAAAAATCTAGATCCAATAGATTTTTTAATATTCATTTCATTTTTTATTTTTGTTCCGCGAAAAATGTTCCGATCTTCAGGTACATTATTTATAAATATATAAAAAATATATATTAATTCATAGTTATCACATTTTAATTTTTAAATGTTTCAATTAAGTTATGAAACGAATATATATATATATATATATATATATATATATATATATATATATTTATATATTTGTTAGCAATAGTATTTTTAAAATTAGAAACTACTATAAGTCTATTATGAGAATAATAAAAATTAATGTATGAATATATTTCTATATACATATATATGTATATAAAAGAGAATAATAGTGGTAATAAAAGCTAGGAGTAATATAAGTAAGGAGAAGAGAAAGATCGTGTATATATATATGAGTACATGGAAAGGTAGAGTCGAAAGGTCGAGTCATTAATGATACGGATAAAGGGCGAGGCGAGGCGCGAATACCGTCGTCGGCGGGTATACGCGCGAAGCCGGCCCTGAAGTTGCCGATATAAATCCGAAGGTTAACGGGTACGCTCGAATTATGGAAACCAAAGATAAAAGGTAATCGCCGGGGGCTTAAGCAACGACCAGGACTATACCGATGCTGAACCTTCCCCACTTTGCACACACGATAAATCCTTTGAATTTTTATCAGACATTATTACCCCCATCAATACAACCCGCCGTTATTTAACCGATTACTCTAATTAAGTGATGTCGCCTAATCGTCCAAGACGACGTTACCCAAGTTGATACTCAACTTTTAATCTCAGACAATGATGCAAATAAAAATGAACGGGGTACAAGCGATTAAATTAATTAGCAACCTTATAAACAATCGATTGGACGATACGGGAAAGGGTGAAGTTTTAGTAAAAATGATAAAAAATAAATACGCGAGAACTTTATCACATTTTGTGTGCGCAGTTGATTGGAGAGAAATTTTTCTGTCTACTGGCTGTGGTCTACTCGTTGCTTGCGTTTGGCTTAACTCGGTTGGTACAGGTATAGGTGTAGGTATTGTCTACGGTACAACTACGGAAAACAAGTAAAGGCACCCCCGCAAGAATGATCGCGCGTGCTCGCCTGTTGGACCAAGGACAACAACATTCTCTGCAAAACTAATTGCCAAGTAAATATATAGTATACACACATTTGTAAATACATATAAGTATATATGTATATATATATTGAACACACAGAGATGGAATTTATTGCTAAGTCTTTGTGCTAAAAACAGAATGAACCTTAATGGTGTCCTGGATATAATGTGTTATTTATTAACTTTCATTATCAATTGCGGCTAATTCGTTAAAGATTCCCAATTAAATTAATGCCAGAAACCCTTTATTTACAGCGAGTAAATAATTAAGTAAAGTTAAAAAAAAAGTAAAATTTTAAATGATACTGAAGTTAGTCGACGTCTAATAATTTTTTTATTTTTTTCAAAAGGATAAATTACAAAAAAAAATATTTTAAAAAATTGCACTGATAGTTTTTTAAATTTTATACATCTGCATTTTTTTTTTTTTTTAATTAAGTTGTTGAAATAAATCCGAAAATTATTAATTGTCTACTGACTTCGGGATGATAATTTAAAAAATATAATTAAAAATGAAAATAATATTTGTTGAGCGAAATTTGATATTAAAAATTATTAAAAGTAGCTTAAGGCGTTGTCGGTATATATAATATGAAAGTGGATAAAATATTGAGGTGCAAAGGATCTGAGAATTTAGTGTTTTTAAAAATATTTTTATAAAACGTAGTAAACAGAGTCGGGGGTCGATTGACGCGGCCTGCGGTGCCGCTTGGGTACAAACGTTGTAATCTATCGGTCCTCAAGACTATAGTCAGTGCAGCAAGTATTTTCCGCGAATGGTAAGAAAGGAGATAAATAAAGTTAATAAAAATATTATTTATAAAAAAAAATAGCATAGTGGAGAAAATGAAATTGAAATTACAGTGGTTGGGACACGACCGCCGTGGATAATGGCCAGTAATGATGCTCTTTCTTTTATATCTTTACCTATCAAATCCCTCATTTGCTGGTAGTTTTATCATTTTTCACTGATAATATATACTACTATTTCATATCTACTCATATATATCCTTCTCTTGTTTCTTTACATTGTTAAAACGAGATTAAAATATCTATCGTCTTGTTAAATCACCGATTCAACCGGATAACTCATGACCGTTAATTTTGTTTAAGTTATATACTTATTTTATCCATATGCTCTTATTCAGAGATTATTTTATTCAAATTTATTGTTATTATTATTATTATTATTATTATTATTATTATTATTATTATTATTATTATTATTATTATTATAATATACAAAACAATAACAAGCTCCGCGTTATGAATATTGCAGAACAGTGATGATTGATGATAAATTATACTCAAAATCACATAGACATATTTCAAAAATTACAAAACCGTGAAATGTGAGTAGCCTTCTGCCCGATTTTTTTAACTTGTGGTTATCTTACGATTGAAGTTATCCTTTGGTTAACTTAAGTTAACTGGAGATTTATTTTTCTTCACACTAATTTCAGAACAGACCATTTAACTCGTTTATCGTAGATACAATAAAGAATACTATTGGAATATTAACATACGTACATACCTTAAATTTTGGTCTATAGGAGCCCTATATATAGTATACTAGGTAATCCTTCGCTCTGTTGAAAACAAGCGTTGAAACTTTAAACTCGAAAAAAGTTTATCTGCCGAATACCAAACTCTAGATTATCTCTTTCATGAAAAAATCAGCCATCACGGCTGAACAAATATACGAGAGTCGATTTGAATCGTTTATCTGAGAAACCCCATAAGCCATGTTTTTTCGAAATTGGGTTTTTTGCATTTTTTGGTTCTTTGAATGTCCCCCCATAGAAATTAATAAAAGTATCCATCAAATAATTGTTTAAAAAACAATTAATGGGGTGACAGGAATTTCATTTCATTGAGAAACCCCATAAGTCATGTTTTTTCGAAATTGGGTTTTTTGCATTTTTTGGTTCTTTGGATGTCCCCCATGGAAATAATTTTTTCTTTTTTATTTAAAATTCGCGCTTTTTTTGGAGAATAAAAAATAATATGACTAATTAAAGTACTTAAATTAATTTTTGTTTTTTGTAATTTCTGAGTTTCAGAGTTTAAATACTTATTATATACTCCATTTTATCAGTCTAATAAATTAATTAAGTGGAAAAAATAAAAGAAACAATGATTTTATAACTTTTTCTTCCGTTTGGTTGAGAAACCCTATAAATCAAACAACTTGAAATAATTTTTTTAAGTAGTTTCAATTAAAAAAATTGAATTTTTCTTGTTTGAATATTTTTCAGAGACGGTAATATTATTCTCTCCAATTATTTATTTATTATTTCAATGGCAAGTTTTTCCAAATAAAATTTTTTTTGTGTTTCCTGAGACATTTTGTTTTCTTGACTTATGGGGTTTCTCAAATAAACGATTCATTTAATGTAAGCACTAATTAAAAGAAACGATTTGAAACGACTAAAAATGATTCAAAACAATACAAAACCAATTAATTTTAATACCATATATATATATATATATATATATGTATATATATTCATTATTGAGTAAATCGTTTTGTTTAATCATAGGAAGAGACACTACGCTGAATGTCCATCAGACAAAGTCTAAAATATATTAGATTAGTATTAATTTATGGTAATAAATAAACTCACGCCAATGTATCTATAAAATCATATAAAATTTAATGTTGAGATCAATAGTTATTATACATGGAATGAATCAATGATAAAAATTAATCGCACTCGAACACATTTACTAAAAAAAGAACAAACGTACAGAGGCTTTCAATAGTATAATGAATTGTCTAATACAATCAGATTAGAAGAAACACTCCAGGGTTTCAAGAGATTGTTGAAAACTTACATTAAATCATGTAATTACTGTTCTAAATATATATTAGATATGTAAATAGTACTATGCATGAAATAGCAATGATTCACGACCAACAAATAAATTGTTATTATTGTTGTTATTTTTATCTGGCACGCGTTGAAGATAATAAGTGTTGAGTTTAAATTGTCTATAAAAGGGCGACAAAAATAGTTTTCTATAATGTTAAACAGAGTGGGATCGGTATCATCGTGCAGCTGCCAGGGATTCTCGACATACGAATGCGAACATAAATCCAAATTAGCGGCAACATATCGCTTGCGAACAACCGCACAGATCGATCGGATGTATCTCTGAGAGTATTTTCATGACTTTCCACCGTAACACCTTTAGAAGAGATTTTAAATCGTATGTGAGACTGTCAATACAATCGTATCCACCTGTATATTATTATAAATATAAATATAATACAATGCTGTATGCTGGGTAAGTATGCCCAGAAATGAGAATAGATCGAATATTTGCAGCTCTATATGGATAACTTCGGACTTGATCTCTAAAGCTGTGCCTGTGGAACGCATCAATATTTCATAGTTAGTATATTGAAATTTTCAATAATTTTGCACCTTTTTGTTGCTTATAATTTACTATTCTAACGTATATTAAATTTATTCATCAGAGCCTTCATGGAAAAAAACTTATCGTAACCTGAAGATAAGAGAACTCACGGTAACAAACTTCTGTCTTAATATATGAATAATGAACGATTCGTTATGATAACGATGATTTTAAAACTCTACACTGTGAAAAATTTCTATTAAATTTTACTGTGGGTGCATTGTAACCCCGGACCATAAGGAAACTGGTACAAAATTTACAAGTGTCCCATAGTAAACGGTATGCGCAGACGACACAATTGGGACCTATGCGCATACGTTTACTATGGGACACTTAGAAATTTTGTACCAGTTTTCTTATGGTCCGGTGTTGCAATGCGCCCATAGTAAAATTTGTTGGAAATTTTTCAGTGTAGAAAAATTGTTTGTTGCACTTAGCCATAATTTGAAATTGCGAAAAAACTGTTGTATTACAGTGAAAAAATTGTTTTATTAAATTAATAAGAGAATTTGGAGCACTGACAAAATTTTTGTACTCATAAGCTACAATTACTTACGGTAGCAAATTAGCATATGTCCTCATTGTCGACGGCAACAGCTTTGCTGCTAAGACTCAACGGCTTTCCTTACTTGCTAATATAATTGTTCTAGAACAGAGGAGTGAATTAAACGCACCTGAGCAGTAGTAGCCATATAACTTCATTTTTACTATTTTTTCTAAGGATAATGTGGCCGGAATCGGAATTTCGGCTCATTTTTGTCCATTTTTAAGGCCAATAGCTCCCTTGCTCAGACTTCACGGCTTCCCTCAATTGCTGTAATCATTTTTATTGTGCAGGGGGTCGTCCCGAACGCGCCCTATAGTTTCATTTTTATTATTTTTTTCTTATGGCTAAATCTCCAGAATTAGTTGCCTGCTGTAAACTAAGATAATATTGCTATGATGAATATCATCCGTTTTCGCAAACAATCGACTACTTAATTACGAGATTTCTTTTACAACTTGACGTAAACTTGTTGCTAAAACTTGACGCCAACATTCCCTCAATATCCAGACTTTCTGGTGAGAAAATCAGGGCCAATTAGTTGCCATCAAGTTAATGACAACTTCAGCCTTTGTAACTGTTAACTACAAATTGCTGCCAATTTCCCAAGAATCTTGGCAACTCTTTTCTGCCAAAACCTGTCACTAATTTTTTGGGAAAATTGAAGGCAACTTGTCGCCAATGGTTGAATATTCGAATTTTACTTTCAACTTGACAGCACATATGACCGAAACCGTTTCTCTCTGCGACTTAATTCCAGGAACTCGTGATTACTTGGGATATTTTCGCTTACTGTTAATTTTTCGTGACCCCTATGTTATTGACTGATAATAAAAATGAATTGCAGGTCACTGATTTTTATCACGATTGGCTGGCACACTGGTTGGTAAAATGCAATCGACTTTGCGATTTCAAAATTTCTTCTATTCAATGAAGGTGTAAATGACAAGATTCAATGACCTGTCCTTAATAGCCAGAGTTTCTGATCAGAAAGTTGGTGCACATGAGTTGCAACCAACTTGTTAGCAATTTGGCGACAGGTTGCGGCCAACTTGGCCATCAGGGTGTTGTTTATTTTTGTTATCGATAAAGTAGGGGTCACGGAAGATTAACAACATGTGAAAATATTAACTGGGAATTTACTTACAGTTGGTAATATAAATTTCTAAGTACTTATCCCGATAGCCAACCTAACCGTAAGTTAACTTCAAGCTACAGTCATTCTGAAGTCAACTTAAAGTAAATTATTGGAGAGCAAGTAGTTACCTTTAAGTTGATAGTAAATTGTCTGTAAACTTGAATTAAATTTGACTAGAAGTCTTACTGTCAGACAATGACGTTAAGTTGATTGAAAGTTTCACTTCAAATTGACGGCAAATTCTTCTGTTAAATTACATTCAGAGATGACAGCCGTAGATTTGCATCAACTTGCACGCAAATATTATCTAGCCGAGGCTTACCAGAAATTTGTCGTTAAATTAGGCGAAAATTTTTCACTGCAGAACTAGCTAAGCAATTGTATTTAGAATGTAGCTATCAGGGTAGTAGATGAAAATTTTTGTTGATAAAAGGAAATTTTAAAAAAACGGCAATTAACTTGCAAAGACAAAAATACGTAAAAAAAAAAAAAAAAATAATAATAATAAAATAAAATCCAAAGGTTCTATTTTTCCAGGAATTACAACCCTCGACAATTTGAATTTTGTTATTCACATAGTAAAACGGAAGTGAATGATTCGAGGTAGTGAGTGATTTCCGGTGTTTAGTCTTTGTTTGGGGTAAA
The DNA here is from genome assembly GCF_026212275.2 of Microplitis demolitor. NCBI lineage: Eukaryota > Metazoa > Arthropoda > Insecta > Hymenoptera > Braconidae > Microplitis > Microplitis demolitor. Next base: position 22,538,608 of record NC_068545.1, on the reverse strand, counting down.
GGAAAAAAAAACAAACTAAAAATTGTTGATAAAACATATGTACGTTATCGGAAGAAAAATAAAAAATCCATCGTAGTTTTGATTTCCCTGGGCGAGGAAATTCGTGGATTGTTCGCTCCAACGGGCAATGCTCTCCCTTTTTATCATTTATTTTTCTATCCTCTCACTCCTCTCACTCATGCTCAGTCACTGCTCTCTACAGCTCTTTGTTCCTCAACACACTAGACTTTAACTCTTGACTCCCCAACAGTTTCCACCACCTTCGCTCACTTTTTTCCAGCTTTTCCTTTCTCCAGACTTTTACACTCTCACAAGCACACTTGCAACTTCTTCTCAACGTTAACTTCAATCTCGATGAGAGCACTTACAATCATTCACTATTTCATACCAACCAAAACATACATATTCAGTTTTTACTCGAAAAAACTTTATTTCCAGCAATTATATTTGTTTTATAATTATCGGCTGTTATTGTAAACACTAAAAATCATTTATGTAAAATTTAATCATGTAATTTATTGGCATGATAAAAAAGTATACTAATTAAGTTATCTGACCATCCCTAAAAAAATAAATGCCAGGAAAACTACGTCGTAGCGAACCTTTGTCTGATGAATCGATCTTGCTGAGGGTAACAGCGCGTAAAACCCGTGACTCATGCTCCATACCCCTTGCACAGAATTACGTCGGAATAATAGACGTGCTAAAAATTTACTTCTTTCCCTCTATTCAACTTAAAATCATTTTATCTTTACATATAATAAATACTAAATTAACTAACACTAAAAATCTCTCCCAAAAATAATTTTTCATTTAAACCTAAACAATTTAAATTTATAACGGGTCGTCGAGAACAAAACTAAACGTACGGTAATGAAACGACTGAAATTACAAGAAAAATTTTCCCACATCCTCTAGATTAGGCTTATAACGGGCAGCCGACTGTAATAGCAAGCTCTTAATTGTTACTTTAAAACTAATAACCGGTTGGTTAAAAACTTAACCATTAACTATTAGCAAGACTACTTTAACCCTTAATATACCACGCAATTAATCAACAGATTAAGCGTTAAACGCGTATCCAACTCTATATATCCTAGTAAATCTCACGCGACATATCTCAAAGGGAAGGCCTCTAGCAGCTCGCTCTGGCTTGACTTATGCCGTAGAATTATCGCTGACGTGTTTAGTTGGCATACTGCTCTCTAATACCATCTGTACTAGCAACATTCACCAACAATTATATATATACACACATATATGTTAACATGTATACAATATATCGCTATTTCCTATTGTATTAATATCCATGCCAAAGACCACAGACCTGCAGACCAAATAATATTATAGTCTAATTGTCATCAGACGCGATACCGTTATAAGCTTAGGAGATCGTAACGGACTTCCTTGACGTACTATGACAATCTCCCTCGTTATATCCCCTCTCTCTCTCTCTCTCTTACCCTTATCCTCATTCTCGTCCACCCTCGCCCTCACCCCTTTAACTTACTCGACGACAGAGAGTTACTCACCGCCCTCACGACACCGCAATAATAGGTACGGGCGACGCTTCATCGATCGCCGTTCGAGTCGCGTCGGTCGTCCGGCCGCCATCTCCTCATTCTGTTTGTCCATTTAATTTATATTAACGTTAGTCTCTTAGTACTGTATTCATATCATATATTACTACTGACACTAATACCGACATTGATACATTTTTGTCTTACTTATAAACATCTTAGCAGATGTTATAATGCCATAGGCGTGACATTGATTATTAATTGACATGCATCATCTAATAAAAATTAAATTTAAGTTAATTAGTTTATAATTTATTGATTTCATTAACGAAGTATAAACAAGCAGTTTTTTTTTTTTTTAAGTGATTGAGTAGTCTTAGATTCCACCTGTAGAATAATCGATCTAATTAAAAATATATATAGATGGGTGGATAATGAACGGGCGGGTGTGTATATTATATATGTACCTGTTGTTATCATCAGTCTAGTAACGTCGCATGCGCCATTGACTTTTCATCAACCTAACAGGCAGAGTGTCTGAAATATTGGAATTTAGCTCGATAAAATATTTGTGGAGACCAGGTACTACGAAAGTAACGTCGGGACAGTCGGCCGGGTTATGAAACAGCCTGTTGCATACTCTAGTTAAAATTGTCACAGCTTTTAAGATTTTTCACCCATTTTATTGCAATCTTCTTGAGGATTTTGGGATTATTTTTAATTTATTTTCCAGGGACAGGTGTTTTATTGCCGTTAATCAGCTTAACGGCTCGCTGAGTAAGCTGACGTCAGTCTACAAGCTGCTGGAAAATAATTAACCCTTTTTTATTTCTCAAACCCTTGTAAAGGATTTTTAGGTAGATTTCTTCAGAAACCGGAATATTTTCATGGATCTCATGATGGAATTATCAGAGAATTTTGCCACTTTATGTCTTATTTTACCTAGTAGTCAAAAAATATAATCCACTTAAAAGTTTATGCATATTTAGCAACGATTCTTTAGGATTAGATTGAAACAATCACTGCCTAAGTCTTCATACCAAAGAGTGAAAACGTTCTAGGTATGAGTGAATAGGATTTTTGTACAGGTGAGTGAATGTGAAGAAGAGAAATGGAAAAAGGAATTGGGTCGAAAGACGTTTCGTATAAGTATACGATAGCTAAGACTCATCAGTTAGGTGTGTCTATCGAATACCTCACCTAAGATGCCGTGTTAGAAGTTACATATTGGAAAATTTATATATTGAAACAAGCATAGAAAAGAGGTACTGTCAGAGTACCATATATATATGTGATATAATACGCCTTGTCATCGCGATAGCGCCCGTAATTTTTAACAGATCTTCATGAAATTTCATGCACTTTTTCATTGGACAATTACCTTGATCAAGATCAAAGATGAGCCTAATCGGTCAATTAATTAAGAAGTTGTGGTCGTTTTAAATTTTTTTTTCGATTTCCATAAAAGTGAATTTTCTCGCTTTACCCTTAAATAATTTTCGAACCAAAAGTGATAACTTAATTCTGTAAAATTTATCTTAAAGGTTAGATAATTTTCAATTTCCACTATATTACTTGTTTTTTTAAAGATCTTTTCTAACAATTTGATGATCTCGAAGATTTTACAGAAAATTCAAAAAAAGTTATTTTTGTAGCTGAGTCCTCTAATAACTTCTGAATGATAAGACATAATATAATGTAACTTACAAAATAAGTATTAATTAATGAGTGTAAATGTAGCTGACAATTGGTAATTTTTTAAATGTTAGAGTAAATGAATAAAATGTAATTAGAGCAAAAATTAAAAAATGCATATTTAGAAAAATGAAAAATCCGTACGCGCATTTTTTAAAATTTATAAATTGTCTCATGTCTCCTATATTCACACTTATATTAATTACACAACTGTAGCATATTTTTAAATGAGTAGTTCATTTTTTATGTTCAACAAATTTTTGTATATAAATATGAGAAATTTACCTTTTCATTCCGTTAAGACCAGATGGCTTTTTTTTAAGTAGTAGTGGAGGCGTTATGGTCAGCCTTAAGTCGTTTCTTGGTTTTGTTATTTATTTAGAGATATAAAATTTTTTTTATTGACAAATGGGTAACTAAAAGTTTACATGGAGCTTATTGACAGTGAAAAAGAGAATAATTCACCTAACATTGTTGTACAATAGGCCTATAGATAGATGAGCAATGAGTAGAATTGGAAGTAAAGCAAAAGCAAAGCAAAATGTAATAGAGTGAACTCGGTCGTAGTGTAGTGGGTTTTGTCGAATGTACAAATACGCAGTATAGATGTGTGTTGTATATATCTATATATGTATTTATAGATAGATGGAGAACTAAACTTGGTAAGCCGATTACAGAGGAACAATCGCGGTAATACGTATATCGGTTGTTGTGCAGTGATATTGTTGAGAGTGTAATATCGGATGGTCTTTGATGTGAAAAATACGTGGGAAAAAGCTTTGATGTTTTTTTTTCTTTCCGCGGATTCATAGATATAGATTTATTTTCATTTATTCATTCACATATACTTTTTTTAGCAACTTTTGTATTTTCCAGTGTGATATTGACGTTTGTCAATATGAAAGTTGAATGAGTATTCGAATTAATGAGTAAATATTTGTTTTAAATTTTAAACACATGCTCTGACTACGTAAATTTATGTTGTAAAATAAATAAATAAGATAAAGAGAAGTAAATGAGCCCCAAAGGAAATATTGATGTTTTTGTTTTTTTTTTTTTTTTGCTATTTTTACTTTTGTTTAAACTGGTGAATAAGTCAGTCTCTGGTAAACTGGTAGTCAGTCTCAATGTTCATTCAGCCATTGCTCAAAAAAATATAAAATTTTTTTTTTTCAAATTTAAAAAATGATTTCATTGTTGAAATTTTCGAGAGCTGACTGGAAGTTTCCAAATTTGTACTGGTGTAAATTTTTTAATAAAAATTATTGGGAGCCCATTTTATTTTTAAAAATTTAATTTTATCAGGCTCATCTTGACCTCCTCCCCCTAAGGGTAGTCCTGTATGAATATGAATTATATTTCATAAGTTTTTTTTTTTATTTTGTTTGGTGATTTTATTGTTGGTAGAAATGACAAAAAAGTTAAATGTATAAGAATGAAATTTATGTTATTCTTCATATAAGTTGAGAGTTATGGCGGGTTTATTTTAAAACCGCAATGGTGGTAAGTGAAAAAAAAAACTAAAATGGGAAAAAAAATGATTGCGTGATAAAAAGCAACGTTCTACAGCAGCAGTCACAGTAAATCAAATGGTTTCAAGTTTAGTTTCTATGTTCCAACGTTTCGCAAGTCTACGCAAAAAGAAATGAAAAAGTAAACAGAGGGAGTAAGAGAGAGTCAGATAGAGGGAGAGAAAAAGAGATAAAAAGAAAGAAAATAAATGTGAGGGTGAGGAAGTAAGCGAGTGATAGACGGTGAATAGCAGGTTCAGTTGCCCGACGGCAGTAGTTGGTGTTGGCATTTTTGATATAAAAATCCGAGGGTTGAATCGTCTACTCGGACGTCCGGGCTACTGGTTGTAAGCACCACCAACTGGCTATTGAAACTGGCTGATTGAAGGCACTGCTCTCTGGACTTGAGTGGTGCTGACGACCTCCAACTAGTAAATCCAACATTAAACTCACTGTGGACCTTCCTCGACGTGCTATAATCAATCGTCTTTATGTTACAGCTATATATCTCTATCATAATAATAATAACAATAATAGTAATAATAATAATAATGTTTAGCTGGGAGTAGTCGCTTAGAAACGGATGTCAGTGTTAATATGAGGGTGACCCAACAGTAGATGAGAGATGCAAGATTGATATTGATCATTTGCTAGCAAATCGGCCGGACGATAAGCCGAGAGACCATGGCAACTAGAAATTTATTTTTATTTTATTTATTTAAAAGGTTATTAGATCAAATCTAGTTAAATTTTTATTGCAGAGGAAAATTCACTTTTTTCTGTATCTTGTACTTTTTTCTTGGATTTAAATAAAAGACAAATTTCTAATTGTCATGGAAAAATTTTTTTTCTCTTGTTTGACAAAATGAAGGGTTGAAAAAAAATTTTTAAAAAATTATTCGATTATGAAAAAGGATACAAAGAAGAATTGGAAATTATTTTAAAATAGAAGTTATCAGATAACGCATTTCACCCCCTGGCGGTAGTAGCTAAAAAAAAAAAGGTGAGATTTGAAAAAATAACTCAACTACGGAAGCAAACAAAATATTTTATTGTTAGATATCATTATTATTATTAATATTATTATTATAGTACAGTACGTGTAGCCCGTGACACATTAAAACAGACTATATTTAGTATATTCTAAATAAATAGCCTCGCTCCAATATTTATATATATATAATAATATATAACCAACCTTGATATGACAATCGCTCGATCCATTAATTCTCACATTCTTATTTTAATTATTTTTTAAAATTTTATTTGCGCTCACACACGTGCTCTCTCATTTGAACAAGCCAATAGTAACGACATGCAATTTATTCACGTATAACAGGGGTAAAAGTGGTATAATTATCATTAATATTATTATTATTATTATTTATTTATCATTAATAATATTTTTGTTATGGGGGACGTCGGGCGGTTAGTGAGTTTCGATAGAAAAAATAATTTTCAATTTTCCCGGATCGTTTATTTTCACGTTCCAGATTTTTACTTAAACTTTATTATTATTTATTTTACTTGGAGAAATATTTTCTTTTGCTCTCTCTCGGAAGGGGGAGGAAGAAGGTATTCTCCAATTAATCGACATACTTATTCATTATTTTTACTCCACTTAAAAAAAATAAATTAACAAATTAATTTTTTTCTGTACTTAAAATTATTTTAATAAAAAAAAAATAGTTGTCGATAAATTACGAGAATTCCATCATCAATCGAGCACTAATTAGACACTTATTCGACACTTGTTCGTGACTAGATATATTTTTTATATCGAGATATATTTAGCTCGAAATAATTTACTTACATAATATTACACATATCTATGTACGTATGTATACATACATATATATATATATATATATATATATATATATATATATGTATGCTAACATAGTCACAGGCCATACATTTCGTAGTACACAGCACAATTATTGTATAATAATTATAATTTTATTGTTAACTTTATTCTATGGTTTTTTTTTTACTGCCATCGACTAGTACAGTAGTGATTTAAAACAATACAATTCTTTTAAATTGACCAGATAGTATCTATTGACTAGGCACGCAGTTGAAAACAAAAAAAAATTAATTTATATTCACGTAATAATTTTTTATTGTTGACTTTTTAATTACGGCCGCACCTTGAGTGTAATTACATTTAATTTAATGTGTCTGCATGTAAGAGTCTGCGTATTGATTTTTTTTTTTTTTGTAATTACCTTAGATAATAATATTTGTTGTTAACATTACTCGCTAAATAAATAGGTAATGTAATTAAGAGTCTTAATAATATAAATTACTTAAATATAATTATAACGTTATTTTTTTAAAAACGTTATTAGTCGATTTTAAAAAATGTTTTTCAATTGTTTGTCACCTTGTCTTCATTCTCTCATTTATTTATTTTAATTATTAATTATCGATTAATTATTAGTCATAATGAATAAGTAGTTAATATATTATCGTATTTCTATAATAATTATGGAAAAATAGAAACTTCTGACAATTAAAACCAAACAAACGTTAATTTGACGATCGGAGGTTGATGGTGATGTCTTTATTTTATTTTTTTTTTTTTTTTTTTTACTTTTTATACCAAAACCACCTACAGAAATATTTAACGATATTTCAATTGGTATTTTTAAAATTTAATATCAATATACATTTATTTACTTTTAAATATTAATTATCATACATACATTGTATATACATATTACAAAAAATAAATAAACAAATTAGTCAATATTATAAAATAAATATATTTTAAAAGTGCACAAACGACTGGTCAACTTGAACAAAATTTTTATTTATTATTATTATTAACAAAACAACCACTTTTATTATTATCATTATTATTATTATTATTATTGTTATTTTTCCAACAACCCCCGATATGCTTAATTATTATTAACTTGCATTCTTAACGACTTATCACTTAACATATATATTTTTTTATCATCTAAATACTCAAATTTTTAACTCTCTTTTACAATTTTTTTTATTTTTATTCATCCATTTTCACTCAATTTTTTTTTTTCAACTTACTGATAATTTAATTAATAATAGTAATAGCAATTAATAATTAATAAATAAATTATAATTAGTAACTATATTTATAATATATACACTGTAAAAAAATAACAAGGGTAAGTCTAGGCGGTGTAGGTGTTAAATTTCAACACCAGCAGTGTAAATATTCTTTATCGGTGTTAAAAAAAATTCCTGGTGTTAAAATATTTAACATTGTAAATATTTTTACTTACTCGATCAGTTAATTAATGTATTTATTAATTGAATTATTGGTAATTGAAAAAGTGGGGGTAAAATTGTGTAATTTTCGAATAAATTACATATGACAAATAATTATTTAAATAAATAGGGAAAGGGGGGTGTTAAAATAGGCCCCCAACATTTTAGGTGCCCATTTTGCCCCCCCCCTTCCCCTACATAGCAAAATTGAAATTTTCTCCAGATAAAATTCATTAAATTTTTATATTTTTTTTTTTACACCGATTTAACACCGGTATTTTAACACAGCCTAGACCGGTGTGAAATAGAGTTAATTTTTAACACCACTATTTTTACAGTGTATTTATATTTTGATGTTAAATAGGTCGCTTATAATGTCACTCTGATGTTTAGTGTCACGTTAGTGTCTCAGTGTCACCTACTATTTTATTTATTTATTGTGTTTTATTTATTTATACATATATTTAATGTCAATGATATTACCTGTATTTGTGGATGTTTAAATGACGTCACGATCGTTTTTTATCATCGAACGTGACCGGTATGGAATGTAGTTGAAAGACGTGCTTGGCGTGCGATATTTTAGTGTACGTCCATTAAGAGACTGATCGATTCGTATTGACGATGGAATGCCCTCGTGAACATTTCATTTACTTTTGTTTTTTTTTTTTCTTTATTATTATTATTATTATCATTATTGTTATTTAATTTCTTCCTCCTAGCCTGTATGTATGATTAAAAAATAATGGCGAGGATATAATGGACGTGATAATAAAGGATTTTTTTTGTCCGGTAAAAACTAAAATCTGGATGTGAAAAAAAAGTGTAAAAAAAAAATAATGAAAGTAAATTGTTTGTATATTTTTATTAATTTAGATTATTTTTCATATAAATAGCAATTAATAGTTAATCGATTATTATTATTATAATAATTTATATACTAATTAATAATATAATAAATAAATAAAATATAAATTAAACGTTTTTTTTTTTTTTTAATGTAAATTCACTCTCACATTTTTTGTGCATTTAATTAACAATTGTGTTTATAAATAACGCGCTCGCACCACCAGTGGATTTAAGATCGAGATTTATAATTTAAAAAAAAACTTTTTTTTTCTTTTTTTCTTTTTTTTTTTTTTTTTTTTTTTCATATATATTTTTATTTTATATTTAACTTTATTTTATTACTTTATTAATAATAGATGATAACGACTATGGCTAAATATAAGTTAGTAGAAAAATCGGGCAACAAAAGCGTAAATTTCGAAACATGTAACCAAGCCCCAAAACGCCCGTGACTGAATCAATTTTAAATTCATTACATCTTTTATTATTTCGTAATAAACTCATTCACATCTATTATTTTTTACTTTATATATTTTTCTTTTTTGTTTACTTTATTATTTTATTATTTTATTTTTATTTTTTTTTTCTTTAAATTTATGTTCGTAATTATCAAGTACGAACAAGCACGAACGTCGCTTGGTCAATTAGAGTTTACAATTCAACGTACAAATATAATAGAAAAATATAATCGGTAGAAGAATAGAGATAGAATAGTGTAGACTTAATCATTTTTGTCATATTATAATCGACAATTATTAATAATTACTGGAATGTCTAAGTCTCATTTTGAAATGTACATACTTTATTATTATTATTATTATTATTATTATTTATTAATTAATTAATTAGTAATTATTATTCATTAATAATTAATTATCTTATAATTACATCGATTAGATTTTTTTTTCTCAATAACCATTATTATAATTATTATTTTTTTCGATTCTAAGCTCGAAATGATGTTGCTCCTTAATCCTCCCCTAAAGTTTTATCGCTCTAATCAGATTGTTATCGAGCTCGTTTACCGATTCCGTTATAATCCCCACATACTAACGCGACATTACAGTATATATATATATATTATATATGTATATACGTATACACACATTATTAATCGATCTTATATTCGCTTATAAGTACTTAGATTTTTTAATTAAATATAAAAATCAACTCCATTGTCTTTTTTTACGTCTATTTTACTCTACTATTTTAATATTTATTATTATTATTTTTTTTTATATGAATATTGTATTTTGAATTTTTTCAACACTTGATTATTTGTTTATATGCTTCAACGTGATAAAAAACTTTTTCTTTAACAGATTATTTTTTTTACGATTCGTTACTTAATTATCGTTCCTGCTTGCTCGGTGCGTCGATGTGCGTCTTGTGAATGTGTTAACTGTATTTTTTTTTTTTGTAAATGTGATTGTTTTACTTAATTTTTTTTTTTTTTTTTATATCAATAAATAAATTTATTAATTACATTTTATCGACTAAATTTTATTTCAACACTTACATGTGATTTTTATTATTTATTTAAGACGTATGGCAGAATAGTGTGGGTGATTTGGAAGTTTTAGTTACAAGTTTAGTACAAGAAAAAACAGTCAGTCTTAAGAGGGTGTGGAGAAGGGGATAGGAAATTTTTTTTTTAACTTTTTTATTTTTATAATAAAAAGTCCACTTCTCGCTCTCATTCTAAAAATCTTTTGCTTCTATTTATCCTTTTTTTTCTATTTTACTCATTACATATTTTTAATTATGCTCTTATTTCTATTCTCCTTCATGTTTTCATAAATTGTATAGTCTTTAGCTTTCGCAAATTTTCCTTTTTTTTTTTTTTAGGTAAAGCGTTAGTTGTTAATTACCAAAACTTATTAACGGAGAAGTTTTTGTTAACTAATTTTCATATTAACGTAATATTTAAAAATATATGGATATATTTTTTTGAAGGCTACTTAGCAACTCTGTTAGATGGCGTCACTAGCGGCGCTTCTCGCAAGTCATGGTGTCAATTTTGATATATTTATAGAGAGGGCATCTAGTCTTTATTATTTACTCACAATAAATTTATGTAATACGTTTACTTACCCAGATTGAAAAATTTAATCTGTTTTAAATCAAATAAAAAATTTAAGTTATTCCTTTTCAAATAACATGTGAAATTCAATTCAGAATATTTTCAAACTTGTTTTCAATTATTATAAGTCTGTTTTTGATCGTCTTTAGATCAAAAATCAGTTCAAAAGTTAAATTAAAAATCTAAAGACAGATCTAGTTGGAATACAGTCAAGTTAGATTAAAATCAGATCAAATTTTTCTACCCGGGTATGTAATTTTGAATTCGCTTGATTTAAAGATAAATAGACTCCGCGATTATTGAATCGCAGGACACGGAAGTGGAAGTTAATCTGCCAAGCCGAGGATAAATTAATTATCCAACGTAACTTTAACCTTATTTATTACTTTTGTTTTTTTTTTTACTTTAAGTACAAATGACGCCCCAACTGCAACAATTATAACTTTATGGATTGTAAACAATTAAAATTTAAATACGTGAAATTCTTATGAATAAAAGACACAAAAATACGTGTATTATTAATAACAACTTATATTAATGATTATTAATTAATGATTGATTAATTATTTTGTATAATTTCTTTTATTATAAATATTATTAATTAATAAATATAATAATAATTATCGTGCAAATGTGCGTACATATTTATATTTATTATTAAAAATAAATAATTGAGTGCGATATATTTTTTATGTGTATGTGCAAATGATTATTAATACAAGACATTGCAGAGACACTTGCATTTTTTATGTTAAGTGTAATTTAAAAGATATATGTTTATGAATGTGTATGTGTATTTGTGTATTCAGATGCGTGGGGGAGTAATTAGAGTATGTAGCGTTTAAAAAAAAATAGACAATTGTGCATTGAAACGAAAAAAAAAAAAAAAAAAAATGATTATCGCTTAATTAAGCGCACGAAAGGGAATGTGGGTTTCGGGGTGGCTTCGATTAGGGATCGAATTATAACCTACGTCCACTATTGCTAAGCTACACACGTCATCGCGGGATTGCCTACCGGTTTTTCGATCTACCGACGATGAAATAAATTTTATAAATTAGCCGATTTTTTTTAACTTTTTTTTAAAAATTCATTTACTCACTAGTTTATTAATTAAAAATAATTGAATTTAAGTAGACAATAACTTTGATTAATTGCTACAAAAGTATCATTTATTTTTTGATACCATACAAGACTAGTTATATATTCTAATGATATATTTAAAGGGTTAATTAGTTTTATTAACGAGAGAGTACTGGCACAGTGTACACAGAAGCGTTCATAGAAAAAATAAAATTATTATACCAAGGGTTGATTTTATTTAATACCCTATCGATAACAGATCAGCAAAAAACATCTTTCACTGTTGTCTCTCTCTTAATTTTAATTTTATTATTACTTTATTATTATCATTATTATTAATATTATTGTTATTATTATTATTATTATTTTTAGCCATTTATCCAAGTGTCAAAAAGTCGTTACAATTTTCCAATTATCGTATGTTACTTTTCTTTATCGGTGATTTTATTTTTCAGGATATTTTTATTATTTTTTGTACGGTGGCATTATTTTTTATCATCATAAAAGTCAAGTGAACATTGAAGCAGGGATAATTGGCGGATCGAAGACGAAACGACCGAGTGGTTTGGTGAGATAAAAGGGAGTGACACGAATGCCAACTGATAGGGTGGATTGAAACTACAGTAGAAAACTCGAGACATGGAAACAAGACGATAAAAAAAAAAGTTAAAAAATATTGAACTAAAAAATATATAGAATATCTACCGAGTATAAACATTCACATATATATATGACGTTATCGTTATCGTAGTAAAGTTACACGCAAACGTCAAACAAGCACTTGTGCTTGATAGTTTAAATCGATCTATTGACATGTGCAGATAAATTCAAATGTTACGTAAGCAAAAAAATATATCAAAGTTGACTTAGGAAAAAAAATATGAAACTCCGTATCCGATTTTTGAAAAACAAGTTATATTGTTTTTATTTTTACTATTGTTGTATAAGAGTTAGTTTATTGTACGTAATTTAATCTAACCGACACTTAAAATTTTTTATGACTACTCCTGACTGAGTACTTTGGTGAAAACACTCAGAAATATTTAACCGACACTTTAACACTTGCTAATGACTAAAGTATAACTTTATATAATTATACAAATGAAACAATTTATTAATTAATAATTAACACTAAAGCAACTACATGGACATTTTTATACGAATGTTATTTTTTTTTTAATTTTTTTTTTTTTAATTTTATAATAGCTATATACATGTATATAAGTGTGTATCATGCATAAAAGCGTGTGAGTATGTTGATTAATAAATTTACATATTTTTTTTAATTTTTTTCTTTTTTTGTATTAAATATTGTTTAAAAAAATGTCTATTGAAGGCGTATGCTTAAACAATTGACTCGTCTGGTTCAGTTTTATTTTTTTAATAATTATTATTATTAATTATTAGTACTATTATTTTTGATTAAAGTTAAAAATTTTCCGGCAATTAAAAAATACATTAAAGTTGTCAATAAACAAATACTTTATTTAGCTTAATTTACGTAAGTGAAAAATTGGTCGGTGCAATTTATTTTTTTATTTAAAAAAAAAAACAAATTTTCATAAATGTTTTTTTTATAATTTAATATTTTGACGTATAAATTATTAATAATTAATTAATTATTGATTATTAAGCATGAGATTAGATGTTAGCAGAGAGAAAGAACCGACGCTTTGTAAAAGCACAAAGACGGAATTTGATTCTCGGTAATAACGGAATTGTTCCTTCATTAACCTTAAATATTTTTTAATTATTATTTTTAAAATTAGCATTTAATTATAATGTTTATGAAATTTTTATCTATTTTTAAAAATCAATTTTTTTATAAATTATGGACTCTCAGTGATCAATTTATTGAGTCAAATGAGAATTTTGAGAATTATATCGTTACAGTTTTGGTGTTCAATTACAGTTCACATTCGTTTTATTTTAAATATTTATTATTTTGAATTGTTATAAAGACACTCGCATTATTCGTGCTCGCAGCCTATCCTAATAATATTTACCAAATTAAATTATAATAATTCTACCACTTATATACGTTTTTTTTTCTAATTTTTTCTGTATTCTCAAATTAAAGTATGCAATTACATAATGTACTAATTAATTAATTAATAGATAAAATAAATATATATAATTCAATTGGGGCTTTGATCATCGTAATTTATGAGTAACTGCTCAATTAATTACACCGTAACATATTTTGTAGATATATATATTTTTTTAAAAATTATAATTATTTTATTTTTTAAATTTCTTCCATTGTATTCACATCCATTGGCAATTTTAAATTATTTTTTAGCATTATCCATTCTAAAATCGTACTGTGAGCTCTAAAACACTTCTCACGTTAACTTATCAATTATCATTATTATTATTATTTATTTTACGTGTGCTTTCTTAATTGTGATAAATAACGCGATTATGAAAAATTACAATTGATATTTTAATAAAAATAAAATTAAATCACGGCGTCAGAAGACTAGAGTTTAACAATATTGAACCTCGATAAACATTTTATATATTTCATAATTTATTTTTTATTCATTTTTTTTCCCTCATTAATCCTCCCCTTTTAATTTATTTAGCTTTTCATATACTCAGCAATTACCATCTCTAAACGTCTTTATTTTTTTTTGGACTCTACTGCAATCAAATAGTTTATTAACTTTAATTTAAATAATTATTGATTTTGCTGACGTTAAATTATCATGATACTGAAGTCAGCCAACGTTTAAAAATTTTTTGTTTTTTTTTCAACCCATACTATGAAGAAAAAAAAATATTTTTAAAAATTGCACCATCAGTTTTTTTAATTTCCTACATGTGTATATTTTTAGTTTCTTTTTTTTTGTCATTTATTTGTTGAAAAAAAATTCAAAAATTGTTAATCGTCTGTTAACTTCAGGATCATAAATTAGCGGGTGTTTAGTGCAACTGAGTATGAGTTAATAAATTATTTTTTTTTTTTTAGCCAGAGGAGGATGATAGAAAGCGATTGCGAAGATCACAGTCCGTTGCGTAACAATGAGTGCATGCGGTACGACTTTATTTTTAAAATTTAATTTTAAAATCACTTTTACCAAATGTACTTGTACATTTGATATTTATTTATTTTTTTTTCAACATTTTGGCCTTCGATATCCGTCATAAAATCAGCGCGACAATAAACGCAATCGATTGCTTTCACATCTACCAAATAAAAAAAATAAAATACTCTCAGTAGTTAACATGACTGTTATTATTATTATTATTATTTTAAATATGTTTTTTTATTTTACGCTCGGATATTATTTTATTTTGGCTTTAGAGAAAAAAAAATAATAATAATAACTCGTCTTGCATGCTCTCGGTATTAAATTCAACAACGCGTAACCCCCGTCAAATTTTTCCAACATGAGCAAAACGCAGTCAATGAAAAAATACATATACAAACACTATAGAAATTACATGCAGATTAATATTTATTGTTAAGTCTTATTAGTAAATTGATAAATTTTTTTTTTTCGACTATTATTTATTATTATTAGTTTTGTTATATGTTATTATTAATTAATTATAGTTATGATTATCCATACATTTTAACATTTTAATTTTCAATTTTTTTTTTCAACATATTCTGATCATCCTCGTGTTATCTAACTATTGATATTTAATCATCACCAAATAATTGTTTAATCACAACAATTTCTAACTTTACTTTTTTTTTAACGTTAAATTAACAGTTAAAATAATTTAGTAACGTATGACCAAGCGCGGATATTTCTACTGACTTTTTACTTAACTTTAATTAATAATAGAAAGTAATTTTTTTTTAAAAATATTTTCTGTCATATTATTTGACATAAATATGAAAAATTCAAAAACGATAGAGATTTAAAAAAAAAAAAAAAATTAATAGTATCCTCGGTAACTGACATGAAATTATTTTTTCGTCGTGCTCGTAACCGAAATTCGAAAATTTGAATTTGAATTTAAATTTACAAAAAAAAAAAGTCCAATTTAAAAGCTCAAGATTCAAGCGCTCGTACAATGTGTGAGTTATACTTTATTTTCTTTACAATTATTTTTTTAATAAATATTATTTTATTTTCTGGAGACGATAAAAATGCACTTGTATTTTAATAATTACTTTTCTTTTTTTAATTATTTTTATTCACAATCACAACATTCAACGATTAATAACACTTTACAAATATAACACGGAGAATCTATTGGAACGAGCTCGGCAGACTTTATTTTCATTTAAACAACAACGGCCATTTCTACACTTTGAATTTTTATTTTAGTTTTTTTTAGACATTTGTATCACGAGATTTTTAGGTACTGGTTTATTTTTTATTTTATTTTAAATTCTCTTTCATTGCCTTCTTTTTTTTTTTTTTTTTTATTTCTTTTAGACTTTATCCCTGAATTACTTTACTCATTATTTTCGTCCGAGTCACCAGAATCTCAAGCTTTTAATTCACGAAATCAAATGCTAGATTTTTAATTCCCAAAAAAAAAATTTCGTCCATTTCGTTGTTCCTTCTCATAAATTTTAAACATTTTAATCCCATAATAAAATTAACCAGATATTTTTTTCTTATATACTATTATTATTATTATTATTATTATTATTATTGATATTATTATTATTATTATTATTATTATTATTATTACTATTATTATTATTATCCTTAAATACTAATAATAATTATTATTTTTTCCACGTTTTCGCTCTAAATCTTGGTCTTACTTTATCCGCAATCTCGTGGACTTTTGACATTTCATTATTTTTCATCAAAAGAAAACATAAAACATTTACAAATAAATTTTTATTACTCCTCTCTTCTCCTTATCCCTCTTTCCTCTTCTTTTATTATTATTTTTCATAAGCCTCGAGCACAACGATATACAAGCATTAAAATATCATATATATGTCCGTTACACGGTTGATACATACAAATTCCTACAAATATTTCTGTTCCCAGATTTATATTATTATTATTATTATTAATTTTTTTTTTGTCATTTTTAATATTTTTGTCAAAATTTAAAAAAATACATATATCTAATCCGACAACGTGGGTCTACTGTAACAGATCGTATTGATTTTACAAATTCCATGTACATCGTAATTTTTTTTTTTAACACCAAGACCCACGTGTTTCTAACTATTCAAAAATTATCAAACAACGGTCATCACTTCTCACAACTGTCACAAAAATCTTTTTTTTTTATCACGACATTTTAATTTTATTTTTTTTCAGCCATATCCTAAACACTTTAGTAATATCCCTTCTTCAATTAATAGATTTTTTTTTATAAATATATATATATATATAACCTACAGTGATAATCACGATAATAGTTCAATGATTTAATATAAAATTATTATATATTTTATTAAATTTAATCAAGTAATAAATAATTACCATTTATTAAGGTAATAATAATTAATAAAAATGAAAAAATATATTTAATAACCACGTGGTCGTTAATGACGTGCAGAATAATTTTTTTAAATAATTTAATTAATTAATTAATTAATAAATAATAATATAATTAAAAAAACTAATAGTACATAATATATCGATCGATTGTGCCTCGATTATTTATTTAATAATAATAATAATAAAAAATATTGACATTAATCAACGTTAATTTAATAATAGTTAATTAATAAATATATAAAATTTATCATATTTTTTTTTTCTCAATAATTTTTAATGAAAAAATTTGACAACTGATAATTATAATAAATAATTATGACATCAAGTCATTAATTTATTAATTAATAATTCATAATTTTAAATTAGATGATCTTTCATATTTTTCTCCAACTGGTATCCCTGCACCCCAATTTGATATATTTATGACTTTTTTTTTTTATATTTTTTTAATTTTTTTTTTTTTTTTTTTTTTTTTTGTTTTTTAAATATTTTTTTTTGTCAACTATATTAAGTTATTTTGAGAGGCCATGACTAGACATTTAATCATACAAATAAATGTGCTTACAATTTAATAATAATTATGATAATGATAATAATAAATATTAATTATAACAAGATGACGGGCGGCATCACGATTATTTGCCACAAAAAATAATCGACTTATAAATACTACAACCCTACTTTCAATTTTTTTTTTTTTTTAATTTTTTTCAGTATTTTAGTTTTCATAACTTGGTATTATTAGATTTTAAATCTTAAATTAATTAACGTTATTATTATTATTATAATTATTATATTCTTACATTGTAATGCGCGTATGTTTTGTCCGTGAAATTAATTACAAATAAAATAAAAATTAATTAATAAATAATTAAAAAATAATGGAGAAATTTCTCCTGACTTATTGAGTTGCTTTGGGATCGTTTCATTTTTTATTTAAATATTTATTTTTTTTTTTAAACCTATTCTAATTATTTAGACTTATATTTCATTTAATTAACGTTTATCATCATGCATATATAAACAAATGCTATTCTATAAATGAATTTATCAGTAAATACGCTAAATTGGTTACAAGTCTGTACATACTTAAAATTATTGCCAACTTATTTAATTTTTTTTTTTTTTAATTTTCGATTCTCTTTGTTTAGTTTATTTATAAATTATAAATAATATATTTGTTGCTTGTATATGTAACAAGTGATGCAAATAAATAAACTCCTTAAAGTATTCCCAGGCAATTATTTATATTTTTTTTCTCTATTTGATTGATTGATTGTTATTTAGTGAAGCATTAAAGTATAACTTTTGCATTTTACCATTTTGTTAAAAAAATTTAAGAGCTGAAGTACTTCATCCCTTTTCATATTTACTTTGATTTGTCAGTCTTACCGAAGATTAAAGCATGCGTTTCTTAGTATATTATATTT
This sequence comes from Microplitis demolitor, assembly GCF_026212275.2. Classification (NCBI taxonomy): domain Eukaryota; kingdom Metazoa; phylum Arthropoda; class Insecta; order Hymenoptera; family Braconidae; genus Microplitis; species Microplitis demolitor. Next base: position 22,519,744 of record NC_068545.1, on the reverse strand, counting down.
TTTGTTTCATTTTTTTAAAATCACGTGACTCGCTTGTGTATTCAAACTTTCCTTACTAACCCATATAAATAATAATAATAATTAATTTACATTTGTGGCAACAATAAAAACATACTTAAGTAAAACAGTTCGTGCTAACAAATATTAAATGTTTTTTTTTAATATTACACTGACATAATTATATATATAAATATATATATATATATATATGTAGTCACGTGTCACCAGACAATTGACTTACGTCAAACAATTGTTTCGAAAAGTCTAAATATTAAAGCGAGTCACAGAATAATTAACTTTGATAATATGCCTAGGCTCTTAAACATCAAAGGGTATCGTAAGGACGAGGGTAGTTTTATAATTAAGGAGTAGGTGGATAAATTATTCAAGTGTGCGTGTGGCTTTGTGTGTTTCTGATATTGACGCTGTCTCACTCAACGCATGCTCCCCATATGTCATTATCATATCATATCATACATTTATAGATTTTTAAAATTGTAATCAATAAATAATTTAACCTCAATAATGGTCGTCAGTTATTCTTCCTGTTATCGCGTAATAAAATAATTAACGCAGAATATACTATACAGGGTGATACAATAATTGGTCGAATTTAAAATGGCCGCGGTCATAGTATTTGAGATAATATTTAACTTTAACGATTAATATTGTGTCGTTTAAAATGGCCGCGCTTCGTTTATTCAAAATGGCGGATACTTGACCACCGTAAGAAAAAATATTATCTCGCAATATTACGGAAAGCATTTAAACGTTATGAGATTATTTTATCATCAGATAAGTAGGTTTACTTACAGTAATTATTAAATGTTAGTATATATATTTTTTTCTATATATATAACCTTAGAGTCTATTGTTAACGATCCTACAAGCGATTAAAATAATATTATTGTTATTATTAATATTATTACTCAATCAATATTTAATACCGTTAATAGGCATCATAAATCGCTATACGATAACTAAGCATGCAACAATATGGAGCGGTACAGTTTAAAAATATTAATTCCAACTTATTAGTCATTATTCAATTTTAAAACCCTTTTATCTGTTAATCAATCGTGTAATGATAATAATCACTCTTATTTATTAATCCCGTTGAATTTAATTTTAAAATCACTCGACTCCTTCCAATCGTTATTTACTTTGTTTTTGTTTTTTTTTTTTTTTTTTTTTTTTTTTTTAAAGTACTTGGGCCCAGGAAGAGTGTAATTGTCAAAGAGATCGCCGCCCGTCGGTTATCAAGCTCCATTTTATTTATAATACGAGCCTAAAATGTCTCGGGTTTTATTTAATTATTAAAATTTAAATATTTTATTTTTATCCTACTTCTAGAGCTATCAACGCACGTCTTACAAATAACTTATCAACTTGTCAATCTTAATCCATCACTCAAATAATTATCTTGCAATTCAGCGTACTCGGTACATACACATGCGAACGTACAAAAATATATATGTCATCTATCCGAACGCTAAATACCTAAAAAACGTCGTTATAACCAGTAATTCATTTGCCGAGCGCCAGAATGCAAGTAGTTATTTTTTTTTTTTTTTTTTTTTTTATTATTAAGTTTTATTTATCCATTTTATTTACTTTATCATTATTATTAGAGATAAATAGTGGAGTAACCCTCGATCACCGCCGTTAATTTTTTTTTGCCTTATTTAATATTAAAAACACCTGCGCTCTACACTGTAAAAAGGCGGGAATAATTACGGATTTTTATTCAAATCCGAATTCACTTGGAGTTTTTAAAAAAATTATCCCGCGGAGTAAACAGAGAGTTTGTCTTGTCATCGGAATGGATATGATTTTATTTAAATTCCGATTACGAGTTTTAATATTCAAATAAACCTGGAGTTAATTTCACTCCGAGGAAATTAAATAAATAATCACCAAAATTTTTTACAGTGTAGTAGAAATTGGCGATACGCAAACTGTCACTTTATTTTTTTATGGTTAAATTTATCCCGAAATTTTGTTATTTATTTTTTTATTTTTCAATAAAATTTTCTAAAAGATCCTCATACTTTTATAAATCTCGGCTTGAGACTTAGACAGCTGGTGAAGAAAATTTTATCATTTTACGTTGCTAGGAAACACAAAGTGATCGTTGGACGTGATCGCCTATTTCGTCGCTTCCTGTTTTTTAAATTTTATTTTATTTATTTATTTATTTTTTCTTTCATTTTATTAAATAACGCTCACTCTTCTGAAAATATTTGTATAATAAAAAAAAAAGTAACGTTTCTTTTTTGAACCGAGCTTTGAAAATAAAAAGTTTTTAAAGCTGGTAAAAAAATTACTTGATCGTACTGTTTTTTGGGAATAGTAATTGATAATTAGAAAAAATTGTCTTCAATTAAGCCATTGGTTTTAATCGCGCCGAGATGTAGATTAAAGAGCCAAAATTTTTAATTATTTTATTTAGAAAAATTAATGAATTATTTCAAGTAAGAAAATAAGATTTCTTATATTTTATTAGTGCCATTGATATTAGTAATTAAATAATTATTCTAATTAAAATAATAATTAAAAATTTGGCAGTTTATCAGAATGTTTTATTGAGAAAAATCCCAAACAAAGAAAGCCTTTTTTTCTTACACTGAAAAAATTAACCATTAGTCAATTGATGTAAAATTGATGACAAAATAATCAGTAGTGAATAAAAGTTCAAATATTAATTTATTTGGTCATCAATAATCTATGTTTTTATTTAAAATTTATCAATACATATATTAATGGTCTTGAAGTCAGTAATGAGTGTAAATGTATCAGATATGGAACAATTAATTAATTGTAAATAAATAAATAAATAAATAAAAATAATTAAATTAAAAAAATGCGCGAACTGATTTTTCAATTATCTTTGTACGCATTTTTTTATTTTTATTCTACTTACATTTTATTTATTTATTCCTTAATTCAAAAAATCGCCAACTATCAGTTACATTCAAACTCGTAAGTCAGTAGACAATTAAAGATTCTGATTTTATTTGCAATAAATCGATTACAAAAAAATGCACATGTAAAAATTTTAAAAATCTATGGGTGCAATTTTTTAAAAATTATTTTTTTTATAACTTATCATTTTAAAATAAATCTAAAAATTATTAGACGTCAGCTAACAAATATTAAGTTTTCTTTTTTTTTAATATCCAATTAATTTTTAAAATTATTTAAAATAATTTTAAAATTCAAGGGAATACTTTTCTTTTAATAAACTCTCAGCATTTCATTATTAATTGTCACAGTAATTTAAAAAGTATAATTTTATCAGTGTAAACTTTTTTTGTTCAGGATTTTTTTCACCGGATATCGTTTATCAGTAGTGTTAATTAATAGTAAGTCATTAGTAGTGAATTAAAAGAATTAAAAGAAAATAAAAATAAGCTAAATACACTACAGGTTTACTTACTTGTCACTGGAATGGATTTTGGGTACAACACACAGCCGAGCAATTAAATAAAATACCAGCAAAATAATAAACTAATCTATTAAATAAATATAAGTATAAATATAATGCAAACTAAATATAAAGAGCTAAAAGTAAATAATCTATTGGAATGTAAAAATCACCACACTAATAATTTAAAATTCATTCCAAGTCAATGCATCTATAAATGCATTATTTTACATATTTCTATATATATAAAAAAAAAAAATAATTTGTTTACAATCGATATTTAGCTTTCCAGACAAATCGAAAAAATACTGGAGTTAGGAGAAAGTTTTGATCAAAGGAAGTAGACGGTTGCGGTAATTGGGTTGAGGTTCTGCACACACGTGGACAAAAAATATGCATTAAAAAAAAAAATAAAAACACCAAGATATGTAATATGAACTGAAAATATTATTAAAAAGCATTTTACAACAAAAAAAAAATAACTAAAAAAAACAAACAAAATACGATTTACATTTAAATTAAGAACAATTGAGTTGTATTATTTAAAAATAATAACATAACAAACCATACAAAAAAGAGAGATTGACATTCGTTGTAGTTTTTTTTTCTTAAATTATTCTGCATTTTCGCAAAGCTCAACAGTTTTTATTCCTCAGTATAAAACGTAACTATTATGATTTATGTACTTTATTATTTTTAATTCTCTTTTATTTATTTAAATCAAGTGAAACAATAGAAATAATAATAATAGTAATTATTATTATTATTTTAAAAAACGGTTGTTTTAATATTTTTAACTTCTCCTATCTCCTATTTTACATGCCAACCCCTAATGGGGATGATGTTCGACGGCTAGCTGGCGTAGGAAAAATTTAAGACATTCAATGGCTTTTTCAATTGTCATTTAATTTCCCATAACAATTTAGACCTAACTAATTAATACACAATAATATTAATAATAATAATAATAATAATAATAATAATAATAATAATAATAAAAATGACAATAATCAATAATTAATAACCAATAATTTCTCAACACTTAGACAAAATTCACGCTGCTAAATTAATAATTTAAATAATTAAATAAAAATTAATTTGAAATTTTACTTTTAAAAAATAATATGTAAGCCAAATAATTTTAAAAATAACTAAAATAAAAATATATTTAAGATTCAATCTTTGGCTTGACGTCAGCTTCTAAAATATTTTTTTATAGGCCGTTATTTGTTCTGAATTTAGTGTGATATTTAACGGACATGGATATGAATAAATGTTTTAATAATTCCAGCGTGAATTATGTAATTTTTTTTTATTTTGCTACTTAGTATTTTCAAAAAAAAAAGAAAATAGTAATTTAAATCATAGCCGTGATAAATAAATAACCGGATAAAAATATAAGTTTCAGATGGTGGAAGTTATAAATGTGCGATTACTCATTTTTTACGCTTATGAAAAATAATTATTAATTTTTTGTCTCAATTAATTAATGGACGTGATATGAAAAATTGCAAAAAAAAAATATATGTTTTATTAAATTACATGTAAGTGAAAATATGAATGGTTATAAAAAAAAAAAATTTGATTGTTATGATAATTGAGTAAAAAAAAAAAAAAATAAAATAAAATCTCTCAATTTACCGTTAATTTTTTTTCGCGCACGTCAGGGACAAGTCGCACATTTCAACATCTCCAATGGGATATTCAGTCAAGGGATTTAAAATTATCCCGACCAATTCACCGAGAGTCCTGACTCAAGGTCTTAACATCGACTCAGGACTCTCGGGGTTGCAAAAAAAAAAAACCTATTCCAATTTTTTCAACATTTCCCTTAACACACAAAAAAAGAGCCGTTCTGTCGACCAACGTCGTCTTTGAGATCCAACGACTCAATATCTATTTAACTTTTTTTTTTCCATCATCATTATTATCCTTTTTTTTTTTATCTCTATACTATTAAACCAAATGGAAAGCGTAAAGTTTTTTAGCCAGCCAGCCTCGCAGTCTTATTGATACCTTACGATTTTATTTATCTTTATTATTATCTATTATCTCAACTATTATTTTAAATCCACAAAATACCACTTAAGATTTCAAACTTTAAATTCATAAACTGAACAAAGTATTTGTTCATTAATTGTAAAATCGCAAACGGAGATTTTATTTCGTTAATTTTTTTTTCTTTTTTTTTTTTTTTTATATAATAATAAAAAATAATACAATCATAATAACTAGCAATGATAGTAGCAATAATAATAATTAATAATAATAATACATAATAATAATAATACACAATAATTAATAATATAATAATAATTAATAATAATTGTAAATTGTAAACATGCATGAAGTCAACGTGACAGGTAATCTCACATCACTTTAACGTGACTCATCCAACAAAATATATTAATACTATAATGGAAAGAAAAATAATAATAATAATAATAATAATAATAATAATAATAATAATAATAAACAGCACAATTTGTTCATTAATTAATATACTGTTGAATCCTGAATAATTATAAATCGCGGCAAGTTAATTGCTTGAGAAAAAAAAATTAATAATTTTAAATTCTCATGAATTATTTAATTAAACATTTAAAAATAATCGGCAGTGAAAACCGTAATTATTTATTATTAATAATTAATAACAGGGGTAAACATAATAATTAATAATAATAATAATATTTAAGTGCACAGAACAAACCTTAATTGTACTTAAAATTCACTACAACTACGGACTACAAAAAATAACACTACAGATAAAAAATAAAAATAAAAAAAAAACAATCAAACGATAGGTCTAAGCTTAGATGAGGAGAGACGATTGGAAAAAGTTATTTAATTCCTAGTGTAAAAAAATAATAATAATATTAATTAATAATATAAATAAAATGATAACAATTGTTATTTAATTTTTTTTTTACTCTAAATAATAATTATTTGGTCCAACAGATAATTTTTTTATAATTACGGTTAATTATAAAAATTTTTTGTCGTCACATCCTCAAATTATTCCTCAATTCAGACGCTTGGAAAAAGGTTTAAGTTAAAAAAAAAAAACATATTAATAGTATTTGAAAATAGAGAGAGATTGTCACGCAATTAGATACGAGAGTAATAGATTATATTTATTTAAAATAATAGTAATAGTTATAGATAATTAAAAAACTACTAACATTAACGTGAAAATTATTTAGTTTTTTTTCTTTAAATATTTTTATCTAAATGCAAATATTCGTACATCTCGGGCGCGAGTATCACCATCCGCATCCACGGGCTCCCATCCGAGGTAATATATTTTATTTAATTAATTAATAATTATCTATTTAATAATTAATAATAATGATATTAAAAAAATAATAATAGTAATAATAACGCGTAGAAAAAATGGAATAATTAACATGATTAATCAACGACTTGTGCCGTCGCTGGACCCTTCTCAGTGACTACCAACGACCGACTTGCGTCTTATTGAGGAACGGGAATTTTTAAATATTTTTAACTTCTAGGGCGCAACAAAAAAAGTAACAGAGGATTTTAACGGACTAATGGCGTAATTGAAGCTCGTTAATTAAATCCTTATTATTTAATACTCACATCTGTTTTTTCGTATAGTTTCTCACATTATTAACGTTAACGTATCTCGCGGGCCTTAAATACTTAATAATAATTTAATTATTGACAACAAAATGAGTCGAGATTTGGGAGAGTTCCGGCAAACACAAGAGCGAGCGTTAATTAATTAATTAATTATTTTTTTTTTTTTTTAAATTATTTTAATAAACAGAGATCATACAACGAAACGAACGACAGCTGATGACGAAGGCTCTCGAGGTTTTAGATAATCGGGGGCACGCTACGAAAATTAAATATTTCGATGATTAAAGGGGCCGGGGTGGGGGGTTGGGTTAAGGATCGAGGAAGTGTAAAAAAGACGGGAAGCTGAGGATAAAGAATTGAGTTTGTCAAGTGTACAGAGACCTGTCTCGGTCCATAAACCGCATCCATAAAATTCGAATCCTTGGGAATTTTGGTTTCGGGTAAAGTTTGAGTTTGGGTTTTGAAGTTTAAGGAACCGGGTCGAGTTATCAGGAAATTGGGGTAATAAGGGCTTAAAGGGAGTGACTAGCGGCGGCGAGCTCTACAACTAAACAACAACAACAGTATTTTCAGTTATAACAACATTAACAAGTAAGTTTCGCGCGTGTGTACGACGTGTGTCTCGGTCGTGTCCGAGTCCGCCTTTTCTTTCATCGTATTTATTATTATTATTTTTAAATTTAATATTTTACATAATTTTGTTTTAAATAATATACTTTTTTTTTTTTTTTAAATTGTTATTATTTTTTTTTCTCACATTTTTCACTTACGGAGCATCGTCTTGTGCGTCAGTCAAGGATACTCTCGTTTTATCTTCATACGCATTTAGTAGGCTGAGTTTAGCGCGCACGCTTTCTTACTTAAATATTGGACCAATGATGATGATGATGATGATGATAGATAATTATTATTATTATTACTCAAGATGATTATAATAATAATGATTATAATTGTGGAAATTAAAAATCGTGACGCTGCTAAGAATCCCTGGTGTCACTTCCACGGGCACGATGGCTAGCCAAGCAGAATTGCGGTCGTCGAGATGATCCTGATTCTGGGGATGGTAACGTCGGCTCGTCGTTGATAATACCATTGCTACGATCAAGTCGTTTTGGATCGTTGTCGACTCTAACTGGTAAACTGGACCACCGGGTCAGGTTTACAGCTGCGTCGGAATTATGAGTGCGTTGTTGTTGATGATGGTGGTGATAATGATGATGTGGCTGTGGCTGCGGCTGTTGCTGCTGCTGCAAATTTTGATGCGGTTGCGGCTGCTGCTGATGATGTTGGTGATGAACTCGATGTAGTCGGAATTTGTCTTGATTGATGTCCGTCTTGGTGATTAAATTCGTAGATGGACGTGCCGACGGTGTGCACGTATCGGGGCTGGACTCAACGTTACCGGTTCGCTTATCACGATTATTTTTTGACTGTGATTGTTGCAGCGGCTGCTGTTGTTGCTGCTGCTGCTGATGATAGTGGGTTTGATTAAGCGGATTCCGGTCGCGGTGAGTCGCGGCCCATCACCCACGGCTCTACATACCAATAGGCGGCACTTGAATGTACCGGTAGATGTAGAGACGATAATCCTTGCTGGCAAGTACTACAGATCCGTCATCCATAAGAGCAACGTCAAAGCACTGGGCGTGTTTTACTTTACTCTCCAGTGCGGATACTAATTGGCCTTCTTGTGTGAAGATTGTCAAGTTGAAATTATTGTGATTATCAGCGATAAGTATTTCACCAGCGGCATTTATACCAACGCCAATTGGGTAATTAGTAATACCTTCACCGCCAATTTGCCGTAAGTAAGTACCATCATAGCCAAATACTTTAACACAGTGAGCGCGATTGTCACTGATAAATATTTCTTGTTTGTCATTTACCACGACACCGTTTGGAAACTCGAGATGCTTTGAGCATCCAAATTTCTGAAGCACATTTCCAGTTTGATCGAATATTATAACACGCATTACTTTGCACTCGACCACGACGATACGACCCTTTGAGTCAACTGTAACACCACGTGGATGCTGAAGAATATTCGCACCAAATTTACGCACAAACTGTCCGTACTGATTGTATATTTGAATTTGATGAGTGGGTGAGCGTTCTGTGACAATTATATCACCGGAAGGACGTACAGCGGCAACACGGTTTGGGTAAAGAAGTTGTCCGTCGCGTTTTCCGCACTCGCCAAACTGAAACTTGAATCTGCCTTCTTTGTCAAATATCTGGATACGATGATTATTCGTGTCAGCAACAATAATATTTTGTGCATTGACGGCAACACCCGATGGCTCAGTAAATTGTCCCTCCATGACGCCAAACTCTCCAAATTTACAATGGTAAATCATCTTTTGACGTTTTATTTGTGACTTTGGTGGGAATACTATTGACGCGGACATTAATTTCGATGTAAGATCCAGGACGGAGTCTGCAGAAGTTGGACCACCACCGCCATTAGTGTTAGCTATTGCATAGTGATCATTTGCGTTAACAGAATAAGCATCACTGCCACCTCCATTGCTCCACTTTTCGTATGGATTATTCATGCCATTTAGATTTAGATCGGTGATTGTGGTGGAGAATGGCCCGAGGCTGTTTGCCGTGCTGAACCTCTTTGATATTACATTGCTCTCGAAGGACGAGGGTGAGGTTGATGCGCATGTCGATGTGGTTGACACTAGGCCATTGCTGTAAGGCCGATCTAGTAACAAACCGCCGAGAGATCCAGCACTGCCTGGACCACTGCTAGGATTGCTTCCACCGCCGTTCCCATTTGTTAGTGCCGTTGGTCGTGCTATTGGTGGCTGTTTACTGGGTCCAACACTGTTGCTGTCAGCGCTGCTGCGTACGTAACCGAACGTATTTCTCACACCCACTTGAATAGCCTGATAATTACTGACGAATTCCAAATCCGAATGGTTTGTTATTTCAGGCGAATAGCTGAGCAACTGTTGTAGTTTAGAGTCCAACAATTTTTTAACCATCAGTACCTCGGTCACGGTGGTAAACTTGGTCAGTTTGTCAACAAATTCACAAGTCTGTTGAATTTTGTCGACCATTTCATTGGCTTTTTGCGTCACTACACCCAGCGATATCTGTTTTGCGGAGAATACTGATTCCAATTCTTTAAGTAATTCTTGTTTACGTTCCTCCAACATTGATCGGTAAAATTGGAAGGTATCATTTATTTCATTTTGTGCTTTGTGATACTGAATTTGTAATTTAGCAACACCTTGATCGGCGGATTTTATTGCCGTACGTATTTCCGAAGCTTTGGCTCGACAATCAGCAACTGTTCTTGTCACTAATTCAAGTTGCTGTGATCCCACTTCAGAAATGTGACCGCAATCGTGAAGTGGTGCTGGATGGTCACTCACTGTGCACTCTTTACAAACAGGAACATTGCACGACCGACAAAAGTATTTAAGTGGTTCGTTTTTGTGACGTAAACAGCAAAGTGTTTTTTCACCATTGGTCGTTCCATTGCTGCCGTTGGTGATCATTAAATTTCCTCGGGATTCAGAATGACCCTCTAATTTTGAGTCACCGAGATTTAGAACCCGGTGGCCCTCGAAACAGTGCATAAATTGGTGTGCCATTACGCAATTGGGACAAAGAAAATTAGCACAATCAAAACAACGTGCTACTGCGTCTGATTCTGTTGATTTACAACCTGTACACCTTACTCCACGTCCGAGACGACAGTTACAAGTTCCGTCGCCCGGTTTGCCTGTGTCCAGGCAGATATCACAACTGTCGACGTCACAGATCGCTGAGTCACTTGCTGGCGGTGAGCTCCCGCTCACAGTCACCGGGGACAACGAAACCAGGGAGCCGAGGGAATTTGCGCGTGATTCCAACGAGGGTGTCGGGGAGGCCATCTTCAGTCAACCGGCATCCCTGAAACAAAAACATCATTTTTTAATTAGCATATTTTTTTAATAATTAACAATAACTAATTATTCATTCAAATAAATCCTCTTAAAAGATTTTTCATTATTATATTTTACCATCGTTTTGTTCATTCAATAACGAATGACAAGAATATTTTCATTTGAACCTACTGTGGTAATTACGTTTAAATAACTGATTGAAACATAATAAACTTTTTAGTATAGAAATTCCATTGTCCTGCAGAGATCAATTGTTTGATAATTTAAATAAAAATTTATTGTTTTAATTGAAATTAAGCTTCCTTTGTACAGAAACATTTAATTATAGATTAAAATAGCTTATCAATGACCATTTAAAGAATTGTTTTAAAATAGCTTTAATAACAAACCGATCGGAAAATAATTTAATAAAGTTTATATAATTTTATTGCACAACAAAATGAAGGAAAAATTAGAGGTAAAGAATTTTAAAAATTAAAAACGTCTTTCTCAATGTTTATTAGTTTAATTTATAATAAAGACAGAGTGTCCCTGGTATTTTGCGACGTTAGACAGACTAAATTGACTAGATAGAATTAATGTACAACTCAAGAAGGAGCAGATTCCCACGCGCCAAAGGACCTTCGTTCTCTGTTCGATACACTCTGCACCCACCAGCAAGGATACTCGACCCTTTAATTAAATCGCTTCAGCCTAGCCATCTTTTACCCAACCACTCTGACATCCTGCGAGCACAAGAGACAAAGACCCTGTGTCCAGGAGTACAAATCGAACGGAGAAGCACAAGAAAAATAAAAAAAATATAAAATAAAAATGAACGAGAACGAAGACGAGAAGGAGTAGGAGTAAGAGACGAAGAAGCGGTGAAAGACCAAGGTCACGAGCTTGAAGGTTATCGCTCCTTCTCCTCCCACAGCACTTCTCATCTCCATTGAATCATCTTGCACTCTCTCTTACCCACACACTCACACACTAACACACATGGCTGTCTACTCTGGCTAGAGCCCAACCCGGACCACTTGGCAGTCTTGGGAGTCCCAATAAATTTACAGTGGCGACGACCAAGAACGATGAACGAACAACTCCAAGAATCACGATTTCGCTTGCATCCACCACCTCATTCCCTCCACGTCTTTAAATTTTTTTTTATTATTTAGTTTTCTAAGAAATAAGGAAGCCGAACCTGACACAAAGACCAACCGCCGCGGTTCGTCTCCAGGAAGAAAACCACCAACATCAACATCAACATCACCGGCAGCGGCAGCAATAACAGCAGCAGCCTTTGCAACTTTAATCCAATGCCTACCCAGGCTCTTGCAATAAGATTCCTTTTCGCTTTTATACTCCAAGAACGATACCTCTTATATTATATATGTGTATTATGCTACTTGTACATCAGGGCTTTCGACCTTCGTGCAGGAATTTCGATGCAACATAGAGATACGCGGGGTTAACGTTCCATGCTTCGCGGAATACTCTTCCTCCTCAGTAGTACGTATATATAGAGAGAGGAGTGAAGAATGCACCAACGAGACCCCACTTACTTACTTTACTTTACTTACTTACTTACAATGACTTGACTTGTTGCAAAGAAATCCATCTCGCTCAAGACTGACAAAAGTCATCCACCCTTATTCAACCTTCACCCCTCTCTTCCCATCTCTTCCCAGCCACCCACCCACTTCAACATAAATTTACATTGGAGCAATTGTTAAACAGTGTCCGGAGTTATGACAAATGTGAACTGCGACCATCGAAAAGTTTTTATCAATTCAATCCAAGAGAATGCTGAATTGCAATTTATAAACCTGAATGTCCTTCTTAATAAAATTACAGTGGACGTAACTTAAACTTACTGGCATGACATCCGTTCCTTCAAAAGTACCCGACACTTGTATCTTATCTGTATAAAATCTTTGTATTTTTATTATATTTTTTTCCGGGCGAAATATATTTACAAGAGAAAACTGTTAAAGTTTCCTTCAGCTACCTGATCCAATAAGATTACACCATCCAAATAAATTCCGCTCCAATTACTACGATACCAATAAATTGTTATATTTATTTTTTTTATCAGACTAGACTGTCCGAAATTTATTTATTTTTTTTTGTCATCCAAATTATCGTAAATTCAAATAACAATTTTAATAAAAAATAATTTGTTTCGCAAAAGTGCTGGGTTTGTGTCAATTCAAAAAAAAAAAGTTTAATATTTCCATTTAGACTTTAGAGAAAAAACATTAAGCTTGAATAGAGACTAGACTATTTTCTCGATGGTTCATTTCATTGGATTTTTCCAGCTCTTTCTTGCATTATTTTCTTATTATTCTCTCACTTTCTTTAATTTTATCTTTTCAGAGTTTATATGGTGAATTTAACGACTCCATCTTGCCGCATCGCTTGGCATAGTACTTTGGGTGAATGGTGACTTGCTGGATCGCAAAGCCCTACGCAGATGTAACCGCATTTGGCGTGGCATAAGCTTTGCATAAACTCCTAGAGTGCTGTTGCTTCTTGCTGACGATATTTCTCTCTCTGTTACTCTCATTTGCTTTACTTTACTTTTACTCTTGTTCTCACTCTTATTTTGTTTTGCTAGTTGGTTGGTTGGTTGGCTGGCTGGCTGGGTCTTCTTTTGCCTACACGTCAGCTATTTCAGTTGTCTCTTATATGTTAAATACGTTTCAGCCTTTGCGACTGTACTCAAACCCAATGCTACTGGGAGCGACGCGAAACGAGATTAAAGTCTGCGGACAGGTACTTTAACTGGTTCTGTAAAAATTTCGAGATTTTGCTCTGGATGAAAGAATAAAAATAAATTAATAAAATTCTGTCTATAGATATATATAAAGAGACCGAGGCTTGTAGATAAAGATTACTTTTTCCAGACACCAAAAAAAAAATCTATATACACGCAGATAATTTTTTAGTAAAAATTACCTATGAAGTTTGGTACTGTGATGACATTTGCCAGTAACTAAATTTATGATAGTAAAGTTTGCAGGTATTCGAAATTAAACGAAATTTTTTTTAACAGATAAATAATTAAAAAAAAATATTTATAAAAAAATGCACATATTGAAAATTTCATAAACTATAAGTGCAATTTTTCAAAATGTATTTTTTAAATATATTTTTTTGTTAAAAAAAATAAAAAAATTTTTAAATGGCTGTTAACTTTATTGTCATACTAAATTTTTATTATATGCAGATAATTTTTGAGTAAAAATTACCCATAAACTTTGGTACTAAGGACATCTAGCCAGTAACTGAATTTCTACAATGTTGTTAGTAGATGGCACTTCATATATATGATATCGAGTAGTATATTTTACAATATGCATGAAAAAAATTTATATATTTACTACATGTCCTGGCAGTATCAAACTTTTCGGATAATTTTCACTAAAAAATTGTCTACGTGTAGAGTAGAGGTACCATTTATGGGCACTTCTCCATTTTTGGACATTAATACTTTATTTTAATTAATAAAAAAGTTAAATAAAATGACTATTTTAATAGTGTTCGATTATAAAAAATATAAATATATATTTTATACGAATTGTTAAAATGCTACGGGTTATTAAATAATTGTATAAATTTTAATGAATATTCGATAGATTGATGTATTTTTGTTATTGACGCGTATCTGTGCGTGACAAAAAGCCAGAGGCGATGCCAAAACTCGTTATTCTAAAATAGCATATCCGCCAGTTGTCGAGAGATTGATATTTTTTAATTTACTTTATTTTCATTTATTCATTTTTATAAAAAATATACGATCAATCTATTGCTAAATTTCTTTTAATACTAAAATAGCACTAGATCCCATCAATATTTTTATTGTTACTTTTTTTTTTATCAAGATGACTAAAACTTTTTTTCATAAATTACAACTCAAACTTGTAATACTTTTCAGCCATATATTTATTGTCTGATACTACTATCTCGGCAAAGTAACAAAATGATTTATAGTATTTATAATGTCAGAAAAGTTGAAATTTTTTTTTCTTTAATATCGATGCAATCAAGCAAATAATAAGCTATTGTTACTTTCAATACAACTTTATTTCCTTAGAAATGACATTAAATATTTAATCTTTTTTTTTTTTTTTTTTTTTTTATATCTCCACTAAACGAAGTCTACAATAAAATTACTGTTGGTGATATTAAAAAGTATAACCAGACGTACAAAAAAGCATACTATGTAATTACGATGAATAAAGTTTAAACGATATGTATTTTCTAGTCTTTTCTCGACCCTCCTGACGTCCTCGAGGACGTGGAACCTGGAATGGATCGATGAATATATGTGGGGAATATCTAGTGGTCTCTCATTCCTACTCCACCCTCTACCTCCTGCTTTAGCTTTCTCGTCATTCCCAGTTTTATACATATCATATATTTTCCATATTCATCGAAACCTTTATATTACTTTTTTTTTATTCTTTACAAATAAAAGCTATTATAAAAAAATAAATTAACTTTTACAGAGTTAATTTTCCAGGGAAATTTTATTTTCATTAAAATCTTTTTTTTTTTTTTTTCAATTATTTCAATAATTAGTTTTTTTTTTTTTTTTAACAAAAATAGACTTTATGTTTGCAGAAAAAAGTAATCGAAGTCAAGTGTAATCAGAGCTCATATATTTGCATGACTGTGTCCAAACATAAGAGCGAATATTACACTAACCTCGTGTGGATCATTGGGCTGGAAGCTAACGGATAATTTCGTTGAATTCATTGAATTAGGATATGTTAGAATACCATGGAATATTCAGTAACAATCTACATGTATATATATGTATATATGTAATATGTATGTAAATATTTGTTGAAGTAATAAATTTTCAAAATTACAATAGGAATTATTCAGCATTTTATATTTTAAATCAGAAAGTGGATGTAATTTAATAGCTCCGAGGAACACTGAGTACTCTGTTCAAAAGAGATGGAAATCTTTTGTATAATTTTTTTTTTTTATGGATAATTGTTTGAATAGCAAAGTAATCGGAGCTCTGGTGAAAATAAATATCATGGTTTGTTGTAAAAATAAATCTCGTATAGCCAACGTTGTGTAATCACTTTAGTCGTTTAAAAATTTTCTCTTTCCGTCATTACAACCCCCGTCCAGCAAACGCCATTTGGTGTAATCGACTTTATTATTATTATTATTATTATTATTTGTGAGTTTTTATTAGATTATCTGTGTAAATTTTTTTCTCTACGACCGACAATTTAATATCTCTGGTGGTCTTGTGTTACGAGATCTGTACGTATGGACGTGCAAAATTTTATACCCGGTTACGTTTTATTACGGTCTTTTTTTATTTTTTTTTAAAGTTATTTTGCTGATGTGAGATAACGTAAGTTTTTTTTATTATTTTCATCTTCTTTAAATTTATTGTTTTTTAAATTATATGAAACCGTTTAAAAAAATCCATATCATAGTCAAGTTGAATTTAACAAATCACGAATCTGTGATAAATGAATTTTAATATAAGGTTCAGATCAAGTAATAAATATATGTATATATAGAAAGTAATCAATCATTTAGAGATAACATTTTTTTTTTTTTTTCATAGACATCGACCTTGGAACCTTGAAAAGCAAGTGAGAACCTTGATACGTGGACCATAACCTCGACTCGGTGTGTGTTCTCGACATCGTGGTGAATTCGATTTTCGTTGGTTGTAGGAGAAGCTTAGCAGCAGCAGTAACCCCGGGTATACTGTTGTATATATTAGTTTGTTGTGTATGTCTATGTCGCTATAAATTTGTGTGAGTGAGTGAGTGGGTGAGTGAGTGTATGTGTGTGCGGAAGGGATGTTGGCAACCAAAGCACTACCGAATATAGTAAACGAAGAGGAAGAGAAGAAGGATGAGATGTGAAATGTATATAGAGTTTACGAATTGGAGAGACTGAGACAAGACGATTCGTCGAGCAGTGTATAGTCCCTCGCGATTCATCCGGCAATGGCTTGCACGCCTTTCTCCCTGATGGTTGAATGCACCCCGTGGCGAGGGACGACGCGTCTGGTTACCATGGCTACACCGCATCGACCGTCTCCTCCAACCCCCGCATTTTACCCCCGTGTTCATACTCTATCCAGCTATACAGAGAGAGAGAGAGAGAGAGAGGGAGAGAATATAACCAGGGTCGGTGGAATAGAACCACGCCGCGAACTGACGCCGGTGAACAGCAAATGCGATGAGAGGGACCACCGTCTATACTACCCTTCTATATCCCTTTTATCCCTTTCTCTTCTCTTCTCTGCTCTTATTTTCTCACTCCCTTGTACTTTCTCTTGCTATTCGTTTACTTGCTCACTCTTTCACCGCGACAACCCCGACAGTGCATCGCCCTTCTATTTCAACGCAACTCAATTGTGCGTTCGTTTGTATACTTGTCTACTGGGTGACTATTTTCTTGCGTAACACTTTCTATTCATATATAATATTTATACACATATATATCTACTTTTTTTTTATACACGTACGTTATTTTTTTTTATATGATACTAGAAAATAGTTTACATAAATAATATATATATAAATAAATAAACGAAAACTTGGAGAAATATAATCGATTAAATGTTTTCAAGTACTGGAGAATAATGGAATTATTAATTTAAACGATTTTATTAATTAATAGTAAAAAATAATAAATGAAATTGTTCAAGAATTTCTTAATGAGTTCAAGTGAGTGTGCAAGTAAAAAGTTTTTTTTTTTTTTTTTTTTTTTTTTTTTTTTTTTAAATTAACAAAGATAGAAAAAATTATTGAAAGCTTTCAGCGATGAAAAGATAAAAGTAAATTATTGAAATAATTTTTTTTTATTTTTCAATATATTTAATTGAACGTGAGTAATGGAATAAAAAAAATTTGTTGAAAACATTGAATCGAACTAAAGGGTACTCCATTTAATAAAGGAAAAGTATAAAAAAAATGTTATAAATTAATGAAATTAATTGAATGATAATTGAAAATCAACATTCGATATATTATTTAAATAAACGTGTTTATAGGTATAAGATGGGCATTAATGGAAGAGATTATTGTAGTAATTTGATCACCCGGTAGGTATAAACGCATTTCCGGCGACAAGCCAGAAAATCAATATCAAACGTCGCAATCATCAAAGTCATTAACGGCGCGTCACTCGACGATGCAGGCTAACCGAGGCAGTACCACAGAAATTCTAGATTTTACCGGTATGACCGATCAATACTGTATTAAAATACACGCACATGTACATTCACATACACATACACATATAAATATAAATACATATACATATATATAACGATCAATCAAAAGAAGATTTATTATACACCCGTTTACTTTCGTTTTATTATAACTACATAATATAATATCAAGTACTCTATCTTATGCTAAATTCTTATCTCTATTATTATTATTTTTTTAATAAAAAAAAGGGTAAATATATATAAAGCTTGTTATCACATAATCAATAGCGGTTATGATAATTTTATTTGACCGCGGATTATGTCCAGTGCGTGTGTTTATCAGCATAAAAAGGTGATGAGGAAAAAATATATAAAATAGTGAGAGGTCGGATGGAAAGCGAAAGGGTGGCAGTAACGAGACAACGGCTGTCGGGATCAATAAAACTTTCTGTGTACAGTAAAACTGTACATTTATTATATATGTAATTATTATTATTATTATTATAAAATAATAATTTTTGTAGAAAATAAAATGATAATAAAAATGTATATAAAATAATTAGTAAATAAAATGAAAAAATAATGAGAACCACGGAGAGTTGTCCCTGAATTTTCTATCGTCGCGATTCACAAACCGTGACCGTGTGAGTAAGCGAGTAGAGCGACTGGTTAGTATTATTATTATTATATATATGTATATGTATATGTAGAATATTATGTAGGGAAAAAAAATGTATTATACATACTGTACAGTGTATATGTTTATATCAGAATATATATATATATATATGAAGATAGTGGTTGTGTAGAGAACGTATGCCGCCCGCGACGACGTTTCCGGATGATGCTGTGCGGCCGTTCCGCTGGAGAAATTTTACGAGTTCGAGTGGTAGGTGAACTTGTTAGTTCGCGAATCGCGTCGCGGATATACCAAAGCGTGGACTGCGATAGAAGACTCTATGTAAAATGTCTGTCCGTGTCTATGGCTATGCAGTGAACGAGCAAAAGATAAAATGAAAAAAAAAAAAAAATATAATAATAATAATAAAGCGGACAAAGTGAAAGAGACAACAAAAAATGAGAAAGAGATGGGGCGTTACGATAAAGAGATAGGATTTAGAGTAAGAGAGATAAGAAAAAAGGTTAGATGGAGCGCGAAAACAGCTTTTATATGTATGTATATATGTTGCTATTATTATTATATATGTGGTATAAAGCGAGAAGAAAAATGAAATAACGAGTAGTGTAGGATACAAATGGAATAAGAGAATGTAGTTGTTGTGATGCCGCGAGAGGTCACTGTACTCTCTGAGAGATCGTGCAGCCACGCCGGTTACGGAAGGTCACCATCCGGACGGACCGACAGACCGACCGATGAACGAGCCAGTGTACTGTAGTGTAACTTGCATTCGTCGATTATCCAAGTTCGCGCTTACTACTCTCTACACTCTGCTCTGTTCTCTACGTTTTTATATTTTTTTCTCTCTCTGCACTCTGTTCTCTGTACCCTATGTACTTTGGTTGTAGTGATGGCGATGGCAATGTTGGTGGTGGTGTTGCTGCTGGGTATATCGATTCTCGAAGCTTCCGCTTCTCACGCCCTCGTTGACGAACCGGACTCCAATACTCTCGCCGGATATTATAAAATATTTGCATGCCAAGCGGAGCAATCTCCCATTACGAAATTCAATTACTGATGAGTTTCCTTTGCTCTTATTGAAAGCCAATTGCCAATCGAATCGCTTCAGACAGATTATCATTTTTATCTTATATATGTATATATTTTACTCAACTTTTTTTACTCATTACTTTGTCTCAAATTTATCTTTTTTCTCTTTCCGTAAATATTGATAAATTTACGTCAGATACTTCCGGGATTGTCATCAGTGAGTCATTGCACCCGTAATTTAATATATTTTAATTTATTCTGTATTTATAATTAGTTACGTAATTACATTACGTACTAATGTGACTTTTAAACATTTTGATAATTTAGTGAAGACGTTTTTTTTTTTTTAATATTACAATTGGAATAAAAAAAAATGTCAGTACATTGGAAAAATAAATATTCGTTTAGTGAAGTGGGAACTGCGGTTCAAGCACCGTTTGACCGGTCGCGATGACTCACTGACAAGAGAATCAGCACAAAGCCCGCCGTTATTCACAATTCCACGCCTCGTGTCTCGTTCAGTAATCCACCAACAATTTAATACGCGATAGAATTCTCACGCAAAATGTCGGATCCTTATCCTCCATTCATTGATTTTTTTTTTTTTTTTTTTTTTTTTTATCAAAAAAAAAATTTTAATCTCCGACTATTTTCAAATAATTAATTCCATATCTCTTATCTTGTTTTGTTGCATTATTAATTATTGAAACACTTATCATTGGTATTGGAATTGGAATTGTTGTTGCTAAATAACCGGAAAAGATTAATTTATAAATAATAAAAAAAAAACATTTACTCAGACAAGTTCAATTACATTAATAAAAGTTACTAATCAGTCGTGAGCCTCCGAGGTCAATGCCATTGATTAAAATTTTATTATTTTTTAAATATTTATACGGCTATCTTTATACTATATATACCATATAATTATGAGTAATTTAAAAAGTTCCACTTGAGACTTGATACTTGACGATTTATAAAAAATAAAATACCGATATTTGTTATTAATATTTATGGTTTATAGTTTTCTTAGCCTGTATTCTTCATCTTATTCCTCATCTTTATTCTGTATATTAGCTTGAGTGAATTTCCCACAATATCGCAAGCTATTGGTCCTCGCTCTCAAAGTGCTGAGGATTACCCAGTAAAGGCACTTGGTTCGGGTCGACGAGCTCTCGTGAAATAGAGACTCAGCGCACACCTGTGGCGTTAACGATTATCGTGAGACAAGAGAGTAAGAGTAGAGGACGAGCTTCGAGCTTCAAGTTTCTCTCCTAGTTGCTTGACTATTATTTTATACATACATTTAAACTTACATACATGTATACTTGTATTTATATACATATACATATACATATATGTGAAGATTAATGTGATAGTGAATAGAATAAGACGAATAAAAAGAGGTACAAGTCCTCGAAACGGTCTCTCGTACCCTACCACCCTCGATCTAAACCCATATATACCTTACTAAAGTACACACATATAAATATATACATATATATGTACCTTTACTTTACCTTCGTACTGTGTGTTTTCTATTCCCTCGAGTCACTGAAAATTTACTAAAGATCGTAACAAGATAAATTTACCCGGTAGTCACTAAAAATAATTGTTTACTTTAACTAGGATAGATGTTAAAAATACAGCCATTAGTCTAGTGTAGAATTTAGATAAACATTTTTTTTAAACTCGAAAAGTTTTATTACTGAAATTTGCTTGAGAATTAATTGAACCGTACGCGCCATCTATTTATAATTCGTACGGCTACCATACAAAATCGGGAGTGATTACGGATTTTATTTAAATCCGCATTCACTCCGATTCGGAGTTTTAATATTAAAATAAACTCCCCTTTGGAGTAAATTTCACTCCATACATAGTTGAAAAATTTGTGTTAAATTTAACACAAATCACATGTCCTAAATGATCCGCTCAGTATTTTGTGTTAATTTAACACATTATACTTGTCAAACAATAATACAGGCTTAAAACTTGTTGAGATCAAATGACACATTCAACTCTAGTTAAATTTACACTTGACGTCAAATAATTGACACAAAATATTTAACCATTGAATTTTTATACATAAGAACACAAAATTTTCAACTGTGTATTTTATCCGCATTCACTCCGAAAATTTTGACGGTGCATAAATAGGTTGAGATTAAATATTTATTGATAAAATATTCCGCGTAAGGATGAAAGTAAAAGTAAGAAAATGTAAATAACTATAATGTTGATTTTAATTACTAGCAAGTCTGACAATTACTTGAATAGTTGAATAACGTGTGCGGCTAACAATCCATTCATCGGACCCATAGTTTCTCACTGTAATTTTATATATAAATATATAGTAGCTGTGTGTGTGTGTGTGGGTGTGTGTGTGTGTATATATGTTGATGTGTAGAAAAGTGTATATATACATTATACAACTAGTACTAGTATACTCTTGGGCGATTGTAGTTGGGGTTTGTTCGCGCTTAATTCTACACCCAGCGCTCAACTACCCTCGTTGGCAACAAAGGACCCGGCTTTAATGGCCGGAGTAACGCAATACGGAAGCCAAGGCGTAAGAGGGAAACGCCATTGTTGGTGGCCCACATGCTACTCATCCCTCTTTAGACATATATACTCAGTTTCACTCACTCACTCACTCGATTTCTTTCTTCTTCTTTCTCTTGGGAGCTATTTCTTTACCGTTAACATGCTTACACTTGGCCAACTTATTGCTTGGACCCGCATGCATCCAACTAACCAGCCACTTTTGCAATTTTTTTTTTTTCATATTTTTTCTGAGGGTCCTTTCGACATATGTGTAACATAAGAACACTAGATTTGATCATATTTATTATTATTATGCATTCAGGATGAGACCTTTTGTAAATGCTAACAATGTTTGTATAGTATGGGGATTATTTTGTTTAAAATTGTATACTGTGCAATAAATTTTTTGTTGGATCAATTTACGTACGTTGTTTTGAGTTTTTTTTGACGTATATCTAATATGACGACGGGCGTATTGTAGACGGAGAAAAAAAAAGAAATTGTGGGGAATAAAAAAAAAATGTGAATTAATGGAGTCTGAAACTTATAACGGAGGATAATTACGCGAGGGGGGGGAGGAGTTCATGGCCTTGTGTCATAACTTGATCAATAACTTTGTCTCCAGATAAAATAACTTTTATATTTACTGAGTATTTAATGGAAAATTTTAGCTCTATTAATAATTTAATTTTTTTTTTCTGAATTGAAATTAAATTGATGATTTTATAAATAAAATTGTTGGAGGTTGAGAACAATGAAGTTGAAAGTTCAAAATGCTGAAATTTTATTAGTAATAAAATTTTAAAGATAATATGGCAAAGTAGATAACTATTATAATAATTCAGCATTCTTGGAAAATTCAATGAATATTTACGGTACATAGTAAGTATTTAGGAAAATAAATTTCAACTTTTATCATCCCAAGTTTTGTGTTATGGATTAAAAATTCATTTTACTTTCAATTACAGTACTTTAGTCTGTAATCAAAAATTCATTTTTTATTGGAAACTTTCAATTTTTTATTTTTTTTATTTTTTATTTTTTTTTTTTTTATTGCGAGTATTGAATCAAGCTTGTAAAATGTAAAGGAATAAAATAAAATTAAAAATAAGAGTAATAAAAATGAAACATTGATATGAAGAAAAAAAAGTGAATAGGGAGCTATGAAATGTATCAGTTATATATAAAGTTATAAAGAAAAATGAAATTGACATTACAGTTCCCTGTGATGCCATATGACGATTTGAATTGAAAAATTCAAACTTCCTGAAAGTCTTTTCAATATAATATACCAAAGAATTTTGGGGTTTTCCATTTGAGGTGACATTATATGTCGGGATTTTCAAGCAAGGGGAAATTGGAAAAGTAGTTGTAGTAGTGGTGGCAACAATAAATTTAGTAGTGATGGTGATGTTGGTGGCAGCAATACTCAACAGAATTACCAAGGCATCGATTTTCGAGTACACCAACCCCTTGGTTCGTATCTATCCCGAAGTTATGTTAGCAGCAGCATCACGTATCTGTAATAACTCTAGCTCATGATAAAGAATTTAAAAGATGAAAAAGTTATATATTATTTTTTTATCATGTGATTTTAAATATTTTATTTTTATCCCTGCTCAGAAGTTGGTAATTTGGGGTTGAAGAGTAAAATTATAATGGGTGGTTCAGTATAAGAAAATTTAACGATAAATCCGTGTCAAGTTCATTATTCCCTTGTGAGCATTCCCAAGTTCACCTTCACACGAGTGATGAGGACGCGGTCGATTGAACGAGGGGACAATCAATACCAGCGGGATATGTTCGGTGACGTTTAATTGGCAACCGAGATAGTTGGCACGCGTCAAGGTGCTCAGTAACTCGCGCCACATGTGGTCCAACGATTAAATTCACTTTCATAATTATTCTATATTCTTCATTGTGTTTATCCATTTAAATCTTATAAGCTCACATCTGCCGCTGCCGTTGCCGTTACCGTTGCCATTGTCACGACTGTTTACTTCTATTGAAAATTTTTATTTACTTCAGTTGAATCCATTTTCACAATAAATTCCAAGTCTTTACGAATATAGATCGTATTTTATTGCGTTTCAACACCAATACCCAAATTAACTCCGTTATTTTCCATTGTATTCAACATATATATTTTTTAAAGACGTGTCTCCACATCAGTATCACCCGATAAATTATTTTTTTCCTCAAGATTATTTTTCAATTTGTGGCCCACACGCGATACATAACTCACGAGAGGTGGTAGCGCTAGTGGGTGGCATAGATAAGCGGATATTCATAAGAAAAAATAAAAGGAAAATAATATTAAAGAGAAGGAAAAATATATTCTTCGTGTCCTGTGTATTTGTATATACATATATAGTACGCATGCAAAGCGTTTTTACGAATTATTCGTGACTTTATGATGACGCAAGCAATTTGTTTTAATTAAACCACCAAGTGCAACTAACCGTAAGCTTACTTACGAACCAACCTCCTAAAAATATATACATATATATATGTATATACTAATAGAACATCGTCTTTCATAGTCGACGCGGCATGTAAGCTTCGCATTTATATCATACTTTACGATCCGACGTTGACAGCTCCAGCAAAGTAGCATACAAATTGGTAAATTATCGCACGCTTCTATTATACCTTCATATATATAAATTATTCTTATTTTTTTTCAACTCCCTTCGTCTTATTCATCATGACGATTTTTTTTTTTTAAAAGTAATGTTTTTTTTTTTTTTTTTTTGATAAAGTTTACGTGAAAAGGTGATATATATATATATATATTTCTTTTTTTTTTCTTGTAAAATTTACTTCAATGAGGAAGAAATAAAAAAAGCAATAACAATAAATAAAATAAAATTTATGAAGGTGATAACGGTGACAATGATGATGATTTAAGTGTAGATACTATCGTGAAGTATATAATCGATTGTAGATAGTTACTTTTGGGTATGGATATTATTTATTGTGTATGTGGGTTGTATTTTATTTGATTACAGTATTGGTAGGGTAGAAGAGGGAATGACGAAGGTCTGAATCGAGTGTGAGCACACACAAACACACACACACACACACAGCACACATGTACACGCAGGTGACAAACCGGAAAAGAGATCGAGGACCGCCACTGCCGCCGATGACGTCCTCCGGCTGATTGGCAATAATTGGAAACGAAATCCCCGAGTGGGCACGACCCTCGTCGGACGCTTGTAAATAATTATTCCTCCACGCGAAGCGAAAATCCCTGTCGACCTGCACTACTGACTATATGCACGTTGCTACAGCTAGGAAATCGATTCTAAATACACAGACATATATTATATGTTTTTACATACTAGTGTGAATGTAACCGACAATCCATTTGTGTACTTAAGTAATAAAACATAAATAATAACAATGCTGTTAATATTTCAATAATAATAATAATAAAAAAAAAAAAAATGTATCCATTGTATTGATAATTGTTTTGTAAATAAAAATAAATTGGGGATGCATTAAATATTTAAATGAATAAACTATTGATTTAAAATAGTGGGTGGGCGAAAAAAATTGCATGCAGTCCAATGAAATATGAAAGATAATAAAATATTTTGCGAAATAAAAAAAATGTATGCATATATTTATGTAAACAAATTAATTATAAAAATTAAAGACATTTGTTTGCTGGGAGGTAAGGAGAGAAGAAGATGAAATGAATTTAAAATGAAAAAAATTTATCTGGGGCAAAATGATGTGTGGCGTGGAAGAAAATTTTTTGGTGCTCAATTTTTTCGCGGTCTCTTTTTTGCCCTGACCTCTTTGACGGTAAAATTGATAAATTTTTTATAAGAAACTGCACAAAACGACTTCTATAATATTTGTATTAGGAATATGTAGAGAGTTTTCGAATCTAATATTACTATTCGATTTAAACTCTAAATATTCAGTTCGGATTTCGAGTATTAAATTTTAAATTCACGTGTGATAAATTATAAAGAACTTTTTACTTTAATTTAATAGCTTTCAAAATTGAAGTTCGTATTTTTAGAAAAATTTATTAATAATTTAAAAACGCGAATTATTAACATGCCCTTAATTTGTGATCCTGAAGTGAGCAGACAATTAAAAATTTTTGAATTCTTTTCAACCAATTACAAAAAAAAAAAATCTAAAAATTTGCACATGTAGAAAATTTAAAAAACTATAAGTGCAATTTTTTGAAATATTTTTTTTTTACAATTTATCATTTCAAAAAAAATGCAAAAATTATTAGACGTCGGCTAACATGAGTATCATCCTTAATTTTTATTGAAAAAGTAATTTTTTCAATAGAAGCCATTTTGAAAATTATTTGATTTTATCTCATCACTATTATACTCGTAAATAATTCAGATAAAAAGAATTTAAATATTAATAAATAAATTAGTGAGTATAAAAGAGTAATAGTGATATAAAATGTATATATATTATGTTGGAAAGTAAAATAAAATGCATGATTGATTGATGATTTGTATACCCGGCGGGTGTGCAAGTTCACATTCACTCGACAATGCTTTTAACATATTATATATATGTATGTATTTCACAGAGATTTTCACCTCTACTCGCGTAAAGTAAATATATGTAACACGATTTTGTCTCGAGGAATATTCATTGTTGCAGCATATAGCAGTAGTAGGCAGTAGGTAGATTGTCCACCTACAATGCATGAGACGTATACTGCTGATGTAAACGAGAATACTTGATATTGCTCATAAATTTTCATTGTGACCTACGACGACGACCACCCTCTTTCTCTTCCACTGGCTCCTCCTCCTCCTCCTCTACCTTAACCTCCCATTCCTTTTACTCCTTTGGCTTTACTTTTACACAACTTTACTCTCGTACATTATCCAACTCCATCTATTCTTCAACAATAAATACATACATACTTTACTATCTTACTTTTACCATCCAGAGGGTCGCGAGGGTTGTCTTGCACATAATTTTTATCTCTATCCCTCTCTCATGTATATTTATTATTTTAAATATTCAAATGTATTATTTTTTAAATATTTTTCCTACTAAATTTTTCTTTCTTCTCATATTTATTAATTTTTTATTCACCCTTATCGAGTATATATATATATATATATATATATATATGTATGTATATTTTTTATACAAATTTTATTTATGACTACACTTTGTTAATATTAACAAGCGATATCATTAAATATTATCATAATAAAATATATAATTTATTCATATATATTTCGATACCCGAATTATCGCATGTTAATATTATATTGTGCTACTAGTTCACTGAGAATACAAAAAGTTTATCGAAAATAGTAATGATCGATTTATATTAAAGGCCAAAATAAAGAGGGAAATAGAGAAAGATATAGAAAATAGGGAAAGTATTGCGCACGCGATGATAATTTATGAAGAAATATATATATATTGTTGTTATTATTATATTTATATGAAATTTTTTATGCATAGGTATCACGCAAATATGGTGAGCTGAGTAGGGTTTATGTATTATTGTTGGGTAATTTAAATGGTGACGTGGAAAACGTAGATTAATTAATGCACGTAAACGTACAAGCGTTTATAACATTGTAGAGACATAATCGATGCTGTTAGTCTCTCACATTTGTGTGTTAATACTAATAAACCCGATGTGCATACATATCGAACAGTATATAGACATAGATTAACGTTTTATATATACATACATACATATATACATTCATATATACATATCTTGTGCTTTGTTTGCTTATGCCAGATATTTATACTGAAAATATAATGTTGTACTTGTGCTTTAATATTTACCCGTGTCAAATTCATATTCGTGATCCCAATATATATGTATTTATATACATCCATGTAAAATACAATTCACTTTATATAAATATTTGTATTAAAAAAAAAAATTTTTTTAAATATAGGAAACTTTGACATTTTAATTGCAATTTCAAAATTATAGGAGCCATCTGATTTTCCGTCTTCTGAAATTTTTTTTAAATTGAAAATTTTTGTTGTCGAGACGAAAATTTATTTTTTACGCTAATGTTAAAAATTTTAAACTCGTGTGTAATAAATTATAAAAAAATTTCAGCAATTATTTATTCATATTTAGAATTTTTTTTTAAAATTTGAAAACACAAATAATTTGATTTTTTTTAAAATTGGAATTATTAACGCGTTTATATAAAATATATATGAAGCTGGATATTTAAAGGGATAAAATTTTCAATCGGGTACTTTACTCTACAAATAATATTTTAGTTATTTTTGACGTAATAAATCTGTAGGCAAAGTGGATGTAAAAATAAAATAAAAAAAAAATGATACAAGTTCACCCACGACGAGTTACGGTCCAAGAAAATAGTAATGTGTAATGTAATACAAGAAAGCGAAGGAAAAAAAGAACCTAGAGAAGATAATTGTCCGTTTATACCATCGAGTATTCATGGGTTTTTTTGGTGCAAACGAGATACAAGGTATTACAGAGAGAATTAAAAATATAAACATATAAAATAAAAAACATAATCGTGTCTGTCTGGTGGGTATAGTAGACGGACATAAAGCAACGTCGTCTCGTGCAAGCGATAAATAGTTATCTCTGTCTCAGTTACTCTCGAATGCTATTACAGTATGGTATGTAACAGCTTGATGGACTCGTGCACGCGAGGACACCAAGGATATCCTTCCTTGTAGTCTTTGTGTACTTGTAGTCCCCCTTTGTGTGCGACCGAGTCATGCTTACCTCTTTAACTTCCCCCGTTTAGTTTCCACGACATTGCAATCAACTTCAAGTTAACTAAACCGAGAGACTTGGCGACGCCTCACGACCGTTTTTAGATTTACTATTTACATCAACATCAACAATAACCATTGCAATGAGTAAAAAAAATATATGTGATATTAAATATGCATGGAAAAAAAAATAAAAGGATGGCGCAATAATGGTAACAATAATAACCGTATGCCCCAAAGGCTTACGAGCTGGTTTGTATAACAGAGAAGAAACGCGTGGGAATTATCCAGCCACCGCGAGAAGATTTACCTCCAGGAATTTCTTGACGGTTATCAGCGGCGCGAAAATTACTACGCGAACTGTTAAGAACAAAGAAAATATCTTTGGTTTATTTAATCTATTTTTTTTTTTTTTTTTTTTTTTTTTTTTTTTTTTAAATACTTGCTCTTATTTAATTTGCTAATTAGTACATGTACTAAAAATTTATACTGCTTCTAGTTTTTTAATAAAAATTATTATTTATAATTTAGGGTGTTTTTATATATTTTTTAAGGTAACGTTGGTATTAAAATTAACTGGTTGTATGCATAACGTTTCTCTTTCGTTGGGAATGCAAAAAAGTAAAGTGTGTTAAAGTTCGCA
This sequence comes from Microplitis demolitor, assembly GCF_026212275.2. Taxonomy (NCBI): domain Eukaryota; kingdom Metazoa; phylum Arthropoda; class Insecta; order Hymenoptera; family Braconidae; genus Microplitis; species Microplitis demolitor. Next base: position 22,490,020 of record NC_068545.1, on the reverse strand, counting down.
GGGCAATATAATCCAGCTGAGGAATTGGCAACATGAGGAAAACGAGGCAAATTTATATGTATATATAAAAGGAGGAGTAAGAAAAAGAGTAAGAAGAGAATTAATAAAAAAAATATCATGCTGAAAGTAAAATAAAAAGAGTTAGGTCAGTAAATTTTGTCTTGAAGCCAAGAATCGAAGGAAAAATTTATTTTTTAGTTCAATTTTAAAAGCATTAATTTTTTAAATTAAAATATCTAGTAAAAAATTTGAATTTAATATCAGGTAATTTATTTAAATTTATTTAAATAAAATTAATCGATATATTTTTTTACAGGAATTGAATAGACATTTTTTTATTTTTTTATCTTCAGATCCAGGGTACGATGACTCGTAATATAAGACTGCGTTCAATACAATAATATACCGAAACGAAATTACATCTATAGAGATAAGAGAGTGTATTGACGTGTGAAGATACCGCATTCTGTCTTGAACACAAGAATCTTCTCATTCCATCGTCCACTTGTCCTCGATTCACGTCACCACTATCAACCTGACACTGACATTGCCAGCACCACAAGAACAACACCAACAACCACCGAATTACATTAGTACCAACTACTTTACTCCTGGCCACGAGTTAAGACATTCCCCGGAAATTAGGGACCTAATTACCGGCCACCGGAGACAAATTTTACGTCTCACTACCCTCTGGCATCCCAACAAAAGCATTCTCTCGTATCGCCTTTACTTAATACTAAATCCCTAACCATCGCTCTTAGTATTATTATTATTATTAAAATATTTTAAATAATAATAATAATACTCCCTTTTAAATGTCACTCTAATTTATGATTTATTGTTATTTTCTTTTTAAAATAATAACTTCGAAAGGTCTATATATATTTTCATTAAATCAATGTCATCCATTATTAAGTTTTCAAAAACAAATTGCTTTTTTTTTTAGTAAAAATAAAAATTAAGTAGTTAAAGTTTATGACATTGATTAAATTATTGGCTCGATGTACTAAATATTAAATTTATTTATCATTGTAATATCAACTATGAATAAGGTAGATATACTGTACATGTATACTTAAAATATAGTGGCATAGTTGGTGGTAAAAGGTATCCCAGTTGTATACACACAAGACATTGATTAATTTCACGAGGATAAACCGAACAACGTGCTTTAGTATACCAAGATGATAAACCTCATTCACCGAGCTTTACCTTATTAATTGTCTGATTAATTTACAATATTAACCGTCTACTGATATGTATGTGTATGTATATATTATAGGTCAACCGTATTGTTTGCTGTATTGAAAGCAAATATTTAATGTTTAATAACTCGATATATTAACGTAAAAAAGTAAATATTTGTTGTAAGAAGTCGATAAGCCGCTACCCGCTCCAGGATCTAAGTTATTGATGTTAGGGTCCATTAGATCTGTTTGAGTTTCCTGGTATGAGGATTTAATTTGTAAAAGGTCGAGTGATTTTTATAGATTTTATGAATAAATGAATTTTTTTTGGTATTGGTTATGGAAGAGATCTAATGGATAAATAGAAAACAGCGGAGCTCAATAGTTGTAATTGGAGGGAATAAAAAAATATCGCGATAAGAAATTAATGCCAGCAATAAAAAATTTTTTTTTATCTGTTAGCTATTAATTTTTTTTTTGTAATGAATTTAATGGGAATTTTTATCCTAGATTTTTTGGTTGTTTACGACAATTGCATTAAAAAATCGTTATTGATTTCTGAAGGAGAAAAAATTTCAAAAATCTTTCATGTTTTTGAACTTTCGGATTGAAGCCAGTGTAGTTTCAATTTGAAAATTTTGAATTTTTTAAAAATTACATTAACTTTTAATTTCAGGCTAATATGATTGTATGTTTGGAATTGAAATTGATGATCGATGAATTTTAAGTGATGGATTAAAAAAATAAATTTTTGAGAACGTTAAAAATTAAACGTTGAAGTAAAAATTTGTTTAGATAAATTCATAATTATTATTTTAACTTTTAAATTTTCAAAGAATGTAAAAAAAAAAAAAAAAATAAGAAATGTCAAATTTTGAAATTTTTCCTGATGAAAGTTTTTGGAAATTTTTTTTTTTTAAAGGAATTTAATTATAATGAATTTTTTTTTTTATCTAGTACCAAATAATTTAGTGAAATATCTATAAGTATAACTATATATAGATATAAGTGGCCAAAAACGATATATATTTTCTCATATATAATATAGTAAGTTTTAATATAATTAATTATATACGTAAGTTTATGAGTTAATACATATATTATATATATTTATTACATATATTCTGAACACAATGTTTGAATCTTATAACAGAGAGAGAAAGACGGAAAAGAATAAATTTTATTTATTCTTATATATATGGGGGGACTTATATGGTTCTATATATCGAAAAATATATAAAGTAAAATATATAAAGTAAACATTTATTTTAAATATATTAAAATTATAAGTTGTCAAATATATAAATAATATATTGAAGTTATACGGAGATATATGAAAGCATAAAAGAGAAACCACATATAAAAATATAATAAAATCAGCCAAAATCTATATAAAGTTCTATATAAGATTTCATGTATTGTCCCATATATAATTATATCTGTAACATATATTTTTTAATATATATTTACCATATATGATATATTTTCATGCGGGTAATTTCTACTATTAAAGAAATAAATTGCAACTCGCTAAAGAGAAATGACTTTAGACCGTATCCACTTCGCTTTACACGAATTTCAGCTCAACTTTTTGTTCTGAATTATTAATAACTCGGATATGAAAGCAATGACTAGCATATTGATAAGTAAATAAAAAAGTAAAACGTGTAGTAATTATCCGAATAATTGCACGACCGAAAGTAAACCAAAACTTGGGAATATAAAAAAGCACTTTGTTAATTAAATATTAACTTGGCTTCATAAGTTAAAATATATGGTTATTTTTCTAGATCATTTAACGCCGTCAATCATCTGGTAATTAACTAATTAACTCATAATAATCTTGTTTTACATTATAATTGAGTTTGTATCTTACAGTAAATATGAAACGCGATATTAAAACCAGTGCCGGTACTAAATAACAAAAAAAGTTGTCAAGTTAAAAGAAATATTAAATTTACAATAATAAATATTTTTAGCGATAGAAAAAAAAGAAATTTAATCTAAAGTAGCACACGCAGTTTTTAGATAACAGATTCTAATTAATTTGCTGATTAATTAATTAATTTCCTGAGACGTTTATTGCGGTTAGATAAACACGAGGGTATAAAGTATCATATTATCTTACCTCGTTACTTCCTTTCTTTCTTAATTAATTGATAAAAGCTTTTATTTTTATAATCAATTATTAATTTATTCTATAGACGTTTGTTTAAGTTGATGACAAACTCGATAGTCATGATCAGTATTAATGACTAAGCAGATGTAATGCCGGTTATAGAAGAAAAATGTTAACTCACCTGAAACAAATTATAAAAAAAAAACATTAGTATAAATTATATTAATCAAGTTGTTAAATTACATGTAGATATGTGCTAATAATTTAAACTTAACGAATTTTTCACGTATTTAATGATACTTTTATTTCAAGTTGCGATAATTTGGATTTCTAATAAATTACACTTAAAATTTTTACTTTGGAAAATAAATTTTTTTTTAAAATTAATTGTTACGAATTAAAATTTTTTTAATTCTTGCCTTTGATTGCGCAATTTATGTTTTGAAGTAATAAAAATATATAAAGAAATTTACAGTATAAATATCACGTCCTTAATTCCAAAAGGACTTATATTTTTGGGTGTATTTTTGGTTTTAGTCACTTAGTTCAAAACCAAAAGGACGTACATTTTTTTTTTTTTTTTTAATTCCTAATTATATTGTAGACTTTCTAAAGCTGAAAATTTTGAAAAAAACTTTCAAAAACCAGAAGAGCGTATAATTTAAGTTATATGTCCTTTTGGCTTTCAAAATTTTTTTTAAATTTTTTAACTATAAAAATATAAGCTCTTTTGGAATTAGTGTCGCGATATTTTACTAAAAAAAATTTACGCTCATTTTATTATTGACACAAATTCAAATTTCTCAATTCAATTTTTTTACAATCATTAGATTAGACATTTTTGAATTATTCGTATAAAATAAAATACTCAAGATGTGAAAAAATCAAAATCATTTCTCAATTGCAGAAAAAAAGTCAATAATTTATTACAAGTTAAAAACAAAATATTTGAATTTCGAGCCCAATAGTAAAATATTTAATTCGATTTAAAATCTCTAATTGTATGGTTTTACTTTTAAATAATTATTGTTATTATAATTATTATTGCAAGTAATTAGTAATTATACTGGGGGTTATTATTTATGTTATTATTATAAATAACAATTAAAAACCAATGAACTAGTGTTAATGCATCCGCATGGGAGCAATTAATGACATTACACGTGTGGTAATAAATTTTCACGAGTGACTTGTCGATATCGGCTATTAAAAAATAATAGTATGTATATATGTTGTATACATATGTATCCAGCATATAATTGTATTGCTATTTAATTGCGTTGTTATATTAAATGTATAAGTTTATAATGTAGACGCTTTACATGTTTTACGATAACTAATGTTTAAAATAAAGCATAACTTTACTCTACATATTACAAACTATACAACATTAGATTACTATTTTCTATGGACACGTAATTCATAACGATAACTTATGACTCAGAAAAAACTTTCAGACAAAGTTTTAAAAGAAAATATTTTTTCGCTACTTAACTATTAATTTAAACCTATAAAAAATACAAAGTAATTTTTATTGAAAAATTCGTTTTTTAATCTTTTTATATAGAGTATTTTTATTCATAAAAATATGAAAATAGAATAATGTCAGGTTATATATTTTTATTTTAAAAAAAAATTTAAATGCAATTTCGGTGATACAATCTTTGGAGTTTATTTTAAGCGTATATGAGGTAACGAGATATTGCTTGAGAAAATTTATAAAAAGCAATTTTTATTTTATGTTTATATTTTTTTTTATTTTTTAGTTTTATAAATCGATAGTAGAGAGTAAACACGATATCTCGATTAACGGAAGTTGGGTGAGACTTCCGGCGTAATGGATACCAGAGTTCTAGCCATCAACTGCATCCATACGACGACATAGTTTACTGGTGATATCAAGTAGCATATTAGTCATATTTGTGTGCACATAAAATTTAAAAATATCGAGTTAATTATTATACAATAAATAGCAAAGAAAGTATACACAGTAAAGACAACTGTGATAAAATTAATATAATATGTTTTTAAAATTGTACTTTAAATTTTTTAACGAATTCTTTCGAAGCCGGCGCTTGAGTTCTCAATGGAACGTTTTTCGCGAAACGAAAATAAAAAAAAAACCAAAATGAAACGTAAAAAATCTACTTCTGGAATATTTCGCACGTCAGCCAAAAATTGCAGATCTCTTCCAACTACTCCTCGAGTCAAATTATATAAATTTTAATCATTTCCGTTGCGCGATAAACGTCTTGGTAAGAAAATGGTGAGAAAAAGATTCAATTGAATTTTTAGAGGTCTACAGAAAACCAGCAAAATTTTGATTTTCATACACTTAACATTGAACTACATGAGAAATCAAAGGTTGTCTCTCTGCCTCTCCAAAAATTTAATTTAATGTTTTTCTTATCACTGTCTACTGATATGTCAAATTTCATTAAATTCTGAACGGTAGTTCGAAAACCTACAATACTATTGTAATACAAAAATGAAACTGAAAAATTTTAGTATGGTTATATCATATTATTTATAATAATAAAATATAATATGATGTCGTCGTGAAAGAACGTCATGTGTTTTGTGTTTAAATCGGTCATAAAAGACGCGCGTACAATAGCCTGGACAAAAAAAGCCGTTATGCAATAATAAAAGTCGAAAAGTAGTTCGTCTCACGGTTCAACGTATATTTTCTTATGCATAAAAGGTGATATATAACATAATAAAATATAATATATGTAGGTAAGTTATATATGAGAAGCACTAAGTGTTAGCGCGGGAAAATTCAGAAGTAAGTAATTACCAAAGTTGCTGAGCCTGAAATTACTTGAAGTAAACACATTTGAGTGGCGTGTGTTTGCTAATTGCCAGTATAGTAAAATGCTAACCGTTGTCGTTGTCGCAGTCTGTGCTGCTACACAACTCTATACAGTCGGAAATGTGGGAAAAAAATACATAAAAAGCTACACAGATGGTGTATTTGTCTGTCTGTCGCGCTACAGTACTAACCGACCAAAAAAACCATTCCAAAAGAAAACAAAGAGCGTTATTTATGTATATATATATATACATGTATGAACAATCGTTTGAACATGTCGGACAATTTTAGTGATTTTTTTATTCAACTTTTCAAATTTTTTCTTTAATGCGAACCCGAAATATATATTTTTGGCAGAAATATATGATTAGCTTTTGACAATTAAACTTGTATGGAACGAAATTTCCGTTGATTAATATTACTCTGACAGTACTATTGCAATGGAATGTATAAAATTAAAGGTAAAAGTAAACCACTTAACCGAACGTATTAAACTCAATGTCATCATTTTGACACTAGTATTTCCAACGGAATTTGATTAGTAAAGTTTGGTGTACTTCCGTAATAACTATAATCAAAAGTTTTGACCACATCGGTCAAGTTTCAAACCATAGAGAGAACAGAAGAGATTGAATGTTAGTCACAAGGGAAGGAAGTCTGGTATGGTTATACCGGGTTCTGGTTTAGACCTAGTGAGGCTCAACTGGCTTATATAATATTACTGAACAGTACTATTGTAGTTTGGGTACTTAATAATAGCAGAAACTACTAAAACTAGCAGTGATAACCTCAATTTTCCAGATAGTGTTGCGAATAAATAGAGATTGGGGTACAATGCATTTGGGATAAATACATAGATGGGAACAATGCATATACGTTAAACACAGTATTGTGACAGAAGCTGGTGATGCTGTTGCTATTTCTGGTTCGTGGAATCGAGTAACTTCTGGCATTGAAGGAAGGACACAAACAGGATACAGAACTGAGGTCTGAGGTCTTCCGGATGTGGGAAGAAGCCGGAGGCAATAGCAAGTGTGTTTGTTGGACGTTTCCAACTGCCTAAACGGTTTTCCTTGAATCCGTTTGAGGATTTCCTACTCCCATAGTGCATTCTACACTTGAGTGCGTTGTTCTCTTGTACGTGAAAACCTACGCATACGTATATATATATATATAAAGGGAAATAGAGATAGAGGTAGAGAGAAAGGAAATACATGATAGATCTGATGATAATGAACCCTTGAAGCAAAGTAGTCCAGAGCCTCGTCTGCAGTTTGCCTATCAACAAGACCCGATATGCCTGACGGATATAGGTACCTTGTTCAATCCCTCTTTGCCTCTGCGTATCAACCCTCAGCGCCGTTTACTCCAAGCTTAACGAGCATCTACCAAAGCACTAAACGACGACGACGACGACGACCAAGTCGACATTGGTGTTGTAGTTGTAATAGTACTAGTATTAGTGGCGTTGGTAGCAGTGATGCTAGAAAAGGAGCTAGTGAAATTCTGGCATGAATTTCTGTAAGAGAAAATGCCTCAGGAGACACAACCCAAATGTTTGAGATATCTGATATCACTACAGCATTTCATCAGATTCGCTTTTAGTTAAATACTATCTTTAAGTTTTACTTATACTTTTGAAGATATATATATATACACTCACGAAGATGAAGATGACGAGGACATAAACTTTCGGATAAGTAAATTGTCCAAAGTTTGCAGTGCGATACTTGTGTTATCTATTCAACATTAAGTAGTCAACACAATTAAAATGTTTGCATAAGTTTTTAATGACAATTATCATTAATTATTTTATTTGTATGAAAATTTTTTTAGATTTATTAATACTACGAAATTAGTAGTATAATTTATTAATTAATAAAGGTCGATGTAGTGATAAATTAAAATATGAAAAGTTTATATCAAGAACGAAGTAGGAAAATAAATAAAAATATTCAGTGTGAGCTTTCTCATAAAATGTCCGGAGGTTATTTGTGAGGAGTATAACTGAAAGTTCCATTAGATAACGTGGTCTTATCGACTTTGAGGCTTTCCTCCTCACATGCGACACACGTGTGTATGCAATGACTATATTTCACGCGTAAGTATACTTATATAGTCAGCTCTATACCACGACACAGTTATCTATAACATAGCCGGTATTCTGCAGTATGTATACATATATGTATTTATATTTATAAAGATATATACATAGATTTACATGTTCCAGAAACCTCTTGAATCTCGGCTGGGTCTTTAACTTCCTGCAGCGATACCGTCAGCGATTCAGACTTCCTTCTTCATCGCAATGACTCGGGCTGTTGGAAGGAGGAAACGCAAAATATATACAAACTTATGTATGCTAAAGTATATATTTAATAAAATATATATGCATGTGTGTATATATGTGTGTTTAAATTCGCCAAAGTTGCATGAAACACTTAAACTGTCGCGAAAATCATTCGTATTCCTGACGTATACGTCCCCGGAAGCTTTATGACGCGAAAAGTTTATAAATTCACCGGAGATGAAGAGCTCGTGGGTATACCCTATACCTTACTGGGAAACGCTGATGGTTATAAATTCGTATAAAATAGTTGTGAAATACTCGGACACTTCTTTATCGATCTATTGCCGACAGTCAGCACAGTAGATAAATTTGAGTATATATATATATATATATATATAAAGTAATGGAGGTTATTGTATCAAAAGGATATAATACAACATAAAGAAACTGATGGAAAAAGTTGTAATAAAAATAAGAAAAAAAAATATATATATAAATATATTTATGTGTACGTATCTGACTATAAATATGTGTATGTATATAATATGAAATAAAATAAAAAATTGAAAGGAAAAGATATAGAAGTGTAAAAGACGTATGGTAAAGTCGAAGTCTGCATTGAATACATGATGTGTACATTTATCACTTCTCTCTCTCTCTCTCTCTATCTCTTTTTTTTATTATTCTTCAAGTCGATTTTTCTCTGGCTTACATTTTCGAAAAAACCTTTTGACGAATCTCAATGTCCTCAAGACACTTTTCCAATTCTATACTATTTTTTATAACTTTTTTTATTTTAAACTCGGAAATAGAAATGAACTGCAAGAAAAACTCTAAGATAATTTATCACCATTTGTTTTTTATTGAAATAAAATTTTTAAAATGACAATAAATTTTTATTTATCAAAGACTTTTTCGAGTTACTGAGAAAATACTTTTCACTATATACAAAAAAAAAAACAATTTGAAATTTTAATTAAATTATTAAACTTCAGTGAAGTTTCTTCAAGTGAAACGAAATATTTCTTGTGGACACTTTTCTTTTTTAGAGTAATTTTGCATGCTTGCTATTATATAAACGAATGCTTTTAATTTTTCCGAGCAAAAAAAAAAATAATAAAAATAACATTTAGAAATTAAAGTAAATAGAGTCAGAGAAGTATAAAATATAGGTGGAGAGGTACTTTTCATTTTTTCATGTCATTATCATATATGCATGTATGCACATGAAAACATATACATATACATATATATGACAACTACACAACCCAGTAGTACATACTCTCTCCTATCTCTGCTTACACGTTGTGAATATGCACATGTACTCGCAATTATAAAGCAACTGACGCAAATTAGTAGCCATTCAAGGAATGATAGGGTGTCCTCTCCTCTTGTGCTCTCACTTTTGCGTTTCTCACGGCTGGTGAATTATTAAGCGGTAGGAGGTCGTGACAGCTGCTACGATTCAATTTTTCTTATAAAACGTTAATTAAAAAAAATATATATATATAATATAAAATAAAAAAAAAAAAAAAAAAAAAATTAATTATATTCTATAACAAATTACAAAGCCTTCTTGACCAACTTCTTTCAGATTAAATAAACAAAATTTAATTTAAAATAAATTTGAAATTTATAGATTGCACTTCAAGCTTTTTCATAAAAAAAAAAAAAAATAATAATTTAAAATTAATCCTACGAAAATTACTTGGGTCAGTTCAATATCCAATTACTTATTTTTTTTACCTACGAAAAAATCTCTATATAAATAATTTTTTTTTTTTTTTTTTTCATAAATTTGAATTTTAATGGCGAGCTCAAAATTTTAATATCGATTAATAATTTAATAATCAAGTGGTTAATTTTTTTTTTTTTTTTTTTTTTTTTTTACACTAAGATTCGATTCCAGGCTTATAAAATTACGTGAAAAAAAATTTTGTCAACTGTAACGGAAAAAAAATAGAAAAAAAAAAGGAAGAGAGAGTCTTTTAGTTGGTAAATCGAATTAAGCCAAGGTTACACCTGGTCGTTTTTTTTTTTCTTTTGGTAGTTATTTACGTACTCCTGGCGCCAGATGCCTTGCAAAGATACACTGTACAGTGTCCACATATATAAAATAATGTACAAACGAGTACATAAAATCCACGCACAGTATTTCTGGTTGCTTAGGCTTTTGATCCGCTCTTGCGTCCTTGGTGGTTCTCCAACATTACCACAACCGTTGAAGAAATACCGAGACCTCAGACCAAGTTCGGCATCAAGCCTTACATTACTTCATACCTCAATGCAATATTTCTTCACTCGGTTTACTCAACGTTACTTTACAATGTACACTAGTACATTTACAAATACACGAGCCGCTAAAATTTTCTTATTGTATCCTCGAGTAACTATTTAATCATCAGATGAAAAACAAATTTAAAAAACCTGAATAATTTATTATTATCGCAACTTTACTTCTATTATATGAAATAAGTTTAAACATTAACGCACACATTTATTAAAATAGCTCAAGACTAATTAAAATGATAATTAAATTGGTGCGAAATTCAACTCAGCTTGGCAATACGTCCAGAGGGAAATCCAGTGAATTTCGGAGCTAATGGAGCACGTGAATCTTTTGGAGAATACCAAGAGAGATAATAAATACGACGTTGAACACGTTTAGATAAGATACCGAGAGAATAAGAGTAAGAGTAAGAGTTAAAGAGCAAGAAAGGGAGAGTAAAGTCATTCGCTTCACTTTAATGATAGAAATGAAATTTATCGTCTAATTAAAGAACGAATCAAGCCTGACCTCGGATTATTTATTTGACGACATTACTCTAACTTACATTACCCAATTAAATGCATTACTAATTTTGTAATTACATTTAAATGTTTTAATTAACTATAGATTTTTATTAGACAATTTATATAAATGTCAGTTGGAATTTCAATTTAACAAATGAAATAAAAAAAAAAATAATAATAAATTAAATCGAGTCATCGTATAGAGGAATATGATTTCAAAAAAGCAATAACAAGAATCACAGAGTCACAACCAAAGAATTTAGCGAGACGGAAATGTTAATGGACGTTTGCTGAATGACAAAAGAGACTCTTCTGCTTGTCATCATCGTTTTATTTTATTTAACTGTTTTTTTATCTTCTTAGGTTGTCATCGTCCTCGGAGTAATTTCCATTTGCTGAATGGGTAAGAATTCTCACTCTCTATCTTTAACCCATCTCGTTTAAGGTGACGATGACGATGATTCATGTTGCGAACCGATTATGAGATTAAATGTACGTCTTTCTTAACCGTCATAACGAAAGACTTGATGCTATCGTATCATTTTCATTGCTATTACTATTATTATCATTATTATTGTATGTAAAAAGAGAAAACAACAATGAGTTAACTGGAGAAGTTTTTTATTACAACCATTTGTATAACCTATCACTCGATTTAAAATCGTACAGAACAATTAGCTGGACTAGTAATTCAACAGCGAAGTGATTGTTTGTTTCCATACGAAAAAATTTATAGGGAATATTTGCCGGAAAAATAGCATACATATAACAACACTAAAAATATAAGCTGGATATATACTATTTTGCGGTTTTTTTATAACGTTGAGCTCTAAATAAGTCAATAAAAAATTTACGAAACTTTGGGAATGAAATAATCGAATATTGTGTGATATGAAAAATTTTTTTCGTTTGAAATGTTATGGTGTCATAGGAAAGCCAGACCATGTTAGCTTTCTGCAGAAATTCAAATAAATGCAAAAATTTCTATGGCCATAATAAAATTGACAGCAAATAGGGTAGAAGTAGTATTTGTGGCTACTGCTTCTTTTTTGGACAGATAAAAGTTTATTCTAATTAATGAAAAAGTATAAAATAAAATTTCCATTGCAACAGTGTGACAAAAGTATCTTCAAACACATTTTCAAAATTATGCCATTACAGCTTTTACAAATCGCTTTAATTAAATTTTTCAAGTGTCCAAAACTGTCCATTATGTGGCCAAAAACGGTACCTCTACCCTACATCACAAATAATTGTAACCCATGTGAATTTTACTGTCGTCATAGTAATTTTTGCATGTGTTTATTTAAATTTTTTTCAGGTGGCCAACATGGTTCGACTTTTACTATGACACCATATCATTTTAAACAAGAACAATTTCTCTGTGTAATAAAAACAGACGATTTCATATAATTCTGTTGAAATTAGCTGTCAGAGCCAAAGGCAAGTGCTGCCATTACATGAAATTTGAAATTTTGTATTTAATCTAGTCAAAAACTATATTATTCATAATTATCTGTATCAAAACTCGAATTAAATGTCTGGAACTAATCTAAATGAGACCAATGGCTATATAATTATGCATAAATTCAACTGTCGTCTTGACTGGTTGACATTCGATTATTTTGAGCTGAAATTGAGTCAGAAGCTAATGCAGCGAATAGAAACTTTGAATTTTTGATCCCCAAGGATTAAATTGATGATTTTTATCAACTTGGTAATGCGCATTGGTCGGAAATTGGCTTGTTTCGATTGGCTAAACAGGCATTCGAACCACGAGTTTAAATATAGGCAACATCAAAAAGTAATTATACGCGCACGTATTTCACGGAACTTGCTAATATTTTAATAAAATTATATTTATAGTATTAATTAATATATTAAATTGTCATTAAGAAGATAAATTAATATTCTAAAAATAAAAACCAATTATTCTGTTTTTAAATTATTATTTTTATAAAGTTTAAGTAGAACGCTATAGTATAACCTATTATTATTTTATCTGACAAGGTAATTGTATTTGACGTTAATTTATAATAAAAAAAATCTACTTTTTACTTTATAATTCATTTATAAAGTTATATTAACTTTAATTGTGCAACAAAATTTGAATATGATAGAATTTAATTTTTTTTTCATCAAAAAAAAAAAAAAAAAAAAAAAAAAAATTGGAAAATTTTTATTAAGCTTTTATTCAAAAAATTGCGAATTATATAATTGTAATCAAAACGATATATATAGAGCAATTTAATGTAAAAAAAAACGGATATTAACCAAAATGAAAACACGACCTTGATTATATATAGTTACAAAATCCGTAACACAAAGTCATAATGAGGTGAAAAAAAAAGAAAAAAAAATGAAAGTTGAATAAAAGAGGTTTTTAAACGTTGCGCAATGGTTTGTAATTACGCGAGTAAGAAAGAAGCGATGCAAGAAATTTTTACTTTTCCTCTAATGCAAGACGGATATATTATATCTGTAGATGTATGTACGCTCCGAAAATAATGAATATATAATTTAATATTCTGTTAATGTATAGGTATCTAACGAGCGAAATGATAAAAAAAAAATAATGTAAAGATAAAGTAATATTTTCAGCGAATGTTATTATTTTACGTTTTTCATCAAAAATTTTTTTTCGGAGGAAAATTAAGTAAATTTTTGGTTTTGTAAAATTTTTTATTAATTTCAATTACCGCATATACTTTTCTTTCACTGGAATTAAACAAAACTACGATAATTTATCATTATTTTGAATAAAAAAAAATTTCATTTTTAAAAAATTTTTGGTACTCCATTTTACCGGAAGTATTTTGTGCCTCAAGTACTTATTTTTGCTCTGAAATTTATATACGCAGTGTAAAAAATTCAGAGTGATTACGGATATCATTTAAATCCAAATTCACTTTGAGTTTCAAAGTTTTTATAAAAAATTACTCCGCATACGGAGTAAATAAGGAGTTTATTTTTTCAGATGAGTGATTTCGGAGTGGAAAGAATTTCATTTAAATCCGTATCTACTCTGATTCGTAGTTTTATTATTAAAATAAACTCTCCTAGAGTAAATTTCAGTCATCTACTCCGCATTTACTCCAGATTTAATCCACGTTCACTCCGAAAATTTTCGGCAGTGCATGAATTATTTAAATGAAATCATGACTGATTAAAAAAAAATTTTGTCATTTCGCTGTGTCCCAGTTTCCCGTGTATCTCATTTAGACTAGATATTTTTCAAATTAATTGAATAATAAATTAATAAATAAATTTAAATGCGATTATGGTACATTTGGTTATTATGATGTTAAACAACGATAATGATCCCCAATGCGACGCATAGTTCACTAACGATTAGTAGTTGTATGTATTTATGTTATGTACATTTTATTAGTGGCTACGGCTATGCGATATGTTACACGGACGGTTAATTATGATTTTACAAATACGAGTTCAACCGCGCTTGAAATTGCTCTATACCATTGCAGTAAATGAGAAAATTTTGTTTAATTTCATCTCATGTGTGTTATTAATATATGACCGACGATCATGTTATTTTTTGTTTTTTTTGTACAAAGGACTTGATGGTAAAAATGATTAAACATAAATAAAATAAAAAAAATTGTTAACTATGTATAGATAATAAATTTTATGAAAATTCGATTAATGAAATATTTAAATAACATAAAACACATCGTCAATTTTCTAGCGTGAAGTATAAAGAGATCCCAATAGGTTTTAATCGGCGATAATCGCTGACTCGCGACGAGCTCTGATAACAGGCAGCTGGATCCGGTCGTACCGTATTCGTGCACCTGGCATATTTATGATCAATTCAAACGTGCACCGAACACAACTATTACCGCATCAGCGTTTTATTCAGTTGACAAAAACAAAATAAAAATAATAGAACAATTAAAGTCATGTAACAATTGTCAATATTTTTTTTTTTTTTTTTTAATTTATTAGTACTATTATTTATTTTTTATTTCAACTGGAAATATAAATTACTACTTTAGAAAAATCGAATTATTATCCGTGTAGTAATGAGTTTCAAGTGTCTGAACCAATTGTACGTTATTTCCTTTTGTTCGTAGATCTTTGCTCGCGTGTCAGCCAGGTGATGGAGAGCACGGAGAAAAGTCGAGGAATAACGAGCGAAGCGTGCCAAGGCCGCACCAGATCGTGGACCTCGAAATGTACCTACGTACGTACTGCTCTTGAAGATGTGAGTGTTTAATAAAATGAGAAGAAAATTAAATGAGTTAGTTGGTTCTATGGAAAATACCTCTAGGTATTAATATATGTACCAGAACCATGGGGGATTTAACAAAATGCCTGACGAAATTGGTTACACCACTAAATATCAACGTCAAAATTCTCTATGATTTTTAAAAGACATAAAATTCACTACAAATTTAAAATAATATATGTATTTGACCCTTTTTAAAAAAATTTTATGTGAATTTTATATCTCGTGGATATTTTCTCATAGATATTTAGCCGACGGTGAATTGTTGTAATTTTTATTTGCAAATTTTTTTTTATTTGAAATCTCGATTCGAATTAAAAAAAAAATTCGATACAAATTAAAATTTAAAAAAAATTTTCGCAACAATCAATTAAGGTAAGAGCCCCAGTACCCGATCTCTCATGTATTTGTATACCTATATTTACAAAATATATCTATAAAAATACAGGAAGTGATCGAGAACTAGGTCTTTTACCTTAAATATTTGAAAAAAAATCTCATATGTCCCATTACGAGTACAAAGTCAAAAAATATATAAACATATATCTCAAAATTAAAATGAGTAATAAATGATAACATTTAAAATTTTTCCACTGAAAATAAAAAAAAAAACAGGTAATAATTTAAGTATAATAAAAGGTAATAACTAAAGAGGAAGAAATAAAAAATAAAAAAAAACGAAGAAGGTTAAAGACCGTAGCGTCATCGTCACGCCTTATAAGCACGAGTAGTCGCGTCAAGATATCGATCTTCGTACACTACAAGACGACGACTACGACATATAATAACCATCGAATCGGTTTTACACACGTCATATGCCGCCCTATTTAGAACAACAAACACTTCACTATGTATACATTCGCACAACGCAACGCGTGTGCAATTTCCTCAAACTATAACAAAACTAAGTACACCACCGCATATATCACTGTTATCTATACCTATACTGTTATGTATGCAAGTACTGACTGCGTATCCAGTGACCTGAGAACTACGACTCAATACTCTACTTTGATAATTGTTTATAAAAGACTCATTCACTTTTTACAAACCTTCTTAATCTTCTGAGGCACATATTAGACATTACATATATATGTGTACCTACATAACGCATTTACATTTTGATCAATACTGTGTACGGATAGACATAGCAAGTAAGTTTGTTAAAAGTTAAGTGTATAATACGTCTTCTATTCAAGACAAACTTATTTCCTGCTCCGCGGATTCGAACCCAAACGATTGGAAAACAATTTTAAACTCGAATCAAACAAACTTTCAGCCAATACTTACAACTTTTGTTAACTATTATAAATTCACTGACTGCTCTATTTATTTCGTAAGAAAAAATTACTTAATGTAAGTATTCGAAGTCGAAATTATTTAATTTATCAACTATTTAATTAGACTGAAAAGTGATGAGTGATTGGAGAATGTAATGGGGAGTTTGAACAAGTAATTAGCGAGGTGAGAAAAAAAAAAGCTAAGAAACGTGGCACGCTTGAGTTTCAGTTGAGGTGTAGGTGAATATGAAGAAGCTTCGGGATGACAAGCGGAGTGTCGGGAAACTACACAGGGTCGATGAGACCCGCCTACTTGTCAACTGTTTTCTCATTCCTCTATCCTTTAATCTTGATCACTTTTTCTTCGTCTCGCCTTAACTTTATGTACTCTGTTTCTACTCTCTTTCATCGATCCTCATTCTTTTTCGTTTGATTTTGCTTCTTTATCACACGTCGCGATTAAAATATCGAGCAGTGCATTTTAATCAATCAACTTTTAAAAGCTTCCGCTCACTCGGTCATTTAAATTAAACTACTTTTCTGGCTTCTATTGACAGTTTATATTTATAAATATATGCTATGTAGTGAAGTTGAACATAAATGAGAGAATAATTAAAAGTACGTAAAATTTTTTAATCTAAAGTTGGCCCTAAAAAATTTTGTTTTAATAATTTAATTGAAATTTTTAGTTGATAATTGAAAATAAATTTCACATCAATAAGATGGAGCCAAAAAATAAATTCGATTAATTTTTTTCAATTCAAAATTAAATTTCAAAATATTTGTATGAAAAAAAAAAAAAAAAAATGATTTTTTTTTAAGGGCTCTGAGATACTGCAGTTAACTGACGTCTAATACTTTTCAAATTTTTTTAAAAGCAATAAATTAAAAAAAAAAATTCAAAAAATTGCACTTATAGTTTTTTTAATTTTCTATATGTGCATATTTTTAGTTTTTTTTTTTTTTTTTTAATTGATTTGTTAAAAAAAAATATCCGAAAATTTGTAATTATCTGCTAACCAGAATTATTGATACTGAATATTTATTTGACTAAAAAAAAATATATATTTTTTATTATGATATTTCTCCTTCCTTTTCTTTATGTAACATTACGTAACAAAATGATAAATAGGGTGAGAGTAATTTATAAAGATTTGGCGACTTAAAAAAGAAAAAAAGGAAATAAAGAGCAAATCGAATGATGTTTGCTTTATTTTTCTACACGATTTTCGTTTTATATTACTCTTATCTCACTGGTCAGACGTGTCTCCAGCGAACGAGATGAATCGATGGAATGAGAGAGAAAGGAAAATAAATTCTCCTGGGAGTTGACACACTACTATTACCTACGACACACATTATAGTATATATGTATATGCACACATATATTGTGCGGGTGAGTTTATTTCTTTGTTTAAAACCGACGCGTCGTCACTCACAAGCATGCGTATAAGGAGCAAATTCGAACTTGGATAATCACGTACGTGTTCAAAAGACACGTAAGAGTACAAGGCTGCGCTTACGACAGCAGAAAGTTGTGAAGAGAATCCGCACACTGACATATTATATTATATTTAATCATAAATTTAAACTCATATATATAATACATTTATATTTAAATATATGAAAAAATTAAATTTCCATTTAATTACATGGTAGTAAATTTTTCTTTCCGAACAATAGTTTAATTTTTAGTGGATCTATAGAATGTATTAAAAATACCTGAGTGTAAAATAATTGAAACTTTCGTATTTAAAGTCCTTTCTAAAATACTCGATTTTATTTTATCTACCGTCAGTTTTATTTACAATAAACTAAAGTACTTTCCCTTTCACTTTACTCTTGTCTGAACATAAACCAGATTGAATACGTTGTATAAAATTTTATTAATAATCCAAGAATTAAATAATAATCGCGGTTTATTTATAACACAGAATAATAAATTGCTTGATCTTGAAGATAACATTAAAGAAAAAAAAACAACAATAATAAATAGACTGTTATTTTAAGAATAATAAATTTAATTGATTATAATTATCATTATTTTTTATATTTTATCGCTTAATTATTTAAAAAAAAAAAAAAAGGTCACGCATACGCAGTATATTAGTGCTCTGTTATTTTCATAAGAACCTTCTCTTTCACTCTCATCGATTACGTAATTGACCACATGGAATAAGAGGAAGCACATAGAGGTAATATAATATAGAGTACAGTACTTTCGCTGATATTAGATCTCGGTATTAATTTAATCTGACTAATTAATCTACCAATAATAATAATTATTATTATTATTATTATAAAATAAAAAATATTAATTTTAAATTCTATTAAAAGAATAAAATAGATATTATATGATAATGATTTTCAAGCGTCGTTTAAATTTTAGTCAACAGGAAATTAGCCAGCCGACTAATAAAGAGGACAATGCGTGGGGGTTAAGTATGAGAAGCAAAAGTCACCTTTTATTCTCTCAATAATCAAGATGTATCGAGGCTAAATGAGTAACGCGGTAGCTTTCAAGGTAACCCCTCTAATCAACAGCAGTTACTCTGAGACGACATCGATGACAACAAATAGATGAGCTTGTCTTTGAACGTTTGATGGAAATCGATTAATATGTGAAGCGTATGTATGACTCACGTATCAACCACGTGAACAAAGATTCGTTTGAACTACAAAATTCCATTAGCCTGACGTTAAATATCAAACAGAAAATATTTCTCCAATTATTTTTCTTGGGTAAAAAAAAACGTTGGTAATAATAATAATTATTATTTGGGATACTAAATAAGGGGAGTAAAAGTTTTTAATTAAACAAATCATACAAATGAAAGTAAAAAAATATAACTCGGATTGTGATTCACTCTAATATAAATTCAATCATCTAACGAGCAGAAATTTATAATGAAAAAAATATTAAATTAATCACGATCTGAACAAACGCCCAAACGAATTCTATAACGAAACAGAGCTCATTATTATTTCATTCAATTAATTTTTTTTTCCATGCACTTGTACCGCCTTCATTTTTATTTTCTTCTTTCACTTGTAATTTTTTTTTTCTGTTTGTTTCGTTACCATCGTTTATTTTATTCTCTTCTTTACTGCTCTTTTTTTTTGTTATTATTACCACGACTACATTCGCGAGCATTTTTCCGGCGCACGATTTAAATTTACTCTCCAGCAAACGTGAAATGTATGAACAGACAAAACAAAATATAACGCGAAAAAGAAAAAAATGTAAAAAATTACTTTTCATTTGCTACCACAACTTGAATAAGCCATCGAGAGTTCATGGAGCTTTTATATTATTTTTGCTCAACGTTTTTATTTCAATTTTTAAATTTACAAACAAAAGTTTAACTTTTGATATTGATACTCGCGTAACATGATAACTTTTTTTTTTTTTTTATTATTTTACATACATTAATTACTCTCTATCTAAATTGTCAACATAACTTTTACACAGAAAAAAAAAGTCCCTGAAGATCAAAATTTTTTTCACGCAATGGAAATGAAAAAAATTTATACAATTTGACTACTTAAGGGGTAGTTGGGGTGGTCTGCAATTTTCGGCTGACATACTAGTACTTATGCGAAACATTTCAAAAGTCTAGATCCAATAGATTTTTTTTTTTTTTTTTTAATTTCCGTACCGCGGAAAACTCTCCGATTTTTAGGTAAAGGAAAAAAAAAATTCTTGGTCCAAAAAATTATCACTCAACCCAAGAAAATTTTTCCATACGTGTCTCAAAAAATTTTTTGCACCGTGAATTGAAAATAAAAATTTTCTTGAACCGAGGAAAAATTTGTGTTTTTAATTCATACTGCAAAATATTTTTTGCGTCATGAAATTATTTTTTTCTGTGTGTAATTACTTGGATAAAACCGAAATTAATTTTTTTTTAAATTATCAGAAGAAAATATATAATTTCAATTGAATCGTTCGAATTTTAATTAAATGAAAATTAAGTGAATGAGGGCTCGCGGAAAGGAGATTGGAAGAGAACAGACACGTTTGTATTTTATTGAAATTATACAAGAAGAGTAAGGAGTAAAGAGAGTATAAACGGTTAATTTAACTAGTAAAACGGAAAGCAATTAATTGCGGTCGCACAGCTTGAATCCTCGTATTGCGTCTTATCTTGTCTTTTCATGTCATCAGAAAAGCTCTCGTAATTTCCCTCAGTCACTCTTTTAATCTATACCACACTTTTAATACTCATTATAATCAACCGATAGCTATATCTATATCTTTTAATCAACCCCAAGTAAATTGGATTTTAATTTTATTAATTTTACTCATCTAAAATAAAAACTAACATCTCGTTCCATTTTACATCAACTTCTATCAATTTTAATTTTCCGTAAAAAAAATATAATTAATTATTAAAGTCAAATATTTACTCAGTGTCGGCATTATTGCAAATATTTTTAACTAAAAAAATATTTAATTTGTTATCAAATAATTTTTTGATATTAAGATATATATATATATATATATATATATATATATATATATAATGAAATTACATAAGATTACTTGGCATGAAAAAAATAAAATAGAGGCTAGTAAAAGTGAAAATGTGATTTCATCGAGTATAAAAAAAGTATAATGAGATAAAGAGAGACATATGAACGGAAGCAGCACATTTCTGTTTTAGTTTCGGCACGTCCTATGCGATTGGTCGTTCACTTGGTAGCTAGAACTCTCAAGTGCCTCGTAAATCTCACGTCTATGGGCAAACGGGAAGTGAAGAGGTGGAGGGGGAGGAGAAGGAGGATAAAAAAAATAATAAAAATGAAAGGAGAAAGAGAGTATGTACAAGAAAAAGAGAAACAAATCAAAGAGAAGGGACTTGGTCGTGAGAGGGCGTCAGTGTTCAAGTTCAACGACTAAACTTTTATTTTAACTACACTCTATACTTGACACACGTATGTGTATATATATATATATATATATATATATATATATATATGCTCATATACGAATGATTATTTGCTCTTTAAAGAATTCTCACGGTACAGTATTAGACAATTGAATTGGCAAATAAGATTATCTTAACCATACGTCAGTACATTTACTCAGTAACGTCTTTGGTGCATGAGAAAAAATTATATATAAAATAAATAACGTATACGTAATACATTTTGCAACATCACATTTTAAGATTGCACAATGTAATCGTCGTTGTAGCCGGTTACTTTCTCTTTGGTTAAATAAATTCCCATTAAAATTCTTTTCAAGGGCAAATTTATTGAAGGTCGTTGAGAATATTTTTAAAACCGATATAAATTCTAAAATATAAGTAAGCGCGAGATATTAAATTATTTTTTTTTTTTTTTTTTTTTTTTTTAAGTTAAATCTGAGGTAAAGGAAATGTACTCAGAGCGACGTTTAATTAACCTTCGTATCCATTTTCTGTCTATTTCACCGACACAATTTCACTCTACTTGCGGATTGTGATACTAACTCGAGTATGGACTTTAATAAAGAATGAGCTACTTAAGTAACTGAGATCTTTGTTGATTATAATTATTGATTAGAGACTCGAGCTGATATTTATTGATTTAATATTAAAAATTTTTGATCGTACTATTTTTGATAAGGAATTTTCGGCAAAGTTGTTTTAAAAAAGAGTAAAGTTTAAAAAATAACAAAGAAAATTCTTGGAAGATAAAAATTTTCATCCATTAAATTTCCATAAGTTTTCGCCCTCATGCTAGACAACTTTTATTCTTGTTTGAAACTGCCCAAGTTTCGATTTCCCTTCGGCCATTTTCTAAACTTTACCTCTGCACTTTCCTTTGTGGACAATGCAAGGAAAATATATCAAGATAAAAAATATAAAATACGCAAGCGAGAATTTGGTGACAACTTTACGGTATTTGACTGTCGTTAAAAACAAAATAAACTTTTTTTTACTTAAAAACTTATTCTTATTTAAAAACTCAGACATTTAATGCAAAATAAAATTTCATTTGTTTTCAAGACAAACAATTAACGTCAGACATTTTAATAAAATTTTTAAGTTATTTAAACTGTTTTAAAGTTACTAATTAAACTTTTAAACTTTTTGGAATCTGGAAAATATATAATATCTAATTATTTTGAAGTTGCAATAAACTTTCATTTAAAAGTTTAATTTTCCCGGGCAAATTTGATTTATTGACTGAGAAAAATTTAAAATCATTAAAGTTATGAAGAATAATTCGTCGGAAGATGGAAACAAGAGTATTTATAAGTTATTTTAAGAAACCCCAATATAATATACACCGGAACGTGCGTTTATACCGATCGGCTAATTTTCGCTTCTTCCAAGAGCAGCTGCTCGTCCTTGAGCCTGAGAAAAAATTCCACGCGTTCCCTGTCTGTCTCGTCGTTCATTTTTTTTACCCTATTACTCCGAACCCATCTGTAATCTGTCACGGTTTTATACACGTACGCACTTTTTAATATTTTTTCATTTATTTATAAATTTCAATTTTATTTATATATTTTTTCAATCTTCCTAAATTTTTCATCCATTTAATTTAATTGTCACCATAAATAACCACGTGTTCATTTCATGATACTGAAGATAGCCGATATTTAATTATTTATTTTTTTTTCAAAATAATAAATTACAAAAAAAATATTTTAAAAAATTGCATTTATAGTTTTTTTAATTTTCTACATGTGCATTTTTTTAAATTTTATTTTTAATTGTCTGCTGACTTATGATCATTTAATTTATCACCCTGAACTTAGAAGACAATTTAAAATTTTCTGATTTTTTTCGATGCCTCAATTTAAAAAAAAAAAAAAAAAAACTAAAAAAATGCACAGGTAGGAAATTAAAAAAACTATCATTGCAATTTTTTCAAAATTTTGTTTTTAATAATTTACCGTTTTGAAAAAAAATTCAAAAATTATTACACGTCAGCTAATTTATGATGAAGTTATAAGACAATGAAAATTTTCGAATTTTTTTTGTAACCTCAATTAAATAAAAAAAAAAAATTAAAAATATGCGCAATGCAGAAAAATTCAAAAACTATCAGTGCAATTTTTTTTATTAATTTACCTTTAAAAAAAAAAATTCAAAAATTATTAGACATCGGCCAACGTCAGTGTCATCAACTTATATCCTCAAAACTTTTAAAAAATTCAATTATTCCCGGAAAATTTATAAAATTAAATTATTCAAAAAATGATCCCACACATAAATATAATTTAAAAATATAACCAAGCACGTGTTTAAACAAAACAAAAAAATCCCTAACCTTCAATCGAAAATAAAATGAATAATAAAATAGACTCACCGTATATACGAGAATAATCCGTAGTCTTAGAAAAATTTCTCCTTCAAACTCTCGTCTGGTGGCACATAACACAAAGAAACCCTTGTAAATTATTTATATTTAAAATTATAAAATTAAAAAAAACAATTCACTCCTCCGAGCTAGTCGACTAAGCCCTTTTTTAAATAATAATAATAATAATAATAATTTAACTGCCACAAACACTCTCAATAAATCACAAACATTAAAAACGTAACCCCTTTTTTTAAATATTAAAATATATGTAATTCCAGTCCTCGATCCAATGACGTTCTTGTTTAAAATATCGATTAAATTATAAATAAATAATTAAATAAACTCAAATAAGCAGACACCGTTGGAGTCGAGATTTAAATAAAAGTTTAAGCAGAGATTGATAATTTGCAAGACCAAGACCAAGTCGAGACAACTCGCGTGTGTACCCGGCGTCTGTCTGACTCAAACTGGTGCTCCGAGACGAGACGGAGTTTAGGTTATGCTCGCCCTCGCCGGCACTAGCGCGGCTTGTGTTGAAGATCTGCGCGCGTCGCACCAATCCAGTACTAAACCGTGGCTTCACTCAGCACCGAGCACGTTTCAATAAAATTAAAAAAAGTCAAATATTAAATCGATCACAGAATTTTTTAAATTTTAAAAATACTATTAGTAATAATTATAACAATCAGCTATTAACCTCATGAATAACAAGAATGTTTATTTTTATTTCAATTTAATTATTTTTAATATCAACGTCACTTTAATGAAATTGAATCACGGAGTAACACACACGTTTTTTTTTTAATATTTGAAAACAAATATAACAGGTCGATTAAATATTTAATAATTAATTTTAATTGTCGATATTTTTAAATTTAAACTGTCAGGTTAAGCGTTTTTATGTTTCTTTGTTCGTTTCAGCTCAAACGCTACTACGTGACTGACCGCTTCCTCGGTTGAACTCGCCGCCGTTGGTTGCTGGCGAATATGCGGACAAGCACGAAAAGACACGAGAGTAAGAGCGAATGGAGAGAAAGAGAGAGAGTACAAGTTTAAGTTGCTTATGTATTATATGCCAACTATATACTATATATATATATGTATGTAGAGTATAGCAATAGCGAGTACAAGAGGGCGAATGGACGCGGAGTTCGAGGACGGTTCGCCGATCTGAAACTGCCCACGCGAGTAGTCACTCCTCTCTATAAACTCTCTCTTTCTTCCTTATCTCTTTTCTTCTTTTCACTCTCCCAGCTCCTTGAGATTATAGACTTGCTCTCTTTCTACGCAGCTCCTTTGTTCGTCGACTCGAATAACGAAAAAGTTATAAAAAAAAAAAAAAAAACAAAAATAAAAAAAAAAGATTCAAAAAAATAAAAGCGCGGGATTTTTTTTATTTTCAATAAAAGATAAAAAATGTCAGTAACGTGAACGTCACTCTTGCAATTTAAAACTTTTTTTTGGGCGGGAATATTTTTTTACTCCTCACAGCATGTCATCTAACAACTAACATTTGTCTCTCTCATTCGTGTATCTGACGCACACTCAACGTCACAATTATGTGAACGCTCGCGCGGTCTGTTGGTAACTAAAGTGTGTGCGCGTTACGGCGTCCCGACGTCGGCGTCCTAACCCCTCGTTCTTCTATTCGTTGGCTCCCATTCTCTTCTCTCACTTGCTCTTGTGCTTTCCTCATAAACGTCATCGTTCTCATAGCCGTTGCCGTTGCCGTACAGCGACCGTCGCGCCACTAGAGTTTCAGAGTACCACCACCACCACCAGCAACATCCGTAACGTCAGTGTGTATGGATATATAACACAATAGGTGGGGAAAACGACCACGAGCACGAATTCACCCTCTTCTATATATCCAACACTGGTTTAATACTTACACTGCAACAGTCACGACTCCCTTTTTTCGTTTCTGTTATATACAAGCTTCAGTGTCTGGACTGTCTACTACACACTGACGAAGACAAGTACAGATCGACCGGGTGTAAAAGAGTGAGAATGGAAGATAGAGGAGAGATCAAACCAAAATCTAACCTGGACCTAATATAACCCGATCTATCTTTTCATCCCCACTATTTCCCTTTTTCTTCAACTTCTTCTTCTATCCCTTAACTTTTTTTGCTCTTTTGCTCATTCTACCCTTGGCTAATTTTATCCCAACCCACAATCCTCTATCCTCGGGATCATGCACTCGTTGGCTCGTTAAAAAAGAGGATTAATGACGCTTCTCATCTTTTTCCTCTTACCACTCACCCTTTTTGCCCTCCTCCCTTCACTACCAAGATCATGAGTATTAAATATAATTTTTTACCCAGATAATTTTGTTACGATAAAACTTTCCTCGGTTCATTCATTATTTTTTTTTTTACCCACACTCCCAACTAAGCCGTAGGTAATTCACATTACATTCATACATAAATATATATATATAGAGTACTTGAAGCTTAATAAAATTAGTTGCTGAGTCGTCTGGTTTTTACTCACAAATATATAGCATAATTGTTAAACTTACAATTAAAGTTCAGAGTAACTTGATACCACATACACGACAAGAATAAATTATAGACTTGCTCTCTCCACTTTTACTCGGTAATATATTTGATTTCCCTCTTGACAATTGGCAAGAGACAAAGCCAGTGGCCCTTGTGCGTCAGACATACAACCCCAGGGACAAACTTGCTGGATAGTACATCAATATATACCCGAGTAGAGCCAAGAACCTCCACTGGGTATGGGCTGTATCATGGTACATTGCCATCGAATATTTTACCCACCTCATACAATACTGCACCTTCCTCAGTACTATGTACCATCATTATAATATCAACTATCTATGGAAGCCAAATATTTTTTCCCTCATTCTATTATAAAATTATTATTGTCCTTGTCGTCATCATCCTCGTCGTAGTCGAGATCGTTAGTGAATATCTCAAGGCAATATCAATTTTCCCTTATGTCATGCGTCTTTCTTATACATGCACATATTTGCTCGAGTAATTTATGAGAACAGGTGGTAGAAAAAAGTATACGCGTATATTACATCCACAAACTTTATCTGAGGTCAGTTTTTTTTCATATTTATAAGGCATCTGATGCTCTATTCGATATTAGTCATTTTTTAAAAATATTTATTGTTGTTATTATTTATAATAATTGTACTGGAATAAATAAAGATGTTTTTTGTTAGCAATGCAGACGGTAATGTATGGTAAATATCGGTATATCGTGTGTGCATTGTGTGGCTGGTGGATCGTCTTTTTGTCGAAAAATTTAAGTGAATGGAGCGAAGAGGTCAGTGGGATTTCTATGAAACCTCTTACTCTGGTTACTGGTCGTTGGCTATATAATATATAATATATAATATATAATATAATACTGCACACTAGCCAGACTGTCGATCTGAACATGAGTATGAACGGACAACTCGAATAGAAGGCGGTTCTGCCAAAGGAAACGAAGGTAAGAGTAAGTAGGTGGGTCTCCTCACAGTGGGGGTGACATGTGAGGGTGTGCATCCATGTATGAGTGTGTGTAAGTGTAAGTGAAAAAGAGGATGTCGAGAGAAAAGGACGAGGAACGTCGACAAGGCAAGAATAGAAAAAGATAAAATTATAAAGGAAACTCACGCTGAACAAGTATCCGCATGAGCATGCTCCTATTTATTTTTTTTATAATTTTATTTTATTCCTTACACTGACCTTCGTATGGATACTAACAATAAGTATACATTCTCAATATCGATGAGAAATAAATCGGTTTGAAAGTATGCATGAGATCCTTTATATTACAATACATTTTATTTATTCGTACTTTATATTTCATTTATCTACAGAATACTTTATTTTACGTTCCATTCGATGATGGGCTTTGAAGGAAAATGCTCCAACGATAAATTTTTTTTATGTTTAACAATATAAATACAATGATTTTACTATTCATTTTAAAATAAAGTATTTTATATCTCACAGTCTTTATTTTTATTTTTCATTTAAATAAAAATTAATTTCAATATTGATAAAACTAATAGAAAAATATGAAGTTTTTACTTCAACTGCTGATCTCAGATCGTTAAAAAACATTTAAAATTTTGATAAAATATGATTTAGTCAAAGGCTTGCAATATAAGATTTTTAGTGTGGAATAAAAAATAAATTTTTTTACAAAAATATAAAGTCCGAGAAGGAAAACTCTGCTAAGAGTCTCTGTTATACAAAGTCTGCACGGAAAAAATTATGTAATAAATTAAACTCTACAACTGTGGGTAAAATGGGGCGAGATCGAATCATTACTCTTCTGTTTCTAAATATTGTTTGGTTATGGAGTAAAAAATACTCAATTTTCAGTAAATATTAAACCGTGGATTACTGTAGTAGGGTTAATTTAAAAAAAAAAAATTCTCCGTATTAGATAAAGCAAAAAAAATTTTTTTTATTTAATTTAAAAAAATTCTACAGCCACAAGATTTGGATCTACTGCTGGAATTTTGAGGATCATCTTATTCTTAACTTCACTTAAAAAAAAAAAACCGCTGACCCGAGTGTCGAGAAGTAATGGATCTACCGATATATGCACATTGACATAATATTGAAAAAGTCGACAGAAATATTGAGTTGATAAATTCTTATTCTGAATATCGAGTAGTATTAATGCAATATCGATAATAAAATTCAGAGAGACGTAACATACTTTAAGAATTACATATATGTATGTACATTGTACTCACTATAAAAATATCGCTATGTACATTTAATATATACACTACTTATATGACGTACGATTAATATATACATCTCATATTATTTGTGTATAATGATTTATTTATTGTTGATCAATATGTGCATTGTGGATTGTAGTACACAAGTCATTTCTCATTATGGTCTTGAGTAAATATTTCATGATGCACAAATATGTACACAGTTTAAAATTAACAAGACCTTTCTAATGTTATTTAATCAAACATTATATTGTATAGTAGATTTAAAAGTAGATAAAAAATTATTTGGCAAGTGAAATTCTAAAATACATAAATTAGCGAACCGGATTTTAATCGGATAGCAACGTGATTTCCCTCGGCGGCCTTTAGTTCTCAGAACAATTAATTGTGCACTATTTTTCACGACTGTATGACTGTACAATTTACTACGTAGTTAAAAAAAAAAAAAAGAAAAAAAATTTATAAATTCTTAATCCCTGTTGACCGTCTGGTGCATGAAATGACTGAGGTCCTTTGAGGCCATCAACGGCTTCTCTATTCAATTAAAACATCCTCACAATAAAAAATTATTTCATTTTACTTTAATTATCTTTATTGTGAAAAAAAATAAAATCTCGTCTAGATTAAAATTATTAACGTAATTGTATAAAGAATAAAGAAGACATTTAATTAAGATTTTTTAATTCCACGAGCAATATATTTATTTATTTATTTATATTTGCACAGATATATAAATAAATAATTCATGACAAAGGACAATATAAAATTCGTCTCAATGCTAAACAAGTTGTCGAAAAAAAATTCACACGAAGAGTTTTAAAAAAGTTGGATGTTATTTTTTTTTTGGTTTTCGGTAAAAAAAATTAACTTTTTCGAAGAGATTAAATATTCACACTCATGTATATAATTAAACATTGAGAAAGCTAAAATCCTAAGAGAGTGTGTATTTTTATATGTGTGGATGGGTATAAATATGTAATGTATGTGTTTGATTGTACGTGAGTGTGTGAAATTCAAGAATGAAGTGAAACGAGAACGACAAGACAACGGCGATGTAAGTATACGTATAAGCTCGAGGTGAACTGCGGTTTCAGCACTATCCTATGTACCAACTACTTTAAAACTTTTATATACATATACATGTATATATTTACTATGTATATATATGTACTAGAACCGGGACTAGGGCTATAGGGTGATTCAGTTGATAGAAAAGAAAAAAAAGATTAAAGATTTAAGACCCCATTGAAATGTTTGTCTTGTATTTATTATTTAAAGCTAAATAATAATAACTCTGTAAAATATTTTATAATTTAAAATGTATGGTAGCTTATAAAATGACATGTACAGTGGACAGGTAGTACATATTTTAAGAGTTTATTCAAAGGGTCTGGGCTGTATTTTTAGACCTTAAAAATCAGTATAAATTTAGTCTCAATATGTTTGTATAGGCGGTGGTTGTTGTATTGGTCATGTCCTGGCGGTCGTCATGGTATCAAAAGTACTACTGAGAGTAGTAAACAGGGTTTTTTCGGTGAAGGGTGCGAGGGTTTGAGGAAGTCGTGGTTCAAGTCTCTTCTTCTCTTTTGTCCTTGTACTCGATCCTCATCCTGCTGACTCTTTTTATTTTATTTATTTTTAAATATTTTTTCTCTTTCACACACGTCCACACCCACAGTTTCTCAGCACATCATCGCTCTTCACTGTCGGCTATTTCCGGGCAAAACCAACCGGACAAGACCTCAGGCGATCGAAAATGTACCATCCAAGCACGAGTTACTTCTATTTTATGTATAAATATAAGGTTTCCTTTTTAATCATATACACATATATTGAGATTATTTTCCGCATGATATTTTGTTGCATAGATAATAATAATAATAATAATAATAATAATAATAATAATAATAATAATAATAATAATAATAATAATAATAATAATAATAATAATAATAATAATAATAATAATAATAATAATAATAATGACAAAAGTAATGCATCTGATGATATAATGAGTAATGTTTCGAGTTTAAAATTACCAATAAAAATATTTATCACTGGCTTGGAAATTAAAAAAAAAAATTTTAATTGTCAAAACATTTCCCATGAGAATACAAAAGCATTGGCGGCAATATACTAAAACTCGACTGATGTTAATTTTTACCGTGAACGAGTGGAGGTTAAGAAGCCCTGAAGGCTAACGACCGACGAGTAATTCAAGAAAAAGGGGTTAAGTGAACAAGAGAGAAGGATTGAGACGGGCAAGTAAAGACCAAGACCAAGACCGTTGAGAGTTTAACTCACTCGAAGGAAAAAAAACGCACCCTAGCACCCTGCGAACAAGTCGGGAACAAAAAAATTCACCTCGTTCCCTACGTCCTGTGTAGAGTCAGGACTAAAAATAATAATAATGAAAAAAAGAAAAAATAAATAAAGAAGGAATTTTATTTTCTCTTTTGTCAATTCTCAGGTATTACCTCATGGTGGTCTTTCTCACCCTGCTAATGAACTCGACTTTCAAAGTAATCCAGATACATTTTTTTTTCCCCTTTTAATTTTTTTAGTTCGAGACCTTTGATTTTTTAAATTAATCATTTAATTTTTTTTTTCCAATATTTATTATTTTTTTTTTTCAAAAATAATAAATTTGTTTATTTAATAGATCTCATATAAATACATATATATTTATACTAAGTAACATACATAAATAAAAATGAATGTTTTAAATATGTGGACAAATATTTATTTTAGCTTAAAGAAAGATAACGTAAATATTTTTGTAAATTTGGTGGAAATATTTTTTTTCGAGCATTTACTGCGTAGAAAATGTAGAGAGATTACTACAAATACAACTAAAAATATATATAGTGCATGAGCAAGTGTTTAGAAAATGTTGAAGATCTCCCCGTAGATCTCATAGACCCAAAGATTTTATAAAAAAAAAAATATACACTGTTTAGTATGTTCCTATTCTGCGGAAATCATGTGTATCTATATCGTGTGTCATGAGGTTTAGATTCTGGGTGCTCTGTGTGGTAGGATTAAAAAAATAAAGAAATGCGTTTTGAATGGACTTTTGAAGAAACTCAGTCACTCGACTACGTATTAAAGCTTTTGAAAATATATGAAACGAACATAATATCCTTTAAGACTTATATAAGTTTCTTTTATCATCTGGAATTACTTACACATAAGGAGAATAAAACGTAAATCTTGAATTTAATATCGGCAATGTTAACTGAATTAACTGTATAGTAAATAAAATCAAACATAATTAAATTACGATAATTTAATTTAAGTCGTTAAAGCTTTGCATCAGTTAAAATGGACTCGAGTAAAATTTACTCGATTCCCAAAAAAATAAAAAATAAAATAAAATGAGTGAGTGGAAAAAAAAAAATTACAGAGACGAAAGAGTGACGATTCGATTTCCGATAATTAGCGTCAGAGTGAACGATTTCCCGAACTCTATATTTTTTTTTTTTTTTTTCAATTTAGTTGTGTCTGGCGTGGCAATGTTGAGAGTGAGGACGAGGATCGCCATCCATATCCTCTTGGTCAGGCATTCTGGCTGCCACGAAATAAAACAGAGCCGAGGGAATGAGGGCTTTCGAAAAAAGTGCGAGAGAGTTTCAAAGAAAAAAAACATTTAAAAAAAAAAAAAAAAAAAAAAAAATAATAATAATAATAATAATAATAATAATAATAATAATAATAATAATAATAATAATAATAATAATAATAATAATAATAATAATAATAATAATAATAATAAAAGTGAAAGAGAGAAAAAGAAAAGAAATTATAAGAGAAGAAAAAAGGACAAGTTCAATAGGTCCGACATGGTTCTCGAGTGTCCAAAAGCCTGTGAGTGCATTTTCGGTTGATCGTTTTTTTTTTTTTTTTTTTTTTTTTTTTGTTGTGTATGTTGTGCACGTCAAGCAAGTTTCTCTTCTCTCTACTCTATACCACTATACCAGTGGTGTATTTCATCCCCTCTGACCTGATCCTAAAGCCTTGAAAAAGTCCCTTACATTACACTTTTAGGTTTCGAATTCTGCAGTCTACCTCTACCCTAAATATGTATATATATATATATATATATATATATATATATATATATATATATATAGTTATGAATGACACGAACTTATAACTTTTAACGACGATTTTGAAAACTACTTGAAATGTTTCGGAATTACTAGTAATTACCTAATGATATTTTTTTGGATTTTTATGAAAAAAAAATTAAATTACAGAATTTACTTTTATTTTGGTTTTAATTAAATTTTGCTTCTGATTAAAATTAAATTTATCGTGAAAATGATGAATATGAGATTTAATTTGTTTATTATTTTTTTAAAAGATAATGATCAAATTTTTTGACTTCACTTCTCATTTTATATTCTTACAATAATTTATAAAGAAATAAATGACGGGGATTTAGTCAATAATAATATTAAGCCGGAATAATTGGTACTTGAGAAATAATTAGGGCACTTGCACTATAAGTTAATAATTAACAATCAAACAATTATTACCATAATAACAATAAATTTATGTATACATGTATATATGTACCTATATATTAGTAGCCGTATTAATTCAATATTAGCCGAGTAAGTTAACCGGTGTAAAATGAGCAACCGGATGAAACTCGATAAGCCAAAGAGACTGACTAGTTTGTTGCATAACCCAAGTTTTTGCCACAGGTTAAACTACACCGGTATTAGATCGAATTAAATTAAGATTAAAACAAAAACTGTAAATAATTTTATTTAGCGTTTGTTTTTTTTTTAAACATTTATTACTAGTTTTTTTTTTTTTTTTTTAGGGTAAGCAATTTATCCAAACTCGTCTAATGAATTTATTGCAATCCAATAGTGAAATTATTGACCTTTTTAAATCCCGAAAATAAATGACTGGATTAAAAGAATCGACAACCGCAAATGTTAGTTATTTTCTATTTTTAGATTTTTTTACTCTATATATATATATATATATATATTATATATATAGAGTGATTCGAATGGTTAATGTTGAATGGAAGAGGGTAAAGAGCTTCTTGGTGATTTACTTCAGTATTTCCGTTTATTGTCAATGTGCGGAAAACTCGATAAAAATTATATTTCCATGTATTTTACCTTATATTTAATCATTTTCGCATCAATTATATTCGTCATATACTTATTTCCATGCAATTTAAATCTATTAATACACTGCTTTAAGAGGGGTGTTAAATATGGACTCAATTTAACACTGCGTGGTGTTGGAATAAAACAACACTGGCGTATGCAGTGTAATTTGATGGTGTTAAATCGGTGTGAAAAAAATCCACTTTAAGAAATTAGAACAAAAAAACATGTAATGATCCTGGAGTTAGCAGCTAATTAACAATTTTTGGATTTCTTTCTCAATAAATAAATTACAAAAAAAAAAAATAAAAATATGCACATGTAGAAAATTTTAAAAACTACAAGTGCAATTTTTTAAATAATTTTTTTTTTATAATTTATCGTTTGAAAAAAATCTAAATAACTAAAAATATTTTCAAGATGAATAAATATTTTAACACCGGTAAAGAATATTTACACCGGCGCGGTGTTGAAATTTAACACCGAAAATTTTAATACCTAGACCGCCTGGACTTACCCCGTTTTTTTTACAGTGTATGAAAATTTTCCATTTCTCTATTTATGAAAAAGAAAAAGTCATAAAGTATTAAACGAAAATATTGAAATAAAATTTAAATTCGCAATACTTGAGTTTATGGCTTACATTATTTTTATTATTGTAACTGCAATATAAAAGTATGTTTACTGTTTACTGTTACTTGAGTAAATATATAAAAACATGAAATATGTAATTTTTGATCTAATGTTTATATTTTTAAACATAAAAAAGCTATATATTCATAAAAGCACCTGCTTCACTCGAGGACGGAACGAAAAAACGTTACATACCCAACAACATTAGTATACAACTGCCGTGTATATTTTTCCCCCAAGTTATTCGTTCAGAGCAGCAACCAGGGATTCTCAACATCAAGATCATTAGAGGCTCTCTTTGAACCTAACTCACTTTACAACTTACTCGAGTAATATTTTCCAAATATAAGCAAAAAAAAAAAAACCAATTCAACTTTAAAAAAGTTACACTACAAGTTTTTTCTCATTTACGTTACAATAAAAAATATTTCAATTTTTCAAATAACAATAAAATAAAATTACCGATTCGGGTGATGTAAAGTAATTTCGTATTTTAAGAATTTTTTTAGAGCTCACCCCCATGAAAAAAATTTATAAAAAAAATGTATGTTGATATAAAAAAAAAGTATATTTTTCATATAAAAAAAACTATCAAAAATACATAAAAAATATATAAATATATATAAAATATGTTAAAAAAAATATATTTTAAATAGCTAACTTTTGGCCGATTTTCGTATATATTAAAAATATATCTTAGAATATATAAAAAATACATGTATAAAAATATAATAAAAATATATTTTTTCAATAATTTTTTTATATTTTTTTTACCTAGGTTGTTGGTTAAATTAAAAATATATTTTTTATGTAAACTTTTTTATATTTTCATAATTATATATTTTATATATTCTAAGCTATATTTTTAATATATACGAAAATCGGCCAAAAGTTAGCTATTCATAATATATTTTTTTCACATATTTTATATATATTTGTATATTTTTTTTTATATTTTATTTATAAATTTTTTTCAAAGGGGCAGTATGTCATTGTCATTATGTATTTTTATTTTTATCTTAATATTTCGAGCTAGAAAATATATTTTGCATTATGGAATTGTATTCTCTTTATTTTTTTAAATTTATTGCTGCGACTTCGTAACGTAAATGTGTTGGTGTAAAAATGAAATCATTAATAAGATGTAATAATTTTCCAGTTTTAAACAACTGTTACATTCGTTTACTATAAAAAAATTATAATTATTCAAATTTAATTTATAAAACAATACCGCTTTTTATAAATTTATTACTTACATCCGCAAAAAAGTTACAGTTATAACAGCTCGCGCTGCTGTTGTGCTTCCGGCCTGACCTGCTCAATTCTCACATTCGTTTTAACTGAATTATAATTATTTTTAATAATAATATTTAGCGCACACGAAAAAGTATACTTTGTTTCATAAATTTAAGAGTAAAAATAAAACTCAAAAAATTACCCAGTATTAAATAAATTTTCTTTTACCCATAATTTTATCTCTTCTTATTTAATTTATTTTTTTCTGTATTTTGTAATTGAAATAAAACATTTTTTTTTAGCAAATCAAAATTTTCCATAAATTGAAAAAATTTACGTTTAAATTTTTATTAAAGCGTTATATTTTTGAAGACCAAGAAAAATTGATTGGAAAAAAGTGTAATTCGAACCTATTAATTATAATTTTTTGATGACTCAGGCAATTCAAACCTCATTCCAACGTATTGAGAAAAAAAAAAAACAATCATAAGTTTCTCTGTAAAATTCACTTTTGGCAGACTTTCTTCTAGGAAAGTAAATCCGAATCAATTAATTTTAAAAACGTTCAATATAATGGGCAACATGAGACGGCCAAAAAAAAAAGATAAAAGTAAAAATAAAAAAAAAGCCGTTAGAGAAATGATGAAATTTATTGATGGTTCGGAAATTGAAGAAACCAGAAAAGAAGACCTACACTAAACTAAACCGTACACCATAAGTGTATAAGAAGGCATTAATCAGAATGGCGTGTGCCACCTTGTAAAACAGCTGACTCAACGTTTCTATCGTTGGTGGTGAAACAGCTGGCAGTAGTTGTGTAGTAAAGTATAATCAAAAGACCCAAAAGCACTCTCTCTCTATAACTTTTTATTTTATGTATGTATGTATGTATTTATCTTATTCCATATGATCCGTCTACACTACAGAATATTTTTCAGTTTAGGTTTAAGCCCCTCTACTTATACCATACTACATACCGACAGTCCAATAGTCCAGCGAATACAGATGAGAGATGAACAACATACCTGCTGGCTGGCATATAGCTGCCTGCAGTTGATCTAGCTCACAACCAGCATATCTCAGGTATATTTCCTATCTCCCCATCACACCGTTTTAACTAAATAACAGATTGATCTTCAGACTAAACGTCGGAAATTTAAACTCCTGAGCCCTGTAAATAAAACTCAAAGCCGGCTGTCAAAACCAGAAGTGCACATCGAAAGGTGACGGAAACTTCCTTACACTTTGGGGAATTTTCCTTCGATTAATATTGATTATGTTCATACATTGACTATATATAAATATATAAATACATATAGCGAGTGCTCAATTTACAGTTCGACTTGTAGAATTTTTCCTCATAGGGTAGTGCAACTGTTACACGCTTCGGCACGTGGGAAAATCGACCACCGTTTGCTTCCGCCCTGTAACGACTTTCGCTTTTTTTATATTTTTTTTTTCCATACCTCGCGTCTCACTCTTCCGATGAATCGAGTTTTCATGTACATGGGAATTTGCATCTGGAGATTTAATGCGCTTTTCGATAAAAGCTTTGAACGTTCATGTTTTTCCTGGTTTTTGTTATTATTTTTTTTATTATTCTTCAAAAACCATTTGCCATTTTTTTCATACACAAAAAAAATTAATTAATGTGTTTTTTCACATATTTATTTTTACTTCAAGTACTTATATATTTTTTTTATTTATATTATAAGATGTCGGTTCATATATAATGGAAATAATTGAATAGACGTAATTGACCTAAATATTATTTCTAGGTAATCAATGGTATCACTTGTTAAATAATTAGTATATTTATATCGTCAACCTTATATTACCAAACAACCCTTGTTTGCGTCACAATTTTCTCCCCTTTATTTTTTTTATCTATTAATATAACAGATTGATAGTAAACACATAAATATCACGATATAAAAAAAAGAAAATTTTCTGACTTATTATTTTCTTTTTGTTATCTCAGGCCATAATTTATCGTTTAATATTTTGTTTCATTTATGTTTTGTACATTTATTTATTTTTATGTGTGTATATATAAACATATATATGTATACATACATAAATACCCTGGATTTGATTTATATTAATGGAGAAGATGCTTCTGAATGTACATTAAGGCCTTGATAATGATGTCAAGGTAAAATATATCCAAATTTCTCCAGTAGAAATTTAAAAACTTTTTAATTTATTATTTTTTTTTTGTACTCGCTGTTGCTTTTTTTTAAACGTTTGATTTTTTTTTCTCACCTCGACCACATCCACACGTTCGCAAAAGATTTTTATGTCCACATGTACACACGTAGGATGTACGTATGTATGTCATACAAAGGGAAAAAGACGGTGAAGAATAATCGAGTAGAATTTTTGTGGAGAAAAGATATGGAGTGTAAAAGTAAGCACATCGTACATGGCCAACGTTTATTCAAGTCTGCACGCGGGGCCCTTACTATATATTCCAGGAGTGCCCACTCGACCTCCTTTTCTTCTACTGCCTCTTCTTCCTATCTATCTTTATCTCTCTCTTCTTCTTCCTCTTCCTCTTTTTCCTCCTCATCGTCATCCTTGTCTTCATTCTCATCTTCCTCTTCTATTGCTTTTAAGTCACGCGGTTTTGTTTATCATCGCGTTACGTCAAAAAAATAATAAATCATAATTTTTAAGAAAAAAACTTTTTACTTAGAACAAGGGGTAAGTTGGTCACTTCAGGTAATTGGACTCAAATTTTTAGTAAATAAAAAAAAAATGAAAATTTTAAATAAAATAAAAGTACAGGTAAAATGGACCTCTGTAATTAAAAAATCCTGGTCAAAATTTTTCAGTGGCTGTATTGCCTGGGGGAGGTCAATTTATTCCATCAACCCTTAGGTCGTAAATAAAACTTCTGAATAAAAAAAAAAAAAAATTTCTCTTAAACGGTGTCTCATTTTTTTCGGGTATAAAAGAATTACTTTATATTTAATAAATTCAAAAAAAAATTCTGCAGAATAAAATTCAACAAATGTAGGATTTAATGAAAATTTAAGTGTGCTCACAACTTATGATCTTGGGGAATATCGTAATAAAGTATTGATAACTAAAAAATACATGGGCGTGTTTTCTATAAAAACGAAACACGGTGAAAGAGGAGAGAACTCACCCGCGACTTTTTGACTTGTTTGGTATTGCCGTGAAACGGCATAACAACAAACAGTAACCAGCAATACTGCGATATGGCAACGACAACTACACAACCAATACTTGACCCCGATTGGGCTGTCATGGAGTACTTTGTTGATATTATATATTGGAGAAATTTTGTGTATATGCATTTGGATGGTGCATACCACTCGCTGCGAAAACGTATTCATTTCATCCTCGGACACTGTCGGGCGTAAATTTTACGGTTCGCGATGCATCCGATTGTTTTTTCACCATACATACAGATGCAGATATTAAGTCAATAATATATATATATATATACTCATATTTAT
Organism: Microplitis demolitor; assembly: GCF_026212275.2. Lineage (NCBI taxonomy): Eukaryota > Metazoa > Arthropoda > Insecta > Hymenoptera > Braconidae > Microplitis > Microplitis demolitor. The sequence goes on along the minus strand of NC_068545.1, from coordinate 22,450,764 downwards.
TCATTTATATATACATATATATGTATGTTTGTAAATTATAAATTTGTCTCTTTCTCTTTTTGGCAATGTAGGTGCGGCAACCCAACCAGGAATTATAATTTCGGTGTCAATGTTTCGTTTAATGTAAAAAAGTCAATGAAAAAAAAATTACACTCATCGATAATATATTTTATTCCTTTTTTTATCAATTCGCGTAAAAGGAAATGAAAAAAAAAAAATTAATAATTCAAAAAAAACATAAATCAATATACAATTAAAATATGTATTTGAAACGTTTTCTTATTAATTTTAATGAATTTGAAAAATTTTATTTCATTATTACTTTTTTAAATAAAAAGTTGTAAAGAGCTTTGATAGCTAAATTTTAGTTGATTATCTGTAAGCACGGTTACATAAAAAAATTTAATTATCCACGAACTTTATGGAATTTCCACTCTATCTCATTACAGATAAGGATCTGTATGCTTACATTTTTTTTTTATTTAATCTTGTTTTTATTTTTATTTATTTTTCTCTTTTTCTTTCATTTCTTTAGTCATAAAATCTCATTACTTGTCAAACGCGCGGCAGACTCAAGGGGAACACAAGCGAACGTAATAACAGCCACGTCCTCGTGTACACTTTGCCCATCCTACGCGACTATTCCAACATCCGGATATCGTTGGAACGAGGAAATCCATTTTCTAACGTCGACGGAAAATCTCTTGGAAATTTTCTATCCTTACAGATCTACTACACGCCGTATATACATATATATATATATATACGTTTTTTTCTCAACCATCTTATGTATAAGATGTCGATCTTATAAACCGGAAGTGGGCAGATATAAATTTGATTTGAACGTGAGTGCATCAGCGAATACGAGCAAAATAAAATAAAAAATAAGACCCAAGTTTTATTTTTAATCGTAAAAAATACGGGAGTATATTCCATTGATGTATAAACTTTTGTGCTTTACTTGCAAGTAATTTTTATACGAAGGGAATTCATAGATTTATATTTGATTAAATATTTATAATTGGATCAGTAATAAATAAAACTCTCGGTTCATTTTTCAATAAAAAATTCTTGACAAAATTCCGTGTTTTATTTATTTTTTGTTCATAAAATAAATCTCTGATTAATAAAATGGTTTAATTAATTTCTAAAGGTTTTTTATTAATTATTAACAATTTTTGATTTAATAAATTAGTTGCATGTATTTTGTGGAAATGGAATTATTTAAATGAAATCTCTCGTGATGGTAAAGCTGATGAAATAAATTTTTGAAATAAATATTAACTCAAAAAATTGATTATATTGAATAAAAATATGTTTTTTTTTTTTTTTATTGAAACGTATTTATATTAAATATACATGTATTTTTTTTTTTAAGAAATATTTTCAAAAATTCATTACTAAATTAGTTTATTTTAAATAAATATTTCGTTTTTTCAATGTGTAAGTATTGAAAATTAGAGATAAGTGTATCTGATATTTTTCATATTTGGCGGGAATAAAAGTTTAAATAAAGCTTTCGCGTTTTAAGAAAATGTTACTCTCTAAAAATGAATTAATGAAATTCTCGCGAATCAGTGAATAGTCGCTATTTCTACAGCTGTAGTATACCACTAATTCAACCAGTGGTATACTTACAGATGGGTCCCAATGAATATTCAATAATTTGAAAAAATTCAACTGATTCATTTTTAGAGAGTATAATTCTGTGAAAAAAAAAAAAAAAAAAAAAAAAAAGAACCGGTGTAAGTACACACTATCGGCATCAACCCTTTAAACGGTGGTAAAATAACATCGGTAGCGGTGTTGATATTTTTTCTCGTGTTAAAAAAAATAATTTTATTTTTTAAGTATCAAAAGTCGAATCGTATTTCAAATAAAAAAAAATTTTTTACGGTTTCGAAAAATAATGATATGACAGATTTATCAATTTATGAGAAAATCCAAAGAATATTTATCTGAAATTACATGTTAATGTTATTGTATAAAATATGGAAAAGAGATTTTTATGATTCAAATCAATTGGTGTAAGTTCATTTCTCCTTTTTTCATAGCGAGAGCTAACTGTTGATAATAAAAATAAAAATACCAAAATTCATAGTCTATTTATTTATAAATTTCATTTTAAATAAAAAAATAAAATTTCGAGCTATAAAATTATTATTTCGAACCGTAAAACCCTTATGGGTTGCGAAAATCATAAACATGAATTGTTAATTCGTTAAAATGAGTGTAACAATTTTCTAAATGGAGCTTCAGGTGACATGTTAATATTTTAATACATAGTACTTTTAAAAAATAAATATTTTTGTTTACAAATGCAATTTGATGAAATTTTCGGGCTTATAATTCAAATTAATCCACATTTTTAGCAAATAGAATAAACATCACTGAATATGTACTCAGCAAAAAATTTTTAAAAAATTGTCAGCGGTCTAGAGAAAGTTGGATAAGTAATAAAATAAAATGCAAATAATTGACACCCATTAAATAAAAGGGACATTTGACCTAAAATTTTCAATAAATCTACAGTTATTAAAAATGTAGACTTTATCGTAATGATTTATTAAGAAAAAAAAATTAAACGTACCGTTATCAATATAAATTATTATTCGAATTTAAAAATATAAGTTAAGTACAATTGTAATATATAATAAAATATCTCCTCTGAAGCGCTCGAAATAGCTTGTAAATTTACTCGGTACTTTCTCCGCGGTATTAACTTAAATTACGACTGTACTTATTTATTTGAATTACGATAAAAAAAAAATAGATAAAATTTTGAATTTTCAAGAAAAAAAAATAATAAAATAGAATAAATTGAATAAACGAAACGAAAAAACGATGAATAGAACCGATATTTGGTAAATAAAATAATTAATAAAACACAATAAAGCATTAGTGATATATGACACGAAATTATAGGGAAACAAAACGCTCGTGGCAAGGTCATAGTCGTCACAGTAATAAAATAGTCATTGGAATTGGACAGCTCGTGTTAAACAGTGATCACCAAACTCTCGTGTTTGGAGAGAGTTATAATATATTATAATAATAATAGTATAAGAGTGTGCGCGAGTTTATATATATTTTATGGCACGATCGTTAGTAACCGTGTCCGAATAGAGTCATCGACGTATTCCCGGTGAAAACGGACGCAAGGTCGATTCTGTACAAGTGTGTGATTGCGTGAATCACCATCATAGTATATATATATATATGATTACACGATTTAATTTGACTCGCCTATCGTCAAGGACCATTACGCATGCGTGTGACTCCCTGTCTACAGATCTCGGTCGCCGATTCAAGATCTCAAGCTCCGATTATTATTTTTATTACTCTCAGATCACGTGTATGGTCCCCATTCAATATTCCTAGATAAACTTTGATACGTTTTCATTTAAATTCCAGCTTACGCACGGTTATTTTTAACTTTTTTATTTTCTCCCTATACAATACTCTGTCAATTTAAATTCAAATTTTTATGTACCTGATGATCGTAACGTTTTTCGCAGAACAAAAACAATAAAGCAAAGTGAAGAGTAAAAAATCTACTGGATCTAGATTTCTGCAATGTTGCGCATATGCGCTAGTATGTCATCCGAAAATAGCAGCCACTCTCAACTACCCCTCAAGTAGTCAAATTACATAAATTTGAATAATTTTATTTATTATTAAATAGTAACTTAAAAAGTAAACTAGACACATCAAAAAACGTGTATTTGAGTACTCTCTTAAAATTAATCAGTGGAAATTTTTGAAAATCAGTGTATGTTCATTGATTTAATTAGTGATAGATTTGAGATTTGTGGGCTCTTCTGTGACCGAGTGGTCCAAGGCGACGATCAGTTCGCACTCGAAAATTCTCGTACTCGATAAACTTGGGACTATTTTTGCACTGATCGGAGTACTTTTCACTGATTCATTATATGAGAGTATGTTCAATTAATTTTGAAAATAATAAAAGTTGAATAATATTTTGTGCATTAGTATGCTGAGCACATTATTTATACTGGGTCGGGTATTTAGTATAGATGTTAATAAAAAATTTTAATGCGCCGACTCTCTTACGTTAAGAGTTATGTTTAAAAAAACCACATGGACTCTATCCATCACCTCAAATGCGCATGTTGAAGAAATTAAATTTCTTTAGGCAGCGATCCCCAGCGAGACGTTTAGTTTTAAAAAATATATATATATATATATATAACATACATGTACTCACATTTATATAAACATACAAGTAGCTTTATAATATGCGAGTAGACTGACGCCAGAATTTAACATACATACATGGATATATATGTATGTATGTATGTATGTATGTATATAAATATATAAATACATGTATCCACATATGGTCTGAGAATATAACGCAGCATACACAGAGATCTCTCGCACTTGTACTACTCACCACTCTCGGGGATCCGGGGAAAATTTATTCCCGACCTTTCCCGCCAAATTGCCACGTACATACTCTGGATTCTATGTACATACCTGCGGGACAAACAGTAAAAAATATTTATTACAAGTGGTGAAAAATATGAAAAATAAATACAAAAATAACAACGAAATATAAAAAAATAAAAATTGTATGTCCGATGATGTGTAGCCCAGTGATATATATGTACTTTTTTTTAAGCTTTCACAATGCACAACACACCAAAGTATATATGTATATACATGTGTGTATTGAAGTAGTTTATATACGGTCGTGCATACGAATATTCCCTGCAACAATGTTGTTATTATATACTTTTAAAGCCGATAAAAACGAACGATGTACAGTGGGAATGTGCACGACATAAAAATATAATAATACTAAAGTTTTTAAAATATAATTTCATTTTTTTTGCTTAACCATTTATATATATAATCATTAAAATTAAATTATAACAATAAATTTATCTGATTTATCTTTTTAAATTCTATTTTACTGGCGGTAAATTTTTTCTTTATGGTTTTTTTATTTCACTTTTTGTTATTTAATGAAAATAAAATACAACATTTTAATCATTTTAATATAAAGGGCAAGTCGAACCCAAATCAGCCCTTCGAGAAATTATTTCCATCATTAATATTTTTAAAAATTATTTTTACTTTCTTTAATTGAAAAATTAATCATCGACTTTCTTGGATCTAAGAATTTGATTACATTTTTTTTATAAGCCCTTGAAATCTATATTTTGAAATCAAAATTTTCAATTCTTGTGGTTTGATAACTGCCTAAATAGATCTTGATAATGAAAGAATGAATTCTAGGTATTAAAAATTTTTTTCTCACTCAATGTTTTAAATAATTAAGCTGATAATCTGATCTGTCAATATTAATTATGTGCTATGTGTATAATGAGGTACCATAAAAAAATATCTATGTACCCATACACATATATGTCAACATATATTGATATTAAATAAAGTTAAAGGGTACTTTGACCCATGAATAATGCGGTATAATGATGACAAAATTTATTCGAGCGACAAAAAGCATCTAATGGCTCCTCTATAACATGTCGTTTTCTGTACATATATATCTATATGTACATCATGCGCCCAGATATTGCTGATGATGGCTAAACGAGGGTTGATGGTATGGTTTAGCAATGACATTCCCTAGAGCAGCAACTCTTCGAGAGCATATCCGTAATATTTGGTACAGTGGAGTTGTCGTAGTCCATAGTCAGTAGTCAGTAGTCCTCCGTGCTGGTCGTTTCCTAACTGCGGATAATAAAATGGGTCATGAAATACCAGTCTCTCCACTATGAATATAACCAAATGCAATACTAAACTACGGTTGGATTGACGTTGACTATTTTCCGCGCTCGTTACCTTCAATACTGAAACGCTAGATGAGTTATTTTTTCGGATAGATGGATGAATGGATAGATCGTCGGTTGATGCATGTGTCTGTGCTGATACATACAGACAAACAAATCTATCTTACTAAAATATATATATTTATTTATATATATAAATAAAAAAAAATGTAAAAAAATATGTTGAAAAAAATTTTATACCAAAAAAAATATACGAGGGATTTGCGGCGATGAAAGCGTGGAAACATCATATACTTTTTACAATTAATTAATGTTTACTTTCGTTGGTGGAAAAAAAAAAACAAAAAAAAATATGCATCACTGATAAAAAATATTTTTACAGAGCGAGGATTTTTATTAAGGGCTCAGGGTAGTATGTTATTCGACATTAGTCTATTTAAATGTTTTTTATTTTCTGTTCAACATTTTTTGTTATTAAATTTCATAAAAAATATTATTGCAATAAACTTTTTATCGGTTGAAAAAAAAAATTTAACGTTTTCATATATATTCTGATAACAATGATATTCCACAAAAGAAAACCAATTTCAGACGTAATTAACGTCGGGATGATATATATAAAATAAAGAAATAAATAACTTAAGTAAGGGTAGAAAGAGTCGAGTTTCTTTAGCGATTTAACGGTCGATCAGCAGAGTACTAGTCGACTTTCTACGGCTCGTTTGAATATCCAGAGAGTACTTTGAGCCCATTATAGGGCATTTAAACCGAGTTTACTACACCAGCGAGCAGTTAACGCATCTTAAAACTAAACTCTCACTATTACGATACACTTTTCTTTAAACTGGAAAACCGTGACTATACACTACTGTATCATCAATAAAATTAACAATCTCACGCAGTCGTAGAATAATTCGCGCGAATAACTTTTTTTAGTCACTTTATTTTCTTTCCTCATTACGCGCTAACAACTTGTTTTAAAAACTCGCTAAAAGTTTTCGCCCAAAGCGAGAATTAGTATAAAATGAATTTTAATTAAAATAAAAATAATAATTAAATTTAAATTGACATCAATATACAGCATTTTATTTAAATTACATATTTAAAGTTAAAAGCATGCATTTGTGTAAATTAAATTATCCTACATGTTCCCCAGTGTTCTAGTACCTTGATGTACACTCGTGGTTACAAGCTCACTTCCACTCACAATAATAATGATAATAATAGTAATAATATAGCTCGTTGTATGTCGGCACGATGAAACTTGTTTTTCCCTTTCTCTCAATTGCTCGCTATTTCTACTTGACTTTTTCTCTCTTACTCAATAACCAACATACAACTTATTCCGATACAACCAACCGACTGAGCTAGACTGTATCCGCGTAATATACAGCTAAGCACAACATAAAGAGTTTTAGTGAGAGTGAGAATGAGAGTAAGAGTAAGAGTCGAGAGTAAGAGTGAGAGTAAGAGTAATCTCGGTACTTTCGTTTTAATTCTCGTTCAGTCAGTACGGGTGATGTCATAAATATTACCCAGCTCCATGACCTGAAATAATACTTTACTACATGATTTTGTGTAGCGAAAGGCTTCTACTCTACAATGCGCTCCTTTCCTTGCCTTTCTTTGCTATACAGTCTATGGATCGAGAATCTGGAACGCGTGTAATCGCTCAATCTGTCTTGTTCTGACAAAACGATCAAATTTGTACGGTGTTAAAAAAATTTTTTTTTGGTTTTCAAGGATAATTGTTATGGAAAAATTAATTTATTTTATACGAATTTCGATTTTTTAAATGAATAAAAATACTTGAGCATAATCTTTAATGAAAATAAAATGTGACTACTTCAAAATATATGTTTTATGTGTTTTATCAAGATGTCAAGGTGGATTTTAATTAAGAAAATTTTTAAATACAGTACTCATTTTTTTTTTAAATATTTTGATGAGGTTTTGATAATTTTGAGTTTATTAAAGACTTTCTATGAAATTTTAACGATGAAAATAATTTTTACACATAAAAAAAAAGTTTTCAATGAAAATTATTATTTTTCAAGAACAATAACCTATAACATTGATATATTTAAAAATAAATTGACTTATGAACAATGAAAAAAATTATTTATGGTAAAAATTGTTTTATCAATAGAATGGAATTTTAAACATAAATTAACTAATGTAGATTTATATCACTGTGCATTTAAGGGAAATAATGTAACAATTTTTATCGATTGGTAACTCAGGGAAATGTTGTTTTCACGAAAGTTAGTTTTTTCTCAGTGAACTTATTAGAAACTTCAATTTGTCTTAAATTTCGAAGGAAAGTTTTAACAGTATTTTTAAAATTTTAGTTTTTAGATCGAAGCATTTAAAATTCTTCAAGAATATTTTCATTTATTAAAAAAAAAAATTGAAAATGTTCAGACAAAACGCTGTAGTCGATCTACGGTATGTTATTATGATAAAACTATAGTACAACGTAATTCTGCTCTATTTTGATAAAAAGCTGTACCTCCAAATCCAACATTTTGCCAGAACAGTGCAAAGTTTTGGTAATATTGCACTAAAAAAAAATTAAATATTGAATATTAATACTCTCGAGTTTTAAATTTTCGTCACAAAAATTCCATATTTTTTCAGGATGTAAAAACTATCATATCTTTCATTTAAATTTTAGAATTCTCGTTTTTTTTTTGTTATTTTTACCGCAAAAAAATCCGAACTTCTGTGAAAAAATTTCCAAGTTACTGTGAATCAAATACGGGCGGGTGATTTTTTATTTATTTAATCCTCTGGGAATAAAGTTTATATACTATTCATAAAAAACAACTCCCAAGAGTGAAATATGAGTAGTAAAAATAATAAATATTTATATAAATCATTTATTTATGATTTCATAAAAAAAAAAAATTTTTTTTTAATTTTACTAATTAATGTAAATTTATTTCAACATTTAAGTTCCATAATCAAATCGGATTTCTTACGCTCCCAATTTTTCGCAGTATAATTAAATTATCGTTATTTCAGTAATTATATATAATTAAGTGGCATTAAAAAAACGTATCCAGCATTTATCGGACAAAACAGTAAATCCCATGGTAGAGAACGTTGTGTCAAAACCACGCAGCACACAAGTAAACTGTAAATTACTGAATAAAAGTACGGAGATTTTATTTTAAATCGATATCTATATTTATTATGAATATGTATATGTGTAATATATATGGATATATGTAAATTAGTATAAGAGTATGTATGATGTGGAAATGTAGTAGACCTGGTTCTAATAGTCTGCTCAATGTGGTCTACTGCAAGTGTACTCTTTGGTGTTTGATGGTAATATATAATCGTGTGCACTGACGATACACGTTCATTATGGGAGAATAAATTAACAGATAACTATTCTATTATTATATGTACGTACCGACTAGTCTATACCACAAGAGTATAAATAAGATATAATATAACAGTACGTACAGAGAAAGTGAGCTGCTTATATTTACTATTGCGTTGCGTCATTCATCATTTCCTGCTTGTCAATATCACCGGAGGCAATTCTCGATAAATTTATATGTGAATTTATTTATACATGTCTGATGATGTGAGACTGTAACTAATATCTCAGACTTACGATATTAATCTATGGCTCATCGATTTTATCACTTTATCAACGGTATATTATTCATATTTATGATTATCATCAACATCTTTATTGGCTTGATTTATTTGTTATTTCATTAATTATCATATCAATTTATTTCACAATTAATATAAATTATTTTTTTATTGTTATTATTAGTTTAGATTTTTTGGCTGAACAAAATTTATTTTGAAGATAATTTTTGTGGTTGGGTGACGAAAAAGTTTAGAATAGGATTTTTATATAGAGACATTCAGCTCGTAAGATAATTTTATATAAATTTTTCGTGGGTCATTAGAATACCGGAAATTTTTTGAAAATTTTTATAAATGTTTGTTAAAACTTGAAAAATTATTTCATGAGTGTTTTTCGGTATTGAAATGTCTAATGACCCATAAAAAATTTATATAAAAATTTATTATTAATTTGTGAGATGAATGTCTATGTATGAGAATCTTTACACTGTAATAAATCGAGAGTAAATTCGGAGTGATCTGGATTTTAATTAAATCCGCATTCACTTCGATTCGGAGTTTTGATAATTAAATAAACCCTCCTTCAGAGGGAATTTTACTCCAAGGGGATTTAATAAATAAACAGTCATCCGCTCCGAATTCACTCCGCGAGTATTCATTGTATGTTGAATTTCATTCATATTGTGAAAATGAATTCAGATAAATTTTTCGAAAAAAAAAATAAATTCATATAATTCAAAATATTTGATCAATTAAAAAAAAAATTAACTCAATATTCTTTAATGATTCATTATGAAAAATTACTTTAGGGTTCATAAATGTCGTAATATTGAACTCAGTTAATAAAAATTAGCGGAGAATAATTTATTGAGTAATAAATTTATTTAATTAAAAAAAAAAATGATCAATTAAAAAGTAAAAAATCAAACCCATGTGCTTATACTTCTTATCACTTCGGGATCCCAGTGTTCTCGCGGCATTTTAATTTCAAAACTTTTTTAAACTTAATTAATTGGAAATTAAATTTTTCTCTGGATTTTTTCTCAAATTATTTTATCAAGTTATTCAGGCTATTAAAAAAATAAACTTTATTTCCGGACATTCCAATGAATTATTTTTAAAAAAATTCTAATTAAATTCAAAGCTTTATATTCGTATTATTTTTTTTCAAGGTCGGCTAATTCACCCCCGTAAATTTGAAAGCTAAGTTACAAAAAAAAAAATATAAAAAACAACCCCATTGGTAAATGTTAGAGATATTCACTCTCATTAATTGATTCAAAGGATAATAAATGATAAGAATAAAACGTGATTTGAGTTGCGATTTACTTTTTCAGCTCGACGAGCTGGTATTACGATCAATTGGATCCATTTGAAAAATTACCAATGACGGTTTGAAAAAGAGGGCGTGTCAAACTCGACTCTGTTTATAGAACCCAACTCTCTCAGTTCGAGTATGAGCATTTACCGATGTCATATATGTACATAGCTAGTAGTTATACTCTACTACATTCATATTAGATTTATATATAAATCCATATATAGTCAGTATAAATGAATAGAACTTAATGTAATCCCTTATCATGAATTCGTGACGGGATTGAGTGATCTATCAATCTATAAAACATGTCATGAAGGGTGTGTGGTTTTTCAAGACATGCTCGGAATTGAGACAATATAATTAATCAGCACTGAAATATTAATTTCAAAAAATCTTTCGAATCGATTAATCATTTAAGTAATAATTTGAATCCTCTCTTTTTTTTAATTTACTTGAAATTATATAATTTTTTTCTTTATAAATTATTTTTATTCGATGCACACTTTGAAAATTTTTATGTCAAAATTTTATAACAAAGTGTAAAAAGTCAAAATCTATAACTTTTGTATACCTTAAAATTATGATTCAATGGTATTGTAAAAACATTATTATAGTAAATTTAAATTATCATATGCCAATGAAACAGATAAATTATGAATTTTAAATTTCATTCAAAATTTATAATGGAAAGTAAAAATTAAAGGTTAAAATAATATATTATTGCAAGCGAGTATAAACTTGGAAGTACATAAATACAAAATATGATTTATAGAATAGTGTCTACCACTAGGTGGTAATAAATAATTATGATATTTATTTTTTTAAATTAAATGACAAAGTTGTTTTAATTTTGATTTTAATACGTTTTTGTCATAAAATTACAATTATTTCTTGTCAAGTGTTTTGACATTTCAAAAATTTATGACGGAAAAAATATTATGCAGAATGACTGTAGCTGAGTAAATAAAATAGAAACGGTAAAAAATTCAAGTGATTTTTTTTTCTGGTGTAAAATTGCGTACTAATTATTTAGTAATAGATAACATCTTAATAACTTTTTTTCTACTAAATAAAAGAGAAGAATTTTTTCGAATTAACTTTTATTTCATACGTTAATGCAACATTTATTTGAATTCTAGTAGAAAATTAATATAAAGACTTTATTGTACGTCACTGAAATAAAATGTATTAATAAAAGAATTTTAAAGTTAGCACTATCAGTAGTAATAGTCTACAGAAAAGTTCAAATTCTTTCTCAAAAATTGAAATGTTTTGTATAAAAATCAAAATTTTGAAATAAGGGATATAAATTTCCGTGTAGAAAAAATTTGTACGAAAAATTTTCGAAAAAAATTCATAACTGAACTTTCAAATTTGAAACAACTCTGAGCTTTGAGTTGATCATTTTTGGAACTTTGAAAAAATTCAAAAGTAAAAAAATTTTCAACTAAGTACTTTTTAGGAATTTTTCAACTTGAAAATTTAGCTGGTTTGAAGAACATTAGAAGACAGGTTTCGAAATATATTATCAACGTTTTTCGACTCTTTACAACTTCTCAAGAATAAGGTCTGAAAGTTGAAAAATTTTTTACTCGAATTTTTTTAAAATTCCAAAAATGATCAACTCAAAGTACGGAATTATCTCAAATTTTGAATTCATCGTTATGAATTTTTTTTTAACGAAATTTTTTTTACATTTTTTTTTTAGTAGACGGTAATTTTTAATTAAAAATTGAATTACGTCAATTGCCTATAGCTGCTATTACGAACTTTGTAACCCCATTTATTTATAAATACGCCGGAAAAAATTTTTCGAGCATTCTTACCAATTTATTTTATGCAAATTATGAATTATTTCCCAACAATGAAAAAATTGTATATCTTATAAATTAATCTTAAATTCCAATATAACTTTTATTAATAAATAAATATCTGATGAATAATTTCAATAGTCGCGTTAAATAAATTATGCAAAATTATTAAAATAATTTACATTCCTATTATTTATAATTGAGTGGAATGAACGTGAATTATCGATTAACATATCTATATAATAATAATAAAGAAAAAATGAATAAAAAATTCCGCGATCATCGATGCGTAAATCATGATGTAGATATGCGAACAAATAGACGCAATGGAGCGAAAATATTATAATAATACCAATAACAATAATATTAATAATAATCACAATAAAAAACAATTCCCTCTGAAAGTTCATCGATTGTTTTTTATATTCAATTTTTTTTTCTGTTAATGATTTACATATAACCACGCTATCAATTAACGTTTACTTATTGCTTTAGCACTTTCGAACTCTACAATTAGCTTATATGTAAATATTTATTTCCTCCGTGATGATTGATGATAATTAATTAACTCCCAATAATTTTTATTTATTTTTATTAAGTTTATGGCCTTGGCAATCGGTTTAAAATAAATTTTAAAAGTACATATATTTATATGTATACATATATATATATATATATATATATATATATATATATATATATATATATATATATATATGAGTTGATTATTAATTTTATGTAACTCATAATTCAATATGTCTATTAATATACTGTTAAAAGGTTTACGGAAAGGTAAAGTGAAATTACAAGATATATGCATGTATACATATCTATATATATTTATTTACGTTAGTATGTGTTACTTAAAAATTGGCTCAAGTTCCGTAACAGCAACTTTCTCACTATACAGAGATAGAGTATTGGATTCTTTGGCGGAAGTATAAGTGGGAGCAATTGAGGGCGAGTCACTTACGCAAGTTACCGGAAATATGTATATATTTAGTACTGTTCCTTTTATTCCATTAAAATGAAAATAAAAATTATATATAATTCAAATATTAAGACTACTTTGTAGCTAAATACTCAATTTAAAAATTTTTAGTAATAATACGGAGTCAAAAAAAATTCAAGGCTTCTGAACAGTTTAAAATTATTGAGAAAATTTAAAATACGTAAATTGAGAAAAATAATAAAATTCTAAAATAAAATTGATGATAGTGGAGAATTTATATGTAGAATAAATTAAACGTTGAATTTGTCCATAAAATAGTTTATGAGTCAGTGATTAATCTGAAGAAGCCTGAAATGTATAAGTAAGCTAGAGCAAACTGAGTAATTTGTATTTAAGATTGCTTGGGTAAGTTGACTTTTCTTAACTGAGAAACGGTTGAATTTAAAAGTCATAGCATAGCTGAGACGCTGAGAGTGCCGTGTAGACGAGAGTATAAGCAAGAAGAGTTTGCCAGTCCTGGGGAGCAACCAGTGGTTGCCTGAGGTCACAGTCAGTAGTTTATGCAGCTCAACGCTTAGCTGTCGTGACACAAATGCGCGAGCGATGAGCTACTCGTGTGTACATACTGGTGTTATATGTATCAGCCTACCATCTCAGTAATAGCGAAAAGATATAAAAATAATACACACTGAATTGACGAACAAGGGATGAAAAAGGTTGATACCAGGAGCTAGAGCCTCATGATCAATGGGATTGGGATAAAATTTACCCAAGAGTTTTATCGACTACTTTAAAAAGAGCTAGAGGTACTTGATATTGTAGATGACGACCCATACTCATACCCTCTAATAGTGGAACATATATATGTACTCCATCACATATTCACTGAATGCAAAGTCACGAATCCATATACTTTATACTTGGGTATATATATTTTACGGTACCGGGTTTCCGGCAAGTCGATATGCTACCAGCTTAAATATAAGTTGGCATATCCACCAGAGTATCCTGAAGAATATCTGCTTGGATGGCGCAAATGGGTTATAGAAAAGTAACTTCGCTTTTTTACTATTATCTACTAAAAAGAAAAAAAATTATTTTCTTTCTTCAGCACAAAAATAAACTCGACTATTTTTTTTTATCATTAAATCGTTTTATACTTTTAAAGAAATTTGATACTTTTTGCAGTTTTTTTTTTTTTTTTTTTTTTTTTTTCATTCAAATAAATCTGAGTTATTGGAACTTAAATTATTTTAATAATTCTATAGCTACATAGATTTTTTATTGCTACTCAAAATGTGTAATCAGAAGATAAGTGCACCATGATAGACGACTTCTAGATTCGGTAAAAAAAAAAAAAAAAAAAAAAAAAAAAAAAAAAAAAAATTATTTTCTTTTGAAAGTCAGCTTAAAAAAAATACTTCTCTATCTACTTCATTGAGCTCCAAAAAAATGTATATTGTAAAAATACTGATAGATAGTTACAGATTCGTTCAATATGTGATAAAAATATGAACAGTAATTGAAACGCAATAAAAGTTTTAAAGTACTATTATATATATGAGCCACAGACAAATTTCTTCGAAATAAATAAAAACCGTATGTTTAAATTATTAAAACCGATAAAAAGCTCAAAAAATATATGTATTGTACAATATCATTTTACATATTTAATATCACAATGCACTTCAATATTGAATAAAATGGATTTTTTTTTTTTCACTGAATTTATTATTTAAGTATATCGTAAAAAGCATAAAACCCCATATGTGCTAACAAATGTGTCCCTCGTGTATTAAATGCAATTACCTACGGTAAAAATCTATATAAACCGACATATTTGTCATAAATTTCATCAGACTGCCAGTGCAATAGACTTTTATCTATTATGATGATAATCATTTTTCTTATACCTACAATGATACATTATATCTTATATATATATATATATATATATATATATCCGAGTCAGAAAAATAATTTGATTTTGGCGTAATTTTAAAAAATTGAAAATAAAGTAAATCTAGCAAGACAAAACCAAGTCAAATTTAAAATCTTTTAGGAACAAATATAAAACATATTTTAAGATATGAAACCACATTCGGTTTTGACTAAATTTTCTTACTTAATACCGATTTACGCCAACTAAGTCTAATTCAGGTCACGGTGTCTTGAATTTTACTTAGTTGATTTAAATTTTTAAATTAAAAAGTCATATTGAAGTTAAAAAAAGTAAATGTGGCCAAAATCAGGTTGCACTGATAAAAATGGTGAAAAAAATGAGCTCAAAAAATGCTGTCGTCTAAACTTGAAACAGGAAGTTGAGTTGCCAAAAAATTATCATGCTACACTGAGAGAACAATTTATTTGAGCCAACTAAATAGATATATTTTACTAAACAAAATTACTTATTTCATTCAAATATATATTTGTTTATAGTTAACAAATCTTGGTTGAAAAAAATTCCACTACGGCTGAAATCATTATTTCATCCAAATAAACCATATCTTTGTCTCAAATAGATACTGATTGGGTTCCATTCAAATATGGGATTTATTTGCCTGAAACAAACCTCATTTAATTCAAATAAATTGTTCTCTCGGTGTACACTGTACAAAAACTATAATATATAGTCAAAAGTTATTGATAAATTGTAATGATTATTATTTGTCTAAATTAAGAATAATAGTCGAAGGTAAAAAATTTTTGGAGGCTGACAATAATAATTATAGTGCAGCATAATAATTTTTTGATAATTCAACTTCCTGTTTCTAGTTTGGTTGACAGCATAATAAATGTGTAACTAAGTCAGATGTAAGTCAAAAAAATTATGGCAGTAGAATTATCAATAAAGTTATTTTTTTGACCCGAGTATATATACTAGGATATAATCATTTTAGCGAGCACCAGTAAAAGCTACGCACGTGTTTAAACCGATCGCCAATAGGATTAAAGATTATAAATAAAGCATTAACTATTTTTTGTGTCCATCATCAGGATCTCGATTTATAAAATCTATCATCTCATAAATTATATCAGCGTGAAATATCTTAAACTATAAAATCTGTACACATAGTTTATATATTTTGATGTATCATCAAACCCAAAGTTATGAAGATCCCACTGACTGTGACTCTAGATTAACTGCATAGCAGCGTAAAAGAATCAGTGATATATTACTTATATATAGTTAACTTGGCGTGTAGTACGAGCAAGGGCTCTAAAGGTTCAACATTCTACAATAATAACAGCAAGTTAGGCTATATAATATCATCTTCAGTGAAGGCGAGTCGTAACGTCTATCGTCTTTTCTCTTATTCTATACCATCAACTACAACAACGATCATAGTGTAGAGTTTTGTGTAGAGCAAAACATAATATAAGAGTATATAAAACCAGATGAGAATGGAATGACGGCCGCGAGGAGAGACTGTATATATATATATATATATATATTGTATAATAAAATAAAATAATAAGAAGAGAAAAAGACTCGAGGCCACGGAGGTCTGCTTCGTGGAAGTCTCACACGTCCAGCAACCATTTTCTTCTTTCTTTTCTTATTATTCTTATGCTTAAGAACCTTCATTTCCCTTCTCTCTTTCTTCTTTTACATATTTACCTCATTCCTTATTTTATTCTTCCTCTTATATCTTTTTGCATTCGTCTAATACTTTTTTTTTCACATTATTCGCTTTCCGTAATATCTTCACTATTATCTTATTCGTATCGCACAAATTATTTACCGCGTTTTTTTCTATGGCCTAAAAAGTTATTTAGTTTCACGTACACTCATGGAAATGAATACTAATGCTCAGAACAGAAAAAAGGGTAAAACGGGTCTCCTAAAAAAATTTCGCGTTTTTTTCACTACTTCTTTATTTCAGTCTTTTAATAAGTATTTGGTATCAATATGAGCTAGACATGGAAAAAAATTTCAAGATTTTGGGCAAAATACTTCTTAAAAAAAAAAAAAAAAAAAAATTATATTCTTTTTGAAAGTAAATTTTATCCATGGCAAAAATAATCCTGACATAATATTTTGCATCAAAGAATTTAATAAAAAAAAAAAAATTAATTGATTTCAATTCGATTTTTTGGATCAATATATTTATGATAATTATTAAGAAATTAATTTCTTTGAGAAACATTTACCAGCCAAAGTATTATTTTCTCCAGTAATAAATAAAAGACGAAGAACTAAAAGGGCGAAGGCTGAAGGTTTATTTTTTTTATTCAAACTCTGCACACATTTTACAAACTACCGCCGAGATTTGCTATTCCCTTTATTCTTCATCTTTGTTGCGAGCTTCAATGCGATCTTGACATTCCATTCTACCTCTCACTCATACTTACAGGCATAAAAATCATCAACAGCACAACAATGTTTTTAAAATTTTATTTTTTTATTTTTAGTTGCAGGATAACTTTCTCCTTCATCTTCCCAGCTCTTTCATTCTTTATTAGGTAGATTTCTCATAGAAATCAAACTAATGTGATTGTCTTCATGATGTAACTTTTAGAAAATTTTGCCATTTTATGTCTCTATTCATCACCTAGTCATAAAAAAAAGAACCGCTGATTCAAAAGTTTATTTATATAACCCGCAATTTAGTGTCCAATGAATTCCGACTATCGTTTCTAATTGATTGCAAAGAAATTTTGTTCTTTTATTTTGTGAAGCAATTTGTACTTTACTCAAGTTAAGTTTGAATTCAAAGTAAAATTGGTAACATAGTTTACAAAAATTACTCTTTCAAATTTTATTGAATTAACTTTCATTTAATGATCTCAAAGTAACTCTTCAATAAAAAAAAAAAAGTCAAAATCTGTTACAAAATGAATTTCAAGCGTTCTTTAATTTTTTATGACCGGGAAAACCTGAAAAATGAACTTTACTGCGATTTCATATATCTTACAATTTGAAAATTTTTTTAAAAAGTGTATTTTTTAATAAAAAGTTATTTTAATTTCGTGAAATGTCTGTTACATCTCGTAAAACAAACTTTAATTATTTTTTGACATTTAAAAAAGAAATTTCATCTTTTCATTGGGGGAAAAGTCGGATGGGATAATTTTAAAAAATTGAAATTAATATTCATCATTTATAATTCATAACTTAATATGTATTTAATCGATGAAAGAAGTTTGTAGCTGGCAAAAAATATTACATAAAGAGGAAAAGAAAATGAGAATTGATAGGCGGAATTTAATGATCTCAGTGAGTTAAAATGGGGATTGATGTAACGACTACAGGGACGTTGATGGTTTGTGATGCCAGAATGTAAGCTAATGAGGGATCTACTAAGTAATTTAGAGAGATTCTTGTAGCACACTGTGTACATAAAGTTCAGGTGAATCTTAAAATTATTGGCTTTGCTGTTCTGTATCTGAGTAGGGACAACTAAACTACTGTGCAAGTACAAGTAAAAGGCCGACGGCTGGACTCAAACCATCAATCACTATCGTGAGACTGCATTTTTCGCTCGTCAAATTCTTTTATTACTATTTTTCTCTTAAAGATCTATACCTACCCTCTACCTATTTTCGACCTAAGGACAAGCTTCTAAATAGTTAATTCCACGAAAATATTTTTAGATAAATTTTTTTTTTCAAATTTTTTCTCGTTTGTAAATTTATCTTTTAGCTGTCGATATTTCTTTTACATAATCAACTAGCATTTATTTTTTAATCTAACCGGTTATTGTTAAAAATTCTTCAAATAGATACTAGCAAAAAAGATGAAAATTTTGTTAGCTGACAAAAAATTATAGGAATATTTTCTAGGCACTTATAAGAATGGGTCCCATGGAGCTAAAAATGGTTCCTATACATCATAAAAAATGGTACCATAACTATGGGAAACGTTCCCATAAATGGGAATAAATTCTAGAGCAATGTAAAAATGGTTCCTAATCGATAGATGAAAATGTGGCTGCTCAATTTCAAAACACAGCAACTGACAAAAATAAAATTTTTAAAATATATATGGAGTCATGTCCACAAGATTCTAGTGGAACTAAAAATACTTAAAAATCGATTTTTAAAAATTTTTCCCTTTCCTATAATATATATAACAATTCCTATAAAATTATGGGCATGGTTACCATACTTAATGGTAATACTTCCCCATAATATATAAAAATGGTTCATATAATTATGGACACAGATGTTTTCAATGTATTCGCCATGATCCCTATAAGTAATTGAAATAATTTAAAAAAATTTTTTTGTTTTTTCATTCTTTTAAAAATAAAAATTTTTTATAAGATTGAATATAAAGAGTAAAATAATAAATGAATAATTAATTTATTTATAAAGTAAAACGAAAAAATAAGTATGCGCAAAAAGCCAGGAGCTGAATAAAGCCTGAAAGAATCTATTAAATGTTAACGAGACAAAATGAAACAGGACGTGAGTTCGTGCCGTGACATGTTGATCCGGGATCTACTGGAGGCGTTTGCCGGATATTTTTAAGTGTAGAGAGTAGTCTGCTGTAGTGGATTCTCATTCAATATACATATACATATATACATATATATACGATACAGGTATTCTAGTAGTACTATACGAACAAGATGGAACGTGATCATTCAGGTTAGACTCGTGGGCTTGTGGGTTAGAATGGGACCCAAACAATAGAGACCGTTAGATACGGGCTCAAGGATATTCGTCTACTCGGCTTGTGCCCATACCCATGCTTATATACCATCCAATCCGATCCGAAGGAACCCTAAGTTTCTAAAGGTGAGGTATAACAATTTAGTCGTTTAAAAACTGAACGTAAATACTACGACGTAGAATCATAAATATACGAATAGTATTTATTGTAGGTATAGGTAGAAGAACCATGAGAATAGACCGATGGGCAAATTGGAATCCCTTAAGGATCATGTGGATTCTAGTGATCGCAGGACGTTGGAATAAGAATTTATTTTAGCCCAAGAGGGAGGAGAAACTGGTTTCTTGTACGTCGAATCACCAGGAAAATAATAAAACTTTAAGTTTACGCTTTAACAGTAAACTCTTTTCGCTTAAACTTATAAATATATTTATATTTAACTTTCATTTCTATGAGTAAATAAATTACTTGCTCAACTATGACAACGCATTTCTATTCTGACTCTGACTCTTTACATTAACTCTGACGGCGGGCGTTGTTCGGCAGAAGGTTTATAGTATAGGGTGCGAGGAATACGGTATGAGAGTAAAAGGAAAAAGAGTAAAAGAGTAGTCAGTAAGCTGAAAAATGTCGAGGTTCCATCAACCAGATAGCTTGTGAGCAAGGTAAGAGATTGAAACGACTAGAGCTAGAGCAGATGATTTTCAGTTATCGACTCTGGATTAAGATTGTCCTCGAAACTCACTCAACTTCACTAAGTCTCACTCGGCTTCTGCTCTCGTTCACAATTTAACTATATATGTATATATATATACAATATACTTTATACTAAACTCTGCTAGCTTTTTCGACAAATATTTTTCTTCAATTCGAAATGGTTATGTGGAGGTATACCGACGCTGATGCTCGACTCCCGAGGTCGAAATTCACATCGCAGGTGACACTCGGCTGACTTTTTTTTTTTTTTATCAATATCCATGATAGTATGAGAGCTCTACCAGACGCTCACTGAAATTACTCATTTTTTGAATCACATTTTCTGATACTGATGATTGATTTTTAAAATATATATGAAAGCAAATAGATATATACTAGCATATAAGAAAAGATTTTTTAAAATTAAATTTTCTAGAGGATTAAGAAATCCATTTAGATAATCCTTTTGATAACAATCAGCTAAATATATATTTTATTTTCGTATTAAAAATAGTATATTTTACTTGTTGAAAATTAAAAGCGATAAATTACTGAATAAATTAATAATCCGAGTAAAAATTTAACACGTGTAATTATAAATTTAAAAAGTAGGTATACATTTATAATTTTATTACCCAGGAATAACTAATGATCACTCAGAGTAACATATAAATTATGGTAAAAAAAAAAATAAAAATTAAAAGATGAATATTTAATTCTTATACTACGAGAACTCGAGTATTACCTCGAGCGTTCATTTTAAAATTATTATCGCAATTTTCAGGATAAAAGAGAAAAAAATTTTTTAATACACTATCCAGCAACTTTTTTTCCTTAATGAAAAAGTTATGATTTGCGATAAGAGCAACAAGGATGAGGATCTATAGTAAATATTTTTTCACCGCTAAGTTTATTAAAAAGAAAAAAAAAATATAAAATAGCTCAGACATTTTAAAATTAGTCAGGGTGTTAAGTTATTCATAATAAGATTGGCTTTGGCAACAAACTTTAATTGATTTCGGGAAACCCTAATGCATGTAAACTATTTAATGGAAGTATACAGATATATATATGTATATTAATATAATATTATATTTGGTAAATTTAGTGTAAATGTAAGGTATAAGCTAGGTCGTCATCAAAAGCTCATGACACTCTGGTGATGAGATGAAACTTGGGTGGGTACATAAGGCCGTCTCTTTAGCAAAAGCTAATACTGAACTTAGTAAAGCCGGTAACTTTGATAATCGTTTGAATACAGCTTCTAAACTTAATTTGCTTTTGAATCTTAAACTCTGCTTTTACATTTAATATCCCTTCATATCGCAATGGACTAGTTTAGCTGTTAGATCAGATATTTCATTACAGTGTTTAGTCGAGTGGTTGGCATCTCGATCAAGAAATACGGATCTCTCTAATTTTAAGAGATCGAGATAAATGGTAGTGGATATAATGATAGAAGAGTACGCAAGGAAGTAAATAGGGGTGCAAAGGTTACTGAAGAACAAAAAAAAAACTTTTAAGCCAAAGAAGTTTGAGGATCCTGGAAACTGGAAAGTAATGAAGAAAATAACGAAGAAGGAAATAATAAAAGAAAATAACCGGATTAACTGAGAAGTTTGATTAGAGAAGAGTGTACAGTAATAGAGGATGAATTCGTGAACAGAAAAGTTTGGATGTGTGTGTGTATCAAATACGCATCGATTTGATCATCACTTAATGGATATAGACGACGAGAACAGAAACAGAAATTTTAGCTAATACTTTTGTATCCAAGATGGTTTTAGGGATGAAGTTGATAGTGGGAGTGTTAGTAATCGTCGAGAACTCGGTCGAGAGTCGTTGAACTAAAAACTCGTTCACGATCTCGATAATTTATTTCTTTTTACTTATTCTTCTTAGTTGCTCTTTTTTTTTTCATTTTGTTGCTTTTTTTATTTTATCAATCACTCTTTTTACAGCTATTTTAACGATTGGAAAAGTGAACTGCTTGAGTTGATAAGAAATTTTAAAATTCGATTCTTCGTTAAATGAGATTTGTGACTTTGAATTAATATTATCATGAAGATCAAACTGTCAAGCGTTTTAGATATTCAATATGATAGAAAATTTAAAAAAAAGAGTCAGACAAAACGGATAAGTCTCGAGTACTTTAATGGAACAGAAAAAATAGTATAAGTAAGATAAAACCTATTGGAAGAGTTTAAAGTTAACTTCGACAAATACGACTTTTTTTTATTTTCGTAATTTTAAATCTGTTTTCAATTTCGTTTGGTATAGTTGTGCTACAGATTAATTTTAAAGTGATTAGTATTTTTTTTATTTCATGATGAAAATTTTAAAGTAATTTTTTTAATATGAAGAAAACATTGTAGGAACAGTTTCCACGTGCTCATAGGAAATGTTCCCATTGATGAAGAAATTGTTCCTATCGTATCATGAGAACTACCCCTATACCTAAAAACAGCACTATCCATATTGAGAAGTAAAAAATTTTCCTGTAAAAATATTATTTTATATATTAAAGTAATTAAAGTTAAAATTTTAAACATCCCATCAATTTGATGCTGAGTTTTAATGGGTACTAAAGTTTCGAGTAGAAATTTCAGCTCGAGTCGTTGTAAAGAAGGCCGTGACGTACTTTAAGTGTTTTACTACTTCGGTAATAGACGTAGACGAGAATCGAGGGTGGATGTGTGTATCACTTGACGGATATTTAGCACTAAAATGCCCTTAATACCTTCAGGTATCGGGAATAACTGTTTATAGAAAACAATACGTTGTGCCAGGAGCTATATACAAGCGAGCCTATATATTCACATCAATATTAGACTCGAGCTAAAATGATGTTGCCAAGTTATTAAATGAGTGTGCGAAGCACATTCTGGTGCTTGTGTGTATGCCAGTTGAGGGAAACTTGAGTAAAATTAAATCATTAATTTGTCTCAAGATACACTTTGACGTCTATTCATACAACCTTGGGCGAAACATTAAGAAGTAAAACAAGAGATAGATATATAACTTGTACGATGGTGTGTATATGCAACAGCACGTACACCATACAACAATTATATTGATGTAGTAATTAGAAATAATGGTAAGTGTAGGCAGTAAAGATTAGTTAGATTTAACAGAGTGTACCTAATAGTAATAAGTGTCAGAACGCGAATACAAATAGACGGTGAATAAATTTACCACTTTACATCAACGTGGATTTAGTTGCTGTTGTTGTTGTTTGAGTGTACGGAAATTTTCTACGCTACCAGTATATATGTTGGCAGCATTGGTGTGTACACGCAGCCATTTTAAGTGGCTCCACTGTCGGCATTATCTACGATTTAAGTGTTGTAATCCAATTTTACCACCCCGTAATTATCATTACCATCGCCTATTTGTAAAACCCAACGACATCATAAACGTTTCTAAAGATTGCTATTCGTGATTCGACTTTGTGTTAAATCGATCGTGGTCTTACTCGCGCTGTACAATTGCCAACTCGAGCTACTGTGAACTGTAAATGATAAACCAAAAAAAAAAAAAAAAAAGCAAGAGCTCAATGGAATCCCAAAAAAATTGAACAAAAATGTATCAAAGTGATGTCTGTATAGATTGAAGCAAAAGTAAAAAATATAATCTGCGATACGATTCAAGCGTTAAAAAACAACTGTCGGGCACTTTAAATTGTTAAAATGAAAAATTACGGCTATTTACTATTTGTAACAAGAAATTTTTCTTTTTTCGTACTTTGACGTTTTTTCAAATAATTGGAAAAAATTTTTAAACTTTCTATCGCAATATTTTTTTCAGCTCAATGATTTTTTATATAAAAGTAATTATTTATTTTTATTTTTTTTTATATACAACGGAAATATATTGATGAAAATATATCGCAATCATGGTGAAGCATCCCGGAGGAAATGATTTGTCTAGTCTAAAAAAGTATATCTGAGAGAAACCGTTTTCGTTGATCGTTATACTCCTGACTCATTTATTCGCTCTTGGAGTCCATTCCCATCATGAAATTCGATAGATTCGCAATTTCCGTTGTTGAAACCCAAGAGACTAACGCGTATTCCAAATAATATATATCTATATATGTATATATATATATATGCTCCGAATTGTAGAGCTCATAGTGTATTAAATTTAGCATTATTAAATAATTCAAAATCACTTGTCGCAATTTAAATTTATCGCAAAGCAATTTCAATTATCAAAGCTTAAAAAAATATATCATGTTATAATCTTATTAAAAATATAACTGTATTCAAAACATCCAAATAGTATAATAACGATATTGTTATTATTAAATTAACTCATATTATAAATGTTATGAAATAATATCTGATGAATCCGCAAATAATTATCGGTTCAACAATAGCTTTTGTTTTAATCGAGGTCGCGATGAGCTACTTTCCTCCTCGTTCTATTATTATTTACCAGATATGTATTATATATTTTATAATTAGTTTAAACATATTAATTAATTACTATTACGAAAATTTATGGACAAAATTTACAACCGAGTTTAAACAATTAAAATTCAATTGATATAAAATCTATATTTTAATTAAACGCCTCTGTCGTTACTTTAATCACCGGCATTGTAACAGTTAATAAATTAAATTTAAAAATTACTGTCACGCGCTCACCTACATAATTAATTGTTTATTTAAATTATAGCATAATAAAAATAACAGTCGCAGTTAATAAGAATCTAATGTTACCCTGTACATTATATTTAAGTAATCGTTTATTTATACAGCTGTTTATCTAATGTATTTATTCACAGTTAATATTAACTCTCAGCTGAATACACAAAATCGTAATAATGTACTTTGGTTAGGAAGTTTAATCAAGTTCCTTTTTTTTTACATAACTCTCAGCACCTTTAGAGCTTTCTATTACAATTACATTACATTCTCTATGTGTATGTGTATAGTATAATATATGCAATACAATATATATGTATGTAAACAGAGTACTAAGAGAAGTTTATAGTAAATGTTTATAAGCCAAGTGTATACGCATGAGTCAACAGCCACAGTGTTGTAGAATAATATATATATATATATATATATATATATGTAATGCATAATGGAAATATAGGCATACTGTAGAGAATATAATCATGATGTGTACAGCAATATGGTAGCAGCAGTAAAGAAGAGAGTTGAAATATATGCATATATATATATAAAATATATATAAATAGCAGGATGGAGAACATCAGAGTGCGGCAACAAAACGCAACGGCGTATATAACATAAGCACACCTTGTCGGCAGCGCATTGCCGCTGCCCCAGGCTGGCATTTTGCGGTTCTGCGACTGCTGCAGTCTCTGTATGAATGTATGAGTATAAGTTTAGTTAAGTGATCCTACAAGTGGTTGACCCTGGCCCACAGTCTGGCATCGTGCCTCGTTTGCTGACGCATATGCCAACACATAAGGCCCCAATGTCCGTTGGTGGATATCCCGGCGTCTAATGTGTGCCACTGTTACGTGTGTCCATGGACCTATACCTTTACCTCTTTAACTTGTATGTTTATCATTGAGAAATAAATCAAATACCCGATACTCAATAGTTTGTCGTTATTCTCGACATGTAGAGCTCACTGTGTCTTAAATACTTCAACGGTCACTTTCTGTACGACTTGTTATTTTTAATTGTTATTCAAACCCATTATTATTATTATTTGTTTTTGAGATTTTAAAATAAAAAAATTAATTTCTTAAGTGTAATTGACGTTTTCGTTTTACTGCAGTATTTAAGTTTTCGTGAGAAAAACAATTATAAAGGAGGCCAAGTTGGCTGACACAATTCAAAAGACGTTTTTTTTTTCTTTCTTAGTTGTTTTTACATCTATGTCTATAGATATATTTATGACATGTATAACATATTCTGACAGTAATTAGTTATTTACTCATTTACTTACTGAATATGTAGTTTGGTTCATGCTAGAGTAGTCCAGTAGCGAACTATGTATACTATTTAGTCACGCGTGCTGTGCCATGCACGTATAATGAAATGTCATATATGGTCACTTCTTAGGATGTAGTTTCTTAACTGTGAGAAAATGCATAAAACACTAATTCTTATCGTTACCTAGAAAATTATGACCTCAGATCCCTTGTGATGTTTGCCATATTTATACGCAGATCAGCTAAATTTATATCGTCGTAAGTATATATAATATCATTCTTTCAATTTAAATAAAGTTTTATTCTTGTACTGTTGTAAAAATAAACAATTGAATAATTTATTATTACACATCTTAAAAGACAAACGATAATGTGCTCGAGTTCTTTTTTTAAATATTTCGCTGATCCACTGTTTAATTTAATCTACAGTTTATACCCACCATTAAAATGCTGTATGGACATATTGTTTTCAGCTTCATCTCAGACATTTATAATCATAATGAAGATTTAATTTTTGATACTTTGCTAAGAATATTTTCTGATTCGTTGCTTTTAAATTAAAATTTTTAATCTCATTGACGTCAATCGGTCTGTTTGTATCAACGTGCGTAAGCGATATCCTTCGAATGATAATGAGTACATCTGATTTTTTTTTACATTCTTTAACATTTATAGACAATAACTCTGATAAATATGTTCAGTTTTCTAACTTACGGTTAGAAAATTTGGTTATTTTCACTACCAAGTACAAGTAACGCCACGCATGGATTTTGAGAGAAATAAAAGTTTTTTATGTTGATAACGTAGAAATTTTTGATCAATGTAGTACTTAGGAAAAACATATTTATATAAAGTTTCAATTTTTTCTCGAAATAAATAAAAATTTTTTTGAGTTTAAATTCCATTAGAGCAAATTTTTTTTTTTATAAACACTCGTTTTTTAAAATTTTCATTCCCGCTTTCTATAAACGTTAATTATAATTGAAATAAAATATGGATATTAGTATCGGAGGTTATCTTCAATGAAATCATGTGTAAATGAAGTGAAGATTTAAGAATTTTTGCATTTTTAAAAATATACATAACATTTTTGCTATGGTATGAGCACATGAAGTGTGTACTTGGGGACTTTCGAAAAAAGATTTTTTGCGACTCATTTATATCGTAATGTCATAACATAAATTCAAATGTAATACTGGTTGAAATGCTAATCATTTAAAATTAGTATGTATGCATAAATGAGCAAAATAAATAATCATAGCTTTCGACGAAATTCAAAGGCAATCTCTAATTAATTCATACTTTCTAATTTATCTATTTGTCTTGTTAAATATTTAATAAAAAGTTTTGAATATAACCATTGTGAATGTTTACTACTAAAATATATATATTTATATTTTTAGTCAATATTATGCGCAAAAAAAAAAATGCAAACAAGAGAAAATTTACCAAGTAAAAAATTAAATTACAAATGGAAAAGTTGTTAATTTTATAAACATTTTTATAATGACATTAAAAAATATTCAAGTTATATTAAAAAAAATCTTAATGATAAATTATTTAACGAAAGCGCGAAAAGTTGTGTATTTAAAAATTAAATGTGCATGTAAATTTTCTAAAGTAGTCAAAAATAAAACAAGTTATGTATTTTTTATTTATGCAAATTATGGAATGGCGAATGAGTAAAGTGAAATCTGGAAAATGTAGTATACGCAGCTCGAGTTTTAACAAAATTTGAATTTTGTCGTGTCGAGAAATCACGTCGTTAGGCAAATTATCAACTAATTTCATTTTGTATAGCAGAGAGTAGTGCCCGAGTTCCTGGGTTCCTGGTTTGCTGATGGAGAGATGGAGTATTGCAACAACGGACAAGAGGAAATGCTTGTGAGTTAGAGAATCGTGAAGAGGATTATGCTTCCCATGGCAATGCAATGCTATTCCACCCCCTTGCAGTTCACTATTGCATCCACCTGACGTGCCATTCGAACTTTCACGACAGACGTCTAGTTATATTCTACACGTATAACTCTGTGGCAATGTTACCAATGTAAACTACTACTTCAATCATATATTTATATACATATATTATAAATTAATCCATTTAGTTTTCTTTGCTACAATAGAAGCTCATACGAATGTCATGTTAACTTCTTGACAAAAATATACGTAAGGAAAAGTGGGGCAAAATGTAACGACTCAAAATTTAGTGAAAAAAAAAAAAAAAAAAATATTAAAAATTCTTTAGCTCATAGATATTAGATTTTATTTGGAATTTTGAAGTGGTACGAAATATGTACTTAGGGTAAAATGGGGCAACTAAAAAAAATTGATAATTTTTTTTTGATTAGTCTAAAAAAAAAAAACTATTTTTATCAAAAAAAATTAATGAATCATCACAAACATTCGTTTACTATGAGTGAAATAAAAATATTTATTGCTATGAAAAACAGAAATGAAAAAAATTTTTTTGGAATTCTATTGCAGTCTGGGTCTGGAAAATAAATTTTACTAGCTATATTTTATCATAAGCTTAATTATTCAGACAAGTTTCCTACGGAATTTCAACATTAATTAATTATAGTAATAAGGATAATTTTATCAAATAAATAAAAGTTTTTTGAGTGGCATTTTCACACTCTTCTATCATTCTATCCCCATTAAAAGCATTGAAACAGCTTTAAATAATTTAAAGCACCACGATTCGGTAATATATGTTTACGAATACGTTCAGATTCTAATCAGCATGAGTCTAAATGAATCCAATTAATCTCCCCAACTAAACGCTGGAATCTACGCTCTGTGAATAAATTAGTATAACAACTGAATGAAAAAAAACGAGTGAAATAAAATGAAAGAAAATAAAACTACCGTCAATTTGTTTAATAGTAAAGTTCGAAATGTGTCTTGAAAAATTGCCACAGTTTCCCGAGCAATTTCCATGCTAAAAAAAAAAAGAAAAAGGCTAGCAAAAAAAAATTAAACTGTCTACTCAACCCGTTCAGCATCACTCCACTTTCTCATTCCTTCAGTTAAATTTTATCTCTCATCTACAAACTTGAAAATATTAAAAACTTTACTGGCTACTATTTTACAAGTGTTTTCTTCTCAGTACTTGAGGCGTATATTATAAATACGACAGTTTTAAATTTACCTTGTCTCATTTTATTTTCCATCTCTTATTAAACTTTTTTATCTCTCGCGACCCACCTAGCCCACCCACTTTCTATTGCTCATCGTGATACTGACGTTAAAAATTGCACGGATGTCTGACCAAATTGTATCAAACTCCACATAATAAAAGCCAACTTACTTACAATAAGAAAAAATAAAATAAGTACAAAGACAATAGCAACCGGACTTGAAAGCAAGCTTTAAAAAATAATAAAAACAAAAGTATAAATGGAGTCATAAGAGGTAAAAGGTAAAAAATCTAAATGTAAGGTAAGAGGCCAACTGAACTCTTTATTTTTAACAATAATCCTACAACAGTGAACGTCAGTAGTGTTGTAAGGACTCTCATTCTCCTTTAGAGGTTCAAGTGAGTTTAGAGAGAGTGAGTAACCGAACAAGTGAGTGAGCGAGTGAGTAAGTGAGTGGGATAGTTCGAGTACCAACTAGGGTCTAGGGTTATGTACTTGCTCTCATCTCAACGACGACGAACGAGCCTCCTCCCTATTACTACTGCTACTTCTGCTACTACTCCTACTGCTACCGCCATACTTAACTATATTATATATATATATATATACATATACAGCATTTCACTAGAGTACAGTAGGTAACCTGACGTACGTTATCGATTCTACCACTAAGTGCATTAGACCGTGAAGGGTGCCCAACATCGACAAAGGGGCTACATGCCTTACCCACTCTCAACTCTATCAGAGAGCGAGATGCATCTTTTACTCAACTCGCGCTTCAGCTATCGAATATAACCTCCACTGCACTGCATCGCTTCGAAGAGTAAGAAGCCGTGTGTCGGTTTATGCTACAGACCCTCAACTTTCAACTATTGCCATCAATTTACCTCATTCTCATCCTCCTGTAGATACTTTTCTCAGACATCTCTTTCGTTGTTACTCAAAACTCCTTCCCATCTACTTCAGCCTCAACTCCTCATAAGTGTACGTCGCTTATTACTTATCTACTAACACTCTACGCGATGCGGATTTAATAGGCTGTTAATTTCGAACTAAATCTGCTACGAGAATTACCAACATCGTCAACGTTTTACACTACGTACTTTTCATATTCATGTTCATCACGAAATTCTACTCTAATGCAAGTGCAAGCTGTGTATTACAATCAGAACTATCTTGATTG
The DNA here is from genome assembly GCF_026212275.2 of Microplitis demolitor. Taxonomy (NCBI): domain Eukaryota; kingdom Metazoa; phylum Arthropoda; class Insecta; order Hymenoptera; family Braconidae; genus Microplitis; species Microplitis demolitor. The sequence goes on along the minus strand of NC_068545.1, from coordinate 22,419,721 downwards.
TTTTTTTTTTCTTTTAACTCCTTTTTTACTTACTTTTTTTTTTCATTTTTATTCTTTAAGCTAAAAAGTTTTGAGGACTTTTAAATAGTTTGTTTACAAATAAAATTACATATACTTTAAAAAAAAAAATGTTAAAATTATCTCGAGTTTGTTTTAGTTTTATTAAACTTTTCGAGAGTACTTTTTAAAGTTGCACAGCTTTTGATACTAAAATAATATTTAATAACATAAGTTGTTAAAAAAAAATATTAAAATATTAAGTAACATAGATTTTTGAGTTATGAATTTTTTTTTATTAAAAAAATTCAATCCAGTAAGTGGATTTTTTTGAGTAAATAATTTATTAAATCTGTCTTGTGTAAAATAAAGAGATGAATTTTTTTTAGGTTGTTTAGTGGTATTTATCACTATTTTCAAGCCCATAAAACATTGTAAAAATTTTTTTACTCATGTGCACTTTTTCTTATATTTTGATGATTTAAAATTTATTTATTTATGTGCTGGTTGTTGATGTATCCCGTGAGTACGTACACGAGTAAGTTTATAAAATTTAACGTGACCCAACATGACCCGCAGGAAGCTCGGCGGAATTGGAAGAACGCGGAAACTGGTGCACTGCTACTAGAGTTTACTGAGTAGAGCAGCAATAGAGCATCAGTAGCAGTGGCATCATGACCAACCCGCTCCTATAAATAATCAAGTCCGGGTGACGCCCCATCATGAGCACTTGGTCCACCAGTTTATGAATTTAATCCTCCTACCTCTACTACACCCATAATTTTATATACACTCATATGTGTATGTACATATATAAGGCACTTTTGAAATCCTAACTAACGATCAACTCGGAACATGATTTCACGCGAAACCGGACTTTCCGTTCCATATAGATACCTTCAAGACAAAAGGCTTTTTATGAGATAATAAAAAAAAACTGACCCTTCACTACCTCTGCCAGTTTTCACAATGCATTATTACTCTCTATTGTACTCTCTTGATGACTTTAATTATTTTTTTAATTTTATAAACTTTCACGTTTATTTTAAAAATAATAATAATAATAATAATAATAATAATAATAACTTTTCTACAGAATATTATTTAACTTCAAATTTATGAGAGGATACATTTTTAAATAGAATATGACTAACGAGAGATTTGTATACAACGACAAGTGTCAAAATAGTGTGAAAATAACAGAGTTGAATCGTACATAACAGCCAGGTTAAATGAATGAGAACGTCAGCAAGCAGATAACCTAGCTGGTGAGATCTGTCCGACGGTATTCGTGTCAGCAAACCGACAGCACGTCATGACGAGGAACCGCCGGGAAACGAGAACAGCTACAGTAGAAACGAGCGACGACTACGGCGAATACGTCGACGACTGGAATCTCATCATACTGTAGTAGCATATCTCACTATAGTCTTCTATCATCTATATATATATATATATATAGTACTACTACTACTACTACTACTTCTACTACTACTATTACGCAAGTACTATTCTGCTCAGACAATTTTTTTCATCCTCTAGTAGTGTTGGTCCATGATTACGTCATCTCAACGTTCCACAGAATAACGAGCATTCCAAGCTCAGTTATGCCCTCTATACTACTAATACTATGTACTTATACTTCCAAGCTTCCATTTTCCATTTCTTACTAAAAACTACTTCTATGCTTCTGATGCTTCGGTTCAGTTGACCCAACGACGTCTCAGAAAATTCAGAGACTCTGATATAAGAAAACTTTTAACGTTCTAAGACCACTTACCATCTTATCGTAGACCCTTTTAACACTTTTGGATATAAAAAAAAAAAAAATGTTCATTCAAAAGTTAAAAGTAAAATAAAATTATTTTTCAGTTCATTGTCCGCGGGCACAATGAATTTGAATAAAAAGTATATAATAGATTGGAACAAAACAAAACATTATCAATTAATTTTTTTTATATTTTTAATTCACCGTTTATTTGTAGACTGAATAAATAAATTTAAACATGGTTTATTTTGTATTTAAATTTTAAATGGATATAGATGAATTTTATTTAAGAGTAGAGTATGAATAAGTTAATGTTAATAAACTGATTCTTTGGCTGATTTTTATGAATAGATTTATCAATTTCATGACGAATTACTGATACATTTAATAGTATAATTTTGTTATTTATTTTTTTTATCAGAGAAAGTTAAATAATTGTATTAATTTTCATTGTTTGTATAAACGAAAAAATTTAAAAAGAAAATCTATAGTTTTTTGTGTTTGCAAGAGTTGAATTTATATTATATGATATACTTATATTATAAATTCGTTCCACTTATGGTAAAGTGGAAAAAGACATTATAGTTAATTTTAAAGCCCGGTCAATGATCTACTCATTATTATAATAATTTTATCTCTTCCTCATATTTATATAAATATGTTAAGGAAACTAGAACCTCAACAATAGTGAATATATATGATACAGGAAAATGTAATGTAAAATTTAAAAAGAATGAACAGTTAAAACTTTTTTTTCGAATTATGCATATTTTAGTAGCAATTATGTCATTAAAGTTTCAAATGTTATGATTATTTAAATTTTCACGATTTTTTTATTATTCTATTAGCGCTGAATCATAGTTTGACTCTATCAGTATTTGTTTTTTTATCAATTTAAATAGAAATGAAAATAATTGACTTAATTGTCAACAAAGATAAGCATACATACATTTAAAAAAAAAAAAAATGAAAAGCTTTTTCTACCAAAGCACAAAAGCAAACCTATTGACTATTGACTATTAAGTGAATACAATTACCAATTGTATGTAATATAAGTAGCTCTAATTATAGAAATAATCCTGGCATTGAACGTCAGAAATCCAATTAGCTTTCGAAAACCCTCCAATTAAAATTATCGACCGAAGAAGTTTATACAGAGCAATAAGAAGAAATATATATATGTATATATATAGAGTGAAAAAAAAAAAAAAAATAAAGTAAAGGACAACAAAAAAAAAGTTGATTGCAAGCACGCGTGATATGTTCCAGTTTGATGATCATCTGGTGGAAATCCTCACACAGTTGGTTTGCGTAACATTTACCGGCAGTAACGGGCAGTCATTGAGACTGAGAGAGAAGGAAATAGTTAGTTTGGTATAAACCGGAGATTTACTCAGTACAGTAGTGTGCACAGCCGAGCGGCGTTTATCCCCTTAAGGCTAGACTTTCTCTCGTGCGAGTATTGCGTGATCTCGAGTAGACTTGTCCAGCAAAATTATATTTATCACTATGAGAATCCTTTTTTTTTTCATACTTTTAATCTCCACTTTATTAAAATCTCCATTTCATTAACATTCACAAACACATTTAAACTATTTTATTTTAAACGCTTGAAAAGCTTCCGTTTTATTTTAAGTACAACAGTAAATACTATTGTACAGTTGGCAAGAAATAAAATATATACGGAAGAAAATAATCAGTGGAGACTACTGATAATCAATACTGAATTAGATTCAGCTAGGGCTACTGATTAGAACAGTTTCGGTAACTAATTCACCCGATTAAACGTATTGACTAAGAGGGTTGTGATTCCTGATGTGTCTTCATGGGTTTAGAGACATTCCGTCAATAATTATAACCGATTTCTAACGAGTAATCACAACCGACACAATCAATAATTTCAAACACTGCGACCTTTCGTCCCTATCAATTTTTAGTCAGAAATTGTTACTGATCGCTAGGGCCAGGACTTTAGCTTTGACTTGAAAATAACAATTAATAGTAAATGGTGTCAAATTTTTTATATTACGACGGAAATATTGATCATATAAAAAAATTTTTCAAACAAAAATTGTAGGAAATTTAATTTTCCAAAGAAAATGTCTCTTATCATTTTTTTATATGACCAATATTTTTGCCGTAATGATATCATTTGAAGCATTCATTTTTAAATTAAAGCAAAAATCTTGTCCCTACTGATCACCAATTTATAGTCTCAACTAACTTTTTTTTTTCTTGTATAATAGTTGGTGATTTCAAGTTTTTAAAAATTTTCAAGTTGACTTGTTCTACTCTGATGAGCCATTTTGACTCTTGTTCGAACAAAAGTGACATCGGAAAGTATTTGAGTTTTTTATTTTTAGAAATAAGGAGAGACCTGTTTGCCGAATTTTCCAATTATAAGAATCTACAATTTCTAGATTGAAACTATTTATTAATACCAATTATTGAAAAAGTGACTTTACAATTTAAAAAAATTTCAAACATTCAGATTTATATATACTCAGAGTGAAAAAAAATATATTTTTTTTCTGAGTGACTATTTCGCTTGACCCTTGTCTAAAGTAACTTTAGATTTATTACTTCTGTTTAAGAAATAACTTCTGAGGACTAAAACATTTGACCAGTTATTTGTGAGCGATATCAGATGATGAATGATAAACATAATAACTGAGAGTTATTTGAAGCATATTCGAAACTTTAAACTCGCGTACATCAAATTCTGAACAATAGTTTCAATATTATTTAATGCCTGGAATCTGTGTTTTATAGCGTGATTTGCAATTGTTATGAATACTTTATTTAAAACGATTGTTAGTAGTAGAATTTTATTAACATAAAATTCTTTATGCTTTTAAATTGAAAGAGGATCAAAATATTGATTAAATGAGAATAATTAAATTAGATGAAGCTTTTTAAATTAAATTTGAATCGATTATTCATGCATCGAGTTTGGACATACAGCAAAAAAATGCATATGGATTCAGTGAGGTTTGTTGGACTGGTTTTAACATTTTTATTACGAAAAATATGAGAGAAATTTGAATTCATAGAATCATAAAGTTCTGATAAAACTAAAAAAATATAAAAAAACAATTAGCTGAGTTACCCGAGAAACTTTTTAAATGAATTCGATTCGCCTATTTTTACACTATCCAATTTCATCTTGAAAAAAACTTGTCATGATTCCGTCACGGAATGCATGCGTTTCACATTAAAATGCAAATATATCGAGATTTTTAAAATTAACTTTGATAAAAATTAGATGAAAATTTTTCGATACATAGAATGAACACCTTCGTTGTGCTATTTTGCTAGTACGGAACTTATGAAATTTTAAACAGGAAGTTAAAATAAATCCCCGATATATTATTTGAACTTAGAGGTACCCTGAGGGTTATTAATTTTCGTTATCATGCACCATGTGTTTTCAATTATAATAGCTCATTTATTAATCATTTATGTAGATAATTAATGAAAATTTATATTTATAGCAAATCATTATGTATGTAATTTTATATACTGAATCAGTAACAAGTACTTCGATAGATTAAATAACAAAGACTCGAACAGATATATTAAAAAAAAAAAAATTTTTTTTACGGCTCACTCATGTATGTTCAAATTTAAAGTAATGGATGTTATGTAACATTACACGAGTAAAATGAACAATAAAATCGATGGATTTGCCTACAGGCACCAACCGGTACACTGACGTTAAAATAAATCCACGCACAATAAATGAACACATCCAATGGCAAATTTGTTTCACTATTTTTTACCCAACCTATTTTGTTGATTAAATTTTTTTCAATAGAAAAAAAATCTATCATTTGTTTTTGAATTTTTTTTTTTTTATTACAAATGGATTTGCTTTTATGGCATATAAATTTTTTACCGTGTTTTGATTTAAAAAAAAAGTTTTTGTGGTCTAAGTGGCGACAAACTGACGTATAGCGTCAGAGTATTTAATTTTTGGCACGAGTTTGTATTTTCATGGAAGTGGTTGAAAGTAAAGAGTATGTAAGAAGAGTAAGAGAGATAAAGAGAAATGAAGAAACAGGATAAATAAGCAAGGACAGGAATTAAGCTTTAAACCTCCTCTCCTCCAAGCAAAACTAAATTTTAAAGTTAAAGTAACTCGACAATCTCCAGATGGAGACGCGGATGGACTATTAATAAAAGATATTCCTGGCACCCGCAGTGTTTACAAGCTCAAGCTCAAGCAAAAGCCTCAGCAGTTAACGGAAGTCGAGGTGATTCACTTGCGTGAGTAGCCAAGTGTCGTGAGTCTAAAGAAAATTATACGCCATATTTTCATCTCTTACTTACTTACTTACTTTCTTACTTAACTTGATCCTACATATTTATGATTTAAATATATTTATCGTACTTTTAGGAACCAGTTACATAGCACCTCTACTTTAATAATAAATAAATTCATTATTCATTAAGGCGACCGAGACAGAGTGTGATAATATCTGGGGCAGCACAGCGGAGCACCTCAAAAATTTTATTTAAAATTATTCAGTTATTTTTAATTTATTATAGATTTTTAATAAAATGGGACAGAAAATTTAAAGAAATGATTAATTTATTATTCGTTTTTTTTAATCATAAAATTAATATTTATTAAACATATATTATGTGCACTGTAAAAAAATCGGAACTGAATTCGGAGTGACGACGGATTTTATTTAAATTCAAATTCACTCGGAGTTTTTAAAAAAAATCACTCTGCATACGGAGTAAATAGAGAGTTTGTCTTTTCAACGGTCTGGATTTTATGTAAATTCGCATTCACTTCGATTCAAAATTTAAATATTAAAATAAACTCCCCTTCGGAGTGAATTTCACTCCAAACGGAATACATAAATAAATAGTCATGCGCTACGCATTCACTCCGCAAATTTTTAACAGTGCACATAATCATACATGTATTTTTAATAAAAAAACTATAATTAAACTTTAAAAAAAAATTATTGAAGAAAAATAGTCGAAATTTTTTTTAAAAATACATGACAATTTTACTGAATACTTTAAAATGATAAATAAGCAAAAAAAAAAAAATATTCAATATTTATTTTGGAGGTACCCCGTTTACTTGTTTAATGATCCCGTCGATCTCCGATTTCTACTATCAATTAAAAAATTTAATATGAATAAATTGAATAATTAATTTTTTTAATACTGACAATTAAAATATATTATAATAATTATAAGATAAATTAAATAAATGGTCTGGGTCGAGAGAATAAACAATTTATTCATCAGCTATGCAGATATGATGGATAGGATATTAAAAATAAATAAATCCTCATGTCTCAAGGTGTCTATCTCAGTGGGAATTTATTTAAATTGTGTACTAATATAAACAGCTGTTGAATAATAACAATGTATATAAACACTGACAAGTATGATTAGTATTCTTGGCACGAGGTAACACCATTCGGATAATTAATAATGCCTCATGCAAAATCGAACCCATAAATTAACACATTGAGTAAAACTACTCGCTACTCATGTGTTGTCAGCTAATATCTATAAATATCTTCTATTTCAGTACATGTCCATACTATGTATTTATTTATAAATACATACAATATTGAATGTTATCGGAGAATGTGAATTAATATTTCGATTCATGATTTTTAAAATAGTTTTTTGTTTAATAAAAAAAAATCTATTGTTACTTTTTCAAATTTTTGTAACTTCTAAACTAATGAGAGGGAGACATAAATTTTAAGAAATTTTCATTCGATTTTGTAATCTGCCAAATTAATAAATTTGATCATAAGAATGTATTGATCATAATGTGCTTTCAGTTGATAGCCGGCATGTAATTGAGCAAAAAAAAATTCCTGCCATAAAAAATTGTGATTCTTTCGAGCATTGATCAAATGGATTTCATTTCTATGCCAAATTTCGTAATAAATAGTTCAATATTTTAGAAGATATTTAACATTTATTGAAAACGAGAAATAGAAATCCCAGCGGTCTTACAACTCGAAAAAAAATAATTTAGATTTAATTCAAATTATCAAGTCACCGTTGATCTTATTGATCTATTAGATTTATACAGATCTCAGATAAAAATCTTAAATCTAACAATTTTCTAAAATTTCTCTCTTTACGATTTCAAAATCAAAATTGCAAATTATTAGTTTGATAATTTCCCCTTTCTTTGCTTCAATCTACTCAAATTTATCCTATAGATCATATTGATCTAAACAACAAAAAATTTGATTTTCATGAGCCTAGAATTTGGAATTTCGTTTTCCGTACACAGAAAAAAAGGATTTTCTGGCACAAAAAATTTTTTCTCATGCAGTGTTCGATTACGACTACATAATAAATAATGATAACTAAATAAACCGACTAATATAAAGTGCTGAGCACAGTATTGGTCTTTCGGATCATTTCAGTAGAATTTTTTTTTATTTATCTCGTCACTATTCAAAATTTGTCCTATCTACAAAAGTGTAGACTCTTAATCATTTAGTAAAAGAAAATTATAAATATTTTTCCCAACCAAAATAATTTTTTTTACAGCTCAGGCTCTTTTACATAAAAAAAAAGTAAACAGACAGTTTTTAAATCTGTTTACTTGGTTAATTGTTTATAATATTAATAAAAATGAAACTTTGAGCCGTTATTACCTTACACCAGCCATGCGTCGATTTGTCGTTGTTACACTCGCGTTGTTTACCCACGTGTGTCTCACACTCGGATTGTTGTGTCACGTTGTTATTACGCATAAATGTTACACAAAAAAATTGTTAATTATTTAGTTTATACATTATATCATATTCAATCTCACCAGAACAATTTATCAACAGTAATAACTTCAACGTTTATTAATTATTTTTTAATTACATCTACTTTGTTTTAAAACTTATTAAAATTTAATTTAATTTTTTTGCATATTACAACGTACGCGGTTTAATCATCTTTGTGTATACAATACAGCGAGCAATCCCTCATGTACTAGCATTCACAAAGGTCTTTGAGTACCAGTTTTCAATTATTTTCCACGACATGAGCGACTACTAAACTTGACGTGAATTCCTCTTTAGAAAAGCTCCCGAGCGTTATTACCGGGGATTATCTTTATAGTAAACTCGCTTTCTTGTAACCACGTCTTCACTTTCTTATTTTGCAAATTGTTTCACCATTAAGTATCAGTATATTCTCAAGTTTTTTATATTTATTAAAATAAAGAAAAAAGAGAAATTTTTTTTATTTATTAAAATTGTATGGACAATTTTTTTTAAATTAACCACAACAAATTATGTATTAATTAAATATTTTATTTCAATTGTTCTATTTTAATTAATTTAATTCGATTCACGCGTCGCAATTGTATACAGCACCGAATATATTATTATTATTATTATTAATAATAATAAAAAAACAATATCCACTAATTTATTATTTAACCGATAGGTCACAAAAAAAATTCGATGTTTATTTATATTAAATAAATAAATAAAATAATTATTAAAAGCAACAATTTATTTTTTTATTCGTTGATAATGATAATGATTAATAACTAATTTTCATAACTGTGGATATATTATTTAACGCTATGATAGTGTCAACACATTTATGACAAAACAATCCTATGTATTGAAACATGTATATGTATATGTGTATATATACATACATATGATAGAATATAATTTGTATAGTAGTAGAGCGCGGGAACAGTAATCGCGTCGCGTGCGACGTCCTTCTGACAGTCCGTGCGGCGTCGCGACGTCGGTCGTCGTGGTCGCAGTAGGGAACAGAGAGAGAAAGATACTGACACGAATAGCCGAGGTAATGTGATGGTATGGGGGGTGAGATGAAAGAGGACGAGAAATGGGGAAACAACCTACAGCGCAGGATCCTGTGCGAACTATATATAGTTATAGTTATATATTATTATATTATATAGTGCTGCTTTTAATCTGATAGTATAATTGCTAAAAAATTCATTACACTTAGTACGTTAAATCTATTATTATTAATCATGACTCGTAACCATTTGCTATAATGATAAGCGAGTTTATAACTTATTTTTAATTTTGAGCGATCGATTACGACGAGGCTTTATAATTAATTTTTGAAAGTGTATTTATTTGAAAATTATTTTTTTTTTAATATGGGATCTGGAAAACCGGAAATCTTTAAAAAACTAACTGAAAAAATTTGGATTTTATTTAAAACAAGCATGGGGTAAATTGGCCAGCCCGAACAGTGCGGGTAATTTAAAGTTTTAAGTAAAGAAAATTTTTTTTTAAAATGTTTGTCACTGAATTTTATTATTGCGAACTGAAAAAAATTTACTAAAGAAAAAAAAGCCGAAGATGATTTAAAGAAAAAAAATTAATAAATTTATTTAGTAAATTTCACAATATTAAAAAAAATTAACTGTTTTTTTTTATGTTAATAACAATAATTTAAATTTCCAAGACAGTTATTAATTTTTTTTATTGAAACCACATGTAAAAAAATTTTAGTATTGAAATAATTGTTTCACTCGCTTTATCTGAACTATCAATACCCCATTTGTTTAATTAGCCTAAAAAATTTCATGAGATCTCAAACTCTTTTGATTTTTTCGCAAATATCCGAAAGATATTTTCAATCTAACATATCTTTTTCCTCTTAAATTTGAAAATCACTTGGAAGTTTCGGACCCGGCCAACAGTAGGTCAATTGCCAGACTTGTGTTGACTTGGAAATTGAGAGAGCTTAAATTTTCAGAATCTTAATCTCAAACAGAAGCTAAATATCCTTAAAATATAAATTAAATGAACCCAGTGATTCAAAATTCTCAAGACCTGTACTTAGTCTTCCCCTAAATTAAAATGTAAATTTAAATAAGAAAGTTTGAATGAAAAGTTTAAAATAAATTATTTAGGGTGAAAAAGTTTGAATATTAATTGAAACAGAAAAATAAACAATGGATTCAATGAAAGAAAGGAGATAATATAAATTAATATATTAATTAATAACGTAAATATTTAGTAGTTATTAATTTGTTAATTTATCGTCAGCGTAACAATAATTACCGACGAAATGTTCACACGGTATTAATTAAATGTATATTACATATAATAAAATGATAAATTTCATCACGAATATTACAATGTACGTTTATAAATAGATAATAAGCCTAGTTAAATATTGTTACGGAAAACAATGCTACTAGTTCAATGTCTATTATACTAAATTCATTATTCATTTCTGGTAATTTTGGTGCCGTCAAATATATAAGTCTACAGCTTTGTTCAAAACTCGTTAACAAATGCATGACAGTTTATATACTGTCACAAAATAATAAAAAGGTTATCTCTATATGTATATACTTTTTTTTTAAAGAAAAAAAAAAAATAATTAATTATTTACCAATTTAATAACCGAAAATTTTTTAATTGAAATAAAACTCGAGCACAAATGAGGCTGGGAAATGATTTGAAATTTAATTAATAATTCAATAAGTAATTATATATTAAGTAAATATAATATCCATATTTTAAAATTAATAAACATGAATATTATATATATTTCAAAATTAATAATATAATAATTAGCATAAAAATTAATTCCTATACGTGATCACTGTTTTATCAAAACGATATAATAATATACTGATTATATAATGTAGTAAACATATTAATTTTGCAATATGTGAGTTGAAAAAAAAATTAAATATTACAAGTCTCAAGTTTGAATAAAAAATATCTCCGAGAGAAAAACTTTATTTGTCAATGTCAAAGGAAACTTGTAAAATTAAACTTGTCTTTCATGTACAGAAACAGAGTATTCTTATTTTGAAATGATTAAAGAATGTTTTATTAATTTTTCATTTCTTTTATCCGGTATAATTTAAAATAATAAAAAAAAAAAATTGAGATTTAAATAAAATCTAAACCGGAAAATTATAAATATTCAGGTAAATTTAAATATTTTAAATTAATTAATCTTTAAAAAGATTAAACTAAATATATATATACAATATAATAAAATAGTGATTGTGTTAAAATATTCGAAATCTTTTAGTTATACCAACAGAAACGAAAGCTTACTTATTCTAATTGTTGAAAAAAAAAAAAAAAAAAAATCCCTATGAAAAAGCTGGGTAACCTAATGAATTTATATTTGACATCGTAAATGCGATTTCTTTGTTCTCTTGCAGCAGTAGAAAGGTTTAATTTCACGAGGATCTTTCTATATATATAGATGATAGATAAAATTTGCGCTTGCGTGAAGGTATTAAGCTTACGAGATACGCGAGGGAGTATGACTCAGTTGGTACAGAGGCATCTAGGGGTTGCTAAATATTGACGTGTCGCAGGGTTTAGCAAGTGGTGGCCTGATCGAGTGAACTTAGGGCCAAGATGATTATACTGTTCGTATGAACGCCCGGAACTGATGAAGCCGGTCGTTCAAACCGCGAGAATAAAAGCTTTTACAAAAAATACAAACAACAATGGAAAAAAAAAATTACTTTTCAAGCCAACCAATTGTACGGCAATAAAAACAAAAAAATTTACTCTCTGTTAGCTGTTTTTCTTTGTCGCGGTTACGTTTATACGCTTGTAAAAACAATTGAATGGTTTTTTTTATTGATAAACTCACAACAGAGTAGAGAGAATGTTTCGATTTGTATGACAGCCTTTTTATGCTTAAAAAATTTTTCTCTATTAATTTAGTTTTTATAAGTCTGTGAGTTTAAATAAATTCAGAACTATTTGCAATAAAAATAATCACGAGTTATTTTTGTATTTATCCATTTTCTTCCGAGGTAATAAATTATTAAGCTTCTTGTAAACCCATTTCATTTTCTCAGCTCAAGCCTATATAGAGCCAACAAGAGCAAAAACGTCGTAGAAAATTTGAGCTTGCGCGGCATGCTACACTACAGCACTATGCTACCAAACTCTCTTTTATGTCTATATACATATATATATAATAAGAGTAAAGAAAATAAGAGAGAAAAAGTGTTTTTAGGAAGAGTAAAGAAAATTCCATGCTAGGGTTGTCTTCTATATTCCATTGTTTCGCTTGTAAAAGCGAGTAGAAAGACTTTGCCTTCAACTCGACTATAACACCAAGCACCTGGCATTTAAACATATATATTTATATATATTTAATGCCTTGTTTTTGCATTATATAATTTAAGACCTTATTATATTTATACTTGTTACAGTTTCGTAGAAGATTTTGCCGTAATATATATTATAAATATTTCATTGTTCTGTCACCACAATTATTTTATGCAATTATAGCTTCCACCAGTATTTAATATACAATTCAAAAATTTGTAAATTAACTTTCATTATAACTATAATTATTATTTTAAATATAATTAATGTCTTGTAAAATTTTTTTTTTTTCAGTTGTCTACTCAGTATTTCGTTAATTGCCTCAGGCTTGGCTGTAAGAATCTGCTTAAACTTTAGATATCTGTATCAAACTTAAACATAGTCATATACTTTATCTACTTGATAATTTTACAAAACTTATGAAGAACTTTTTAAAATAACAAAATTTGTTGTTTATTAATTATAACTCTTAGTTGTACTTAACTATTTAAATAAAAAAAAAATATTGTTTTTTATTTTAAAGTTTAACTTTTACTAAGACTTTTTTTTCTGTTTTATTAAAGTGTAGAAAATTAAAAATTCCAGGAAATAGCAAATTAATTTTCGATATTTGTACAGTTTATATTTTTGATTTTTTTTTTAATTTGACAGTAGATTGAATAGAAATTTAAATAAAAAATAGTACCGAATGTAGATTATTGATATGATCATTTTAGCAAAAATATATCAATGAAAATAATCGATATATAATTTTTTCAACAAAAAATTGAAAATCCTTCCAAATGAATACCAACATGATATAATTAATTTCAATGGTTTAAAAAATATACATGAGTAATTCATTTGCATGAAGTAAAATATATGTACATATTATGAATTATTAAAAACAAGTAAGTCATATTGGTACTCGTTTGAAAGGATTTAAAATTTTCTATACAACTGCGTATGTTTAAAAGTTATCACTTATGAAATTTTTCTTTTCAACTAAATTAAATTCATCTCAAAGAAATACTTGCATACATATTTATTTTTATGATCATTTAATATTTGTATATATTTTTATTTGGATAAAATAAAGTATATGCTTACATGTTGGAATTTTTAAAATAAGTAACACTTGTTGGTACTCGTTTTAAAGGATATTAAATTTTCCTTTCATTCACAAGTATAAAAGTAATTACTTTCAGTTTTGAAAAAAAATATACAAGACATTAATTATTTAAATTATAATAATTATTATTACGGTGGATACTCCATAAATTGAAAATAATTATGAAGTGATTGTGATATTTACTTACATTAATTTTATCAATAAATTTTTTTACATCAATGAATTTTTTTTTAATAGCCAGTAAGTCAATAAATAATTTTCTTAATTTTTTAAAAATAATTTCCTTTGGTTATTGACGTTAATAATTGTTATTAATTATTTTTTATGATCCATACTCAATTAATTCCATTAATTGATTTTTGTCAGTAAATTATTTATTTTTGCCCAAATAAAAATAAACAAACTTGTCAGGTTAGTTTGCAATTGCGTCATTTTGATGAGAGAGCCATCTCTCAAAAGAAGAGAGGGAATTTCAAATTTAATTTTTCAGATAAACTAAATAATTATTATTTTTTTTTTCATATTATATCAATAATAATGATAATAAAATTCTTACAGAAAATTAATTACCCATTAAATTTATAGGTAAAAACAATTACAATAAAAAAAAAAAAAAATTAAAACATTTTTTTGAATTCACTTACTCTTCCCGCCATTTCAATGCTCTGCTGCAAGTACTCGTACACCACCGACACACAAATTAACAAATTAATTAAATAAACACTCACTAAAAAAAATAAATTAACACAACTACACAATCACTACACTACAACAACCACTTAAAAATAAACTTTTTTCAAAAACTAAGATATTTAAATACATTTATTTGTATATTCAAATTCCGACAACGAACATGGCGTCACATAACGCGAGAGCTAGCCCGGCACTGAAGTTAATTTATTTCAAAACTTATGATGACTAACACACACAATTTATTATCACAAAATATTCCTCAAGCAACAAATAATGATTTAAAAGTAACAATTTATTTAAAATCGAGCAACACAATGATTAAATTAATTATTTTAACGTATTCGATATCAACGATAATGAAAGCGTCGATGCAGCGGGAGACTAACTGACGCCGAAAGCTTTCTGCGCAAGCGGCCCTCAATTTCATCTCTACTGCGCAGGTCATTTGAACTGACGCTATTACTGCGCAAGTATTTGGGCCCAACTTCAGGTTGCCTGCCGCCATTACAGTACTCGGGCCGCGTCTAGCTCGTGATTAAATAAATAAATTTTCTGTTTTATCGTTTAAGTAAATTATAAATCGCGTTTCTAAACATTCTCCACCACCAATTGAACATTTTGTGATAAAAAAATAATCAGTAGTTAAAAAATAAATACTGGGAAACAAGGATTTAATTAATTATGATACTGAAGTTAGCTGACGTTTAATAATTTTTTTTTTTTTTTAAAACTTTATAAAAAAAAAAAAAAAACATTCAAAACTTCAAGGTCATAATTAATTCGTTGCATCTTTTCCATTGTCGAGCTACTAGCGTAAGTTGTTCATTTGTTCGATTTAAAATTTGTATAAGCAACTTTTATTGATTATTTAGAATTCATAGACCAAAGTGCTTAGAAGTTATCGGTGCCCATAAGTGTGTGATTGTGATTCTTTATTAGCTAGTGATTAATATAAATTTATTATTTTTTTTTTTTTTAATTATTATACGCCGCCATTTTAAAAAATTTTTTTTATGTGATTTTTTTTTTTTAAGTCGCGTTACAGAAGTGACAAGTGTTTTATAATTAATATCAGTGTCTAGTGTATGTGAATAATTTCAATCAGTGGACAGTATTGTAAACAATTATTTATTTATTTAAACTTCATTTTTGCGGTAAGCTTTGACTCGGACTGATTCATCACAAAGCCGAGAAATGTAAGTTTTTATTTATTTATTAAAATAATTTATGGAAATTATTGATTTATTTTTTATGTTTGAACCACCATTTATTACTAAAGATTATTCATTAAAATTATATGATCCTGAAATTTGTAGACTATTAAAAATTTTCGAATTTTTTTTCAACAAATCTATAACAAAAATAAAAAAAAAAAAACTAAAAATATACGCATGAGGAAAATTATGAAAACTACAAGTGCAATTTTTTAAAATATTTTTTTTTTTTCACAATTTATTGCTTTGAAAAAATCCAAAAATTATTAGACGGCAAATTTCAATAAGTGTGAATGTAGCAGACATCAGACAAATTTAAAATTATTAATTAATAGAGTAAATAATTAATAAAAATAAAATTTAAAAAAAATGCCCATTTGAAAAATTTTAAAATTAATTTACTTGAAAATTTTTAAATTTGTTTGATGTCTGCTACATTAACATTGGTTAATTTCAGTATCATTAAATTAGTATTAAAAAATATTTAATGATACTGAAATTAGATGACGCTTAATAACTTTTATTATTTTTCAAAACGATAAATTATGAAAAAAAAATATTTTAAAAAATTGCACCTGTAGTTCTTATAATTTTCTACATGCGCATATTTTTAGTTTTTTTTTTTAATTGACTTGTTGAAAAAAAAAAAAAACCGAAAATTGTTTATTGTCTGTCAATTTCAATACCACCAGATTTTTTTTTTTTTTTAAATCCGAAAGCAAAAAAAATGAAATTCATAGGATTTGATTAATTTATAAAGATTCAACAATGAAGAGATATCTTTTGAGTGTCAATTACTGTTTCTGAAAGTCCAATTAGTCCAGAAAAAATTAATATAATTCATATTTATAATTAGTTTTTACTCTCAATTATGACAAGCTGACCCCTTAGTAAAATTTATTCCATTATTTTAAATGTCAAGGATTTTTTTGACAGCACAGACATAAAAATTTTAGTATTAAAAATTCTGTTTGGCGCGAGTTAAAAGACGTCCATATTGATATGTATAAATATATAATCTGTATATATTAACTCTTCTAATTTACAATATTGAATATATTCTCTTTGAGTGTCATAAAATGTAACGCAAAATATCAATGTCACAAAATATCAGCAGTCAGTGTTGCATGTCACCCGGTAATGGCACTGCAGCCAGAGATCACAAGTATCACTTTTCAAAGGGATAATATTCACATCCTATAATACTATTACATATACATTTATATGTATATAATAATGACGACCCTTAGTTTGATAATTAAACCGCATCGTTATATGAACTTATAAACGTTAAATCCGTTGGCTTCTGTGACCTTCATGAAACGATAACAGAAAAGGGTTTACAAGACAATCGTTTCAAATTGACCTACGTCAATGTCGAAAACTTTTTCTGTCGCTCAACAAATTCTTGATGATTTATTATACCCAGCTCAGCGACTTTTTTTTTTTATACTGCACTTTATTTCTCATCAACTTTTTAAATAAACTTATTACTCATTCAAAATAAAAAATAAAAAATAATAATAAACTCATTATGTAAATAATAACATTTTTAAAATACCATTTTAAATATTTTTTTTTTTTACCCGCTACGATACTTCACTGAAAAGTGATTAGCTGTCAGTCAACCTGGGTCTCAATTTACACTTTAATCTAAAAATAAAAAAATTCTTATGTCATTCTATCAAACCTCGAGTAAATATTTTTTATTAATTTAAACTTTTTAAATCGACTCGACTATAAATATCTAAAATAAAAAAAATTATTTTATTAATGAACTTTCATCTCGAAACGTAATCCAAGTAAAAGCAAAAAAAAAATACTAACTAATTTGTCATTACATCAAAAACAAAAGTAAAATAAAGCATAAAAATGAACTATTACAAAGTTATTGAAACTATTAAGAACATTTAATCTCTGACACTAAATTCTGCTGACAGAATAATAACAGTAATAAAAAAAAAAAGTAAGTTGAATAAGAGAAAAAGAGTAAAAGTATATTATAGCTTCATTTACTCGGAAGTCTGACAGATAAAAGTTATATTTGGACTTTGGCGTTGCCTCGAGCAGCCGTTGATCACGTATATTCTTCCTGAGGGCCAAAATGATGGCAAATCCCGGTGTTCTTCTGTCCTTGTCGGTCCCTATACTCAGCTTCCGGTAAAGATGTCACGTAAACTCACGCCAATTTGAGGGTTGAGGGCTCTGCAAGCCACCCTAAAAACCAACATACCAATACAAAAACTAATAACAACAATAAAAAACTAAATGACGAAAAAAAAATAACAAAATATAAAAGGTGATAGTGAATTTTTTGTTCGGTTGTATAGATTTTCCACTATTCAATATTCGTTTAAATTTCATCTTTATTTATATCTCGTTCTTTTAGACTCAATCTATGGACCTCAGTATGTACCAAGTGTATTTCATTTATATAATACATATGTATATATATATATATATATATATATATATATTTATATATATTTCATATAGATATATACATTTATATAAATATAATATAGTAGATTTGTCGGAACATACCCAGAGTAATAAGGACATGGAAGCGGAAACCGAGAGAACCATGTACAAATTTCAACGGCTCACGTACGCGCGCCAGCGTAGATTTATCGTGCAAACAGAAATGCAATTTCTGCGATGAAACTGCATAGTTACGGGTAACAGAGTTGACACCCCCGTGAACTCACCATGTCGTTCTCGTATTCTCGCACAGTCACTCACTTTCTTTCTCTATTTAAGCTCCCTGTGTCTCTCTTCAACCCTTTCTCGCTCTTTCCCCGGACTCGGTACGCTTCCGACGCCATTTCACATGGGAACAAGTATGTTACAACCCGGTGATTTTCTGTTTATGCATACGTTCATATGTACTCTGAAGTTATGCTACTGATACTTATTCGCTTTGTGCATGCACATCTATAAATAACTACAGCTATTTTCAAAAAATAACTGTAATTTTGAAAAAATACATTATTTATTTAATGTTCCATGAAAATATAACGCCAGTTATGCTTTTTATACGTCAATTAGACAAAGTCCCTATTTTTAGCACTACTAGAAGTATGCTTGAGTACCTAGTTACCTAGTAACTATTTACCTAGGCACGTAATTACACGCGTCGTATCTTATAATTTCATCGCAATGCATCTACTCTATCCTAGTTCTGCGATTCTATTTTTTGTAAAAATACCTTTAGCTCGGAAGAGTTCGATATCAGTCACTTTTAGTTCCATTTTTTCCCTGGAAAATCTGGATAAAATTAATTTTCATCTGATTAATTTTTTAAATTCTAATAGATTTGCATTGATATTAATAGATTTTTTTAAATCTGAAAATTAAAAAAAATTTTTTTTTTTTTGTATAAAGTTCCAAAATTTTTTGAAATCGAAGTTAACTTTTTTTACTATTTTATATGTAATTTATTTTTTGAGCGATAATCGCCGTAAATCTACATAGATCTACATGAATCTTAGTAAATCTAAACATACCTATTGATATTAAATAAAAAAAAGTAAAACTGCATTCCCCGGAATTCCGCAAACTCCAAAGATTATAGAAAAATTTTAGTTACTTTTAAAAATTTCAATAGAAGTTTAGTAAATAATAAAGCAAAATGTCCATAGCCGACACTTTGTAAATAGTTAAATCTTCTGACTCATATATATTTTATTGTTAACAGTTCATTTAAATTTATTTAAACAAAATAATTAAATTAGATTAAATAATACTTCTGGGTGATTAAATAGCAATAGAAGTGATTTTCAGTGCTCTATTGTCAAATGACCGTAACATATTGAGGTAAATGTGTCGACAAATGCACTATGTACGTTAATGTTTGCCGCACGTATGGTGTTGTAGTCTAGCAGCGTAGAGCGTTGCTACATTTGGTTCACGTAACTCGTAGAATGTGTGTATACATATATATGTCCAGCATGCAATACACAATGAGCTCTACAATACTACTACTTAGATACTCAGTAGACATATATGTATATATGTATATACATAGGAGTAGTAGTAATAGTAGTAGCAGTAATATAGAGTATATTCGAATAGAGGGTGCAACATACGGAGAGTAGAGCTCCCTTAAGTTGGCGGGGAAAATTCAATGTTTGGCAAATTTTTTCTAGCAATTCGTTTGTTCGTTGATTGTTCGTCAATGTTCGCTATGAATAATTATTCGTTCGTTTTTTGTTTTTTTTTTTAAATAAACTTTTAAAAATTTATTTCAAGTTAGCGATGACTATACTCATTTTCTATTCTTTTTATTTTTTTTTCATTCATGTTGATTTGTGTGTTGATGCCCCACCAAAAATAGGGTTTGTTTGTTTGTTTTTATATTTATAATTAATTATAAAAATTTTAATTATGCCCGTAGATCTAATAGTAGTGTTGCGCGTGCGCAAGTGTCTGCTCTAGGTTTAAAATTTTTTATTGTTTTCCTTATTATTTATGTTTTAATTAAATGAGTAATCTTGTAAAGTAATTATCAAATCCTGTTGATTATTTAGCACTTCATAAGAGTATCCAGGTATTTAAGAGAGTAATGTCAATCAGCCACAATAAATTTTATTTAATAAATTTAAAACCTAGAGTAGACATTTGCGCATGCGCACAACTACTATTAGAACAACGGGCATAATTAAAATTTTAATAATTAATTATAAATATAAAAACAAACGAACAAACGCTATTTTTGGTGGGATATTAACAACGAATCAAGATAAATGGAAAAAAAATAAAAGAGATTGAAAATGAGTATAGTCACCGCTATCTTCGCATAAATGTTTAAAAATTTATTTAAAAAAAAATAAAAAACGAACAAATAATTATTTATAGCGAACATTGACGAACAAACATATTACTGAAAAAAAATTTGCCAAAAATAAAATTCCCTCCGCCAACTTAAGGGAGCTGGAGAGTAGTGTTTCATGAGAAGATATTACGCCAGCGTATTGGTGCGTGAATACGTGTGAATATTTTTCTATTTTTTTTTTTATAAAATCGAACGTATATAATGTTTTTATTTCACTATATAAGCGGTCTATATATTTTCTCCGATACAATAGGCTTGAATTTACAGCTATATTAGAGGAAATGCATAAATTTTATTTGTGTGAAGGAAAAAAAAGTTAAATAATACCAATAAAGAAAGGCGAGATAGTACCTTATATAAATTTCTTGAGAGGGTTCAGTGTGACATGTATTGCTTTTTATTTTATTAAATTTTTTTTAATACTTTTTATTATAAGGTCGTAGTAGCCGGTCTACTCAAACTGTCTATAAAAGTTATATGGACAACATGTTTTTACTTTCTCACGTTCGATTTTCTCACTCACATAATTCTTCGTACCTCGATGGCGATGGTGCTGGTGGTGTGATACATAGCAGTTGCCGGTGGATTTCTTCTTGCATCCATCAACACACGACGATCAATCCACGGGAGAGTCGAACAACCCTTCGACACGCCAATCCACTAGATCGACGGTTTACTTGGGGTAAAACGGATGAAGACGACCAACTCTTATAAATATACCTCTAACCGATCACGCGACCTCTATAGGCCAATCTTTCACGCCGATCTCCCGTGACCGAAGTCTCTTCAATCTTATATAAAATGTCCGAGATACCTAGTTTATTTTTCATCCTGTCAAACTTTTACTTACTTACTTCATTTTTTTATAAAATTTCAAACTTTTAAAAAATCTTTAATTTTACGGAAAAAAAAAAATATCACTTGTAGGGTTAAACATTAAAAAGTGTAGGGAAAAATGGGACACCATTTTGTAGAAAATTTTTTTACTGCATCTAAGAAAGGATTGGGTATGTTGGCTACTCTAGGCTGCATAACAAAAATTTTTAGAAGTAAAAAAAAACTTTTTTTATTTTTCAAAATCATGCCTTATTTTGTCCCAAATTTCCTAACACGTAAAAATATTTTTTCACTCTAAAAAAGTAACAAAATTTGATAACATTTTTTTTCCAATCAAATGTTCCAGTAGTACTCTGAATTGTCTAGTATAAAATTATCTGCATATAAACGTTATTTTTCCAGTAAAAAAAAAAAATTTATGCACGTACATGATAGCGTGTATAAAAAGAGATTAAATTTCCGGTAAAATGTTTACGACTAAATCGTCTACAAATACGTCAATGAAATGGAAATGATCCGTCAAATGTTTCTGAGGGATAACGCAATCGGCGTTTCATATTCATCTACTTGATGATAAAATCGTCTACAATATACATTAGTCTATACATTTGTATCTATCTACATCTATACATGTGATACTGTGTGTAATTTATCTGTCATTCTGTGTATACAATTGTTGGTTGTTGATGCATTAACTGTTCTTGACATTGAGGACAAGACACAAGAGGTGTAGGGTGAATAGTAGACATGGAGACTAACCTATCCCAGTCTACACTAGTGGTTGAGTGTCCTAACTTACCCTGCCACATAGCCGCTCCCTATTACTCATACATGCTCATATAAACTGAGTAGAGTAGAGTCTGTTTCTGAATACGATCCTCTGAGAGAAATGCTGAGTCCCATACACATTGATATATCTTCCATTTGTATTGATATGAATATATCCCTGAATGTGTAGAGTGTAGATACTATAGTTTATACTTATATACATTCAGTATAATTGTAGATATATATATATAGAGAAAGAGAGAGAGAGAGAGAGAATATAGACGGTATTGAAAAACAAAACCCAAGTTTTACTTACTCAGTTTTGCTGTGCGTGATGTTGGAACGGGGTTGGACTGTTCGGCATAACTACCACCGCAATGTCCTCCCCTGTACTGTCAACTAATGGCATAGCTGTGCGAGGGTGGAGTATACAAGTTAAGTTCTCTTGAGAGATAAGAGAGTAAAATAGAGAGAGGGTGACTTAACAGATCGCTGAGGCAACTGACATTCACTGTATATACCTTTACTTCTTATTTTTTCACTTAATACTTCAATGTCTTTCCACAATAATCACGTCTAAAGAGTCAACATGACTTTCATGTTTTCGACACTCGTATTTTCATTTTCATTTATTTTTTTCCTTTCATTATTTAACAACCAACGACGATTATTTCACGATAACTACGACTAAGTTTTTTATTTTTACTCTTGGTTATTATTATTATTATTTTTATTACTGATGATGGTAAATGTATATACATGTATGAGTATATAGATATTAAGTCATTGACGTATGTTATATTTGTGTTAATTAACGTAGACAGTTTTTCAATTAATTTTTCGATTTAAACGTGATTTAATGAAAATCAACAGGAATGTCAATGAGTGAAAATAGAGTATAAATGAATTGACGAAAAAGAGGGTATTTTATAACATCTGCTTTTGCAATACTAGTGAATTAACAAATAATTTTCATCTGAACCATTATTATCATCGGCAATGGAATTCACTTTAGATACGCATATAAAATATTTTAAATTTTGTATTTCTCATATCATATCAATTTCAAAGGAAAAATTTTTCATTACTTTGATAAATTTAATACTCTATGTATTTATGTTATTTTATTTTAATTGAAGAAAGATTAATAAATATAAATCCTTTGTTAATTCTCTAGCATTCCATTGTATTTTTCCATTTTGATAAATATTAATATATTCTCGTATTCAACTTGCTAAAAAAACAAAAATAAATTTTTATCTAGAGTTTCATTCGCCCATTGTTCGGGAATAAAAAAATCGGTCGATATAAAAAAACAATTTTCATAGACATATATAAATAAAAATCCACGACCTCTCCAATTAGTTAATAGTAAAAACTTTCAAGGTCATCGTATGAAATCAGTGAACGTCATTGTATAATATAAATTGTACCACCCCAATCTGATCTATCGTATAGCGAACAAAGAATGTCAGAGAGTCGTCGAGTCTCTTTGTCGAGGGCACGTATTTCTTTGTTCACATCGGTTCGCAGTAGACTCTCATGAGTTTCACGAATACGAAAGCTTTCCCCACACTGTACACTATACATATACATATACATTTATATGTACATATATATAGTACGATACACATAGAAGGGATGCTGCGAAGAGAATCAAGAGCGAGAGATAGAGACAGAGAGAGCGAGACAGTAATATCAGAGCGACGGATCGATACAGCCCCCAAGGGGTCACATTATGGGGGAGATGTCGCTGAAACTAGCCAACAAAACTAGCAGATCAGTCAGAGAGGTATTCCAGGACTTTTTGACGTGACTGTACCAAACGGGGTTTTTTCTAGACGTAATATCGGACTCAAATTGAGATGAAAATTTTAGATTATCTACATATTTTTGAAATTATGAAAGTCAGCAACGATGTTTGATTAAAAAAATTTTTTTTATTATAATTTAAAAGAACTTAAAAGCTCCCAGATTTTATCTAATCCAGGCCCAGATATCGTTGGCCCGCGTCGACTTAGGGACTTAAAATTTTAAGAACATCTCCAGGAATATCCTGAAGACCGAAAAAAAAATTTAAAAGTCCAGCGACGGAATTTTTTCAATTTTTTTTTTTCAAAAAAATGACGGTTTCACCGGACATCAGCTGATGTTTTAGGTTTTTTCAGAGCTTTCATTTTCTTACTATGCTTTTAAATTAATTCTGAACAATTTTACTGTTTTAGTTAGGTCGTAAATTGGTTAAAAATATATAGATTTCAAAGTTATACGCATTATGGGGGAGGCTGTGCGGCCTGTACGATACATGGGGTTACTCTTTTTCTCTTTCCCTCTTCATTCGCTTTTCTTTCTCCCTCTTTTTCATGGTGTGTTGGCATAACACATAATGTACAGCATTCTCTCCCTATACACTATTACTCACAATTCGTCATCCATTCCTTTCTCTATCTCTGTCTTCTTTCCTCTCATATTAAATTCCATTCCCTCAATTTTACTCTTCTCTTTCACTCTCTCTCTTTTTCGCTCTCTTCTTCTAACCTCCTAAACTCCCCATCACTATCATGCACACATATACACCTACACACTTATATTTCTTTGTTCACCTCGAAACTTTTCGCACTCGCCAAAAGTCTGACAGAGAACGGATAAGAACATTTTTTTTTCACCATCGATCGGGCTTCTTTTTACATCAAAATAGTGGGAGTTTCTTTGTCTGATTTCATCCCCCAATTCAGAGAAACAAATTCGTTTTTTTTTTTTCATTCGCTTTTTTTACTTCAATTAATAATACAATGAATGACACTTAAATTCCATATCTCTATCTCTATTATTATTATTGTTTATTTTTTTTTTTCTTAACAAATTCTAATTTTTTAATTAAAAGATTTATTTATTTCTCTTCCAATTAAAACTTTCGATACTTACATCGGCTGTTAATTAAAAAGTTGTATAAAAAACAATGATTATAATAATAATAATAATATCGGAAAATAATTGATACACAAGTTATAACTTTAAGCTGTATTGTCCTTAGTGTCTGAGGACCTATTCGTCGACGCACTGGCACAAGTGTCATTGAAAAGGATACGAGTGTGTGTACACGACGTTAAGTGCACTCGATAGATAAAAGTCATATATTTCTTTCTCAATGCCCAATAATAGACAAATTTTAAATCTGTATGAAAAAAACTCATAAAATACCATGTCTACAAATAATAAAAATAAAATATTGGAAATTGAGAAAGACTTTAAGAACTTCAATAAAAACTTTTCACATATTAAACTTTCTATCCTCTTGTTATTATTATTACTTATCATGTTCACTATTATTATTTTAATTATTGTTTTTAATTTTTTATCCAACTTTGTCGTTGCCTCAGACGTAATTGGAAGCTACTGGATCTAAAGATTAAAGATAGACACTTGACAAAGGCTAATGTAAGAGAGTTAAGATGGTGATGCTAGAAAAGAAGGGGAACTAAACAATGCCATTGTAGTTTTAAGTCTTCAGTGTCTGACTTATACGGGTGTTGTACTACTTTGTTGCCAACAAAGAGCACTCGAAGATTTTTAGTTTCCATGCTCGTTTTCTCTTAAATCTCTAGTACATTGTAACATTAAACCTTATAGTCATTTTGAATATAAATATATATGAGTACTCAGTTTTATAACATAATTTGAGAAGTTTATTATTATTACTAACGTATTGTTTGTGATTTAATTGGATGTATGTATATTAATGTAGGTTTAATTACAAAATTATATATGTAGGTAAGTAGCGCAATGAGAAGCCACAAGTGACGTTAGTACGAGCGTAACTTGCTATTGAGTTAGGAATTAGACGATCTAGGGCCTTTATATATCTTAACATATACACAACACTATGACTTAGCGGAGTTACTTTGACTTAGTACGTAAACTTAGAGCAGAAATCACAACATTTTCATTTCATTAGAGTACAAACTTTGATAAATGGGCAAATGTTAGTCTAATTATACGTTTAATTAACGATTTTTTAAAAATAAATCGTAAAATATTAATTAATATCCACAATACAGTGGTTTTGTTTTACAATTATATATTGTGAATATTCTATCGTATGAAATATCACAAAATCAGCGTAGCATTCAGTGAAAGTCATACAATAAAAAGATAATATTTATAGATTTTTTGTTTATAATATCTTATCATCATTGTTACTCAATTATTTTTATCTTAATTAATCACCGCTGAAATAATTATAAATGACGTTTTTTATTCTGAAGAGATTCTTTTAATTAATCGTTTTTTTTTTAAAATATATTTATAGTAAGAAAGTTCGGTCATTAATCAAAACTTGACACATTTTTTCAAACTTTGTCTGTTTGCTAAAAATATATAAAACGCGGCATTCAAAATTTTTTGATCCTATATCTTCAAAAATCTGCGGGGAAGGGGGTTGAGATTAATTATAACAAAAATATACAGAACACTTGTTTGTAAAACTTGAATTTTTTATCGAATCTTAGATTTATAATTAAATATAAAATCTTTTCCAAGTTTTTAAAATGATTGATAATAAATCCTGTTGATGATGGACTATTTAATTATCAAAAAACGAATTTTTATTGTTTAATAAGGAGTATTTATAAAGAGTTTTATTACGTAATAAATTTTTTATTGGAAATTGATTAATTAGACAATGAAAGCTATAAGCCACAGACAACCTCTATAAACAGTAAGACGTCGTCTTATACAACAATATAATTTTATTACCGCGTGTATGAGTTTTATTGTTCTTCGACTTGGATAATTAAAAAATAAAAGAAAAATGTTTAATCGTTCTTACAGAAATTCTTTCTCATACGAATCTTTTTAGCAATTAGGTTTTTCTTCTCATCTATCGTCAATAAAATTTTATTGAGCTATAAATATATTTTCAATTTTAATAAAAAAATCAGTATATCTAAACTCAATTTATAATCGCTGTTTAATTTTTAAGGTATCAT
This sequence comes from Microplitis demolitor, assembly GCF_026212275.2. Taxonomy (NCBI): domain Eukaryota; kingdom Metazoa; phylum Arthropoda; class Insecta; order Hymenoptera; family Braconidae; genus Microplitis; species Microplitis demolitor. The sequence goes on along the minus strand of NC_068545.1, from coordinate 22,392,415 downwards.
TTTTTTTAGCGTGTAGCAAAATGAAAAATTATTCCTGTTTGAAATTCTATTGTGCCATAGTAAAGCCGTACTATTTATTAATACAGTTCAAAAGTCTTGACATACATTTTCAAATCAGATTTTTTATATAAATTTCCGTGTGAATGTGTATCAGATAAATTATTCAAGTACAAATGTACTTTAGCGAGCTTAGTGGGTTGAAAATTCTCCGAACGATAAATCGATGAAGATAACTAAAGTTTGAGGTGGTACAAACGAAGTTTAGTTATATCCAAGCTTACCACGGTGGTATCTCATCCTACTTCTACTGTCGAGATGCATCCGCCTAACTTTTCATTTAAAATGCATTAGTCTACTTCCACATCTTCCGGTTCTCCAGCGCTTTTTTTTATTAACAAACCAAGTAATCTCTCTCACTTATATATATATATTCATATCTCTAAAACCCTATGGCCTTATGTTCTTCAACATTCTTACACGATTATTTAAATAATGCCATTAAAAATCCATTATAAATGTAAAATTTAATTAAATTTTTACATAAACGACATTATAGTTTTATTTATTAAATAAAAATAATAATTTTGTTTATATAAAATTAAATGATAGAATAATGAGTATGCAAATAAATTGGTCGTAGAATTCACTTAAATTAAATTTATATATAAACCACTAACGACTCCGAGGTTGCTGCAAAACTTTTGGGCAAACGTTCCCATCAAACTTCTCTGTTATATTATAGCAGAAAAGTAAATTTTCAACGAACTCAACACACATACATTGGGAAATAAACAAACAACTTACAAGTACAACAAAACACTTATATTTTGTTGCCTAGATATATATGTACGAGTGTGTTACAAGAAGTTGAGTGTGTTAGTGCTTTAGTAACTCAATGATTCACGAAGTTGGATATAACGCGGCGTAACAGTTGTCGGAGGTCGTAAAATCCTGGCGGAAGATCATCCGAGATGGGCGGAAGAAGAAGTATACACTAGGGAAAAACCAGAAGCAGGTACAGGCGAACAAGAGTTTGCTAAAAAGAAACAGAGAAAGAGAAAGACTAAAACGGAAGTATTATGGGAAACTTTGTTATGACACTTATCCATTTCTAATTATATTCACTTGACTTTTAGATTAGTACCTAACCTCTTTTTACTAAATATATATTTAATTAGTTTACTTTTTAATCATTTTATAACTAAATAGCACTGGTGATTTATATATTTAAATTTTATAAACTAGTTTGAAATTAAATGTAGAAGTTTAATTTTAACAAAAAATTTTATAAGTTTATTTATTTTCGGGGACTACTTGGTCTCACATTTTGAAATTTTTCAGCATTAGGTCATACTGATACGAAATACTTATTTGGTCATTAGAGAAGTCGATTAGTCACAAAAACTAAAAATTTATGTGAATTTGAAAAATAAAGTGAACCGATTACTTAAATTATGAAGAAGTGAATATTTGATACTCAAACAAAAATTTATGATTTCGATAAATCTGAACATGTTTTTTAGATTATCATTGAAAAAAATGGTTTTTTTTTTTCAATGAAGATGAGTAAGAGAAAAAAAGTTCATTTATTGGAATAATAGGGATCGTTTTATTAAACAAGCTTTGATTTATCGAAGCAAATATACGTAATGAATGTAATAAGCCACAGTAGTCGTGGCTCTTCTTCACCTGATGACTCTCCTTGCTCGCACGTAATTGAACTCGAGAGATCCTCAACGACGTCCGTTCTCTTTATTTCCTTTTATACTCGTACTTCTATTCTTCATTTTATTTTCCTTTTTCTTTACTTTAACAAAAGTCTACGAGTAAAAAAAAATAAATTGAATGAAAAGGAGTTGAGGAAAATTTTCATAATATTCCAATGATTGTTGATTGTATTCAAGTGTTAGAAATAAAATCTGCCATGCATAATCCAAAATAAATCGAATTTTTTTTACGTTTGAGTATTAGGAAAGAAGTTTATTGAATGAATTTCAGATTTATGAATATTTTAGTACTAGATATGCAGTAAAATTGATACACAACTTTTTAGCATTACGGTCTCAATAAAAAAAAAAACTTTTAAAAGCCATAAACTTTTTTTCGGTCCGCATGTCGGACATTAAAATTCATATCTAATTTTATTTGAAAATGTGATCTCGAAGGTACTCGTGTGAAACTCAAAGGAATTTTTTTTTATTCAATTTATTGAATGGAAAGCAAATTTTTTGAGTGAAGTAGGCAAGCAATCGGCATTTGACGATAGAAAAGTTTCATGAGTAAAATATCAAACTAAGATATAAAATATGTTCCCACTAAATCAATACTGATTTATTTACATTCACAATTTGTATTTACATAAAAATAGTTCGTTACAATATTAATTTTGGTCTATCACTTTACAAATATAAAAAAAGCGTGTAATGGAATATCCACTTTGAGTGCAAAATTGTTGAGCGCGAGATTTAAATAAAAAAATCTGTGAATTTATCAAAATTTCAACCAATAAATTTTAAAAACTATAATTGATTACTCTCATGTATCAACTATTGACATGACGTATAACCGATATGAAATTTTTGGTATTGCATAATATTTTCACAGAGTATTTTTTTTTCTGAATACTCTATACATGCTGAAAAAAAATGCTAGCTATTACCATCTTGCGATAGGGAATGATTACCATCGTGTATGTGATAATTATTATCATACGTTTATGTTAACTATTCGTTTCCCATATAGAAATAATTACTATTGCCGATAGTAATAGTTACCATCTAGATCGTAATATTTCTTATGTCTGAAAAATTTTTAATTTTGCCTTATAAGATAGTAATGGTTATCATCACGGATAGGAATGGTTACTATCTAGATACGAATGCTTACCATCTTCGATAGTAATAGTTAACATAAAAGAATGAGAATCATTAAAATATACGGATAGGAATAGTTACTTCGTTAGGATGGCAAGTATTACCACTTTTTTTTTCAGCGTGTATTATAAAATAAAAAAATATATCTACTCTTACAAAGATCAAAGGTCATCTACAAATTTCTAATGATCAATAAAATAAAATAAATTGTCTCAATAATCTCAATAATATTCCGTACATAATTTGATCATTTACAATATTTCAATAAAAAATTATTTAAGAAATAAAAAATTATTCAGTTGATGAATTTAAAAATAGATTAGATTAATAATCTATATAATGGATATTAAATAAAATTCGTTCCAAATCATTAAACTTTTGCGACTCAAAAAAATCGTAAAAAAAATTAACCCTGATAAAATACCATCTATCACGATTATACGCTCGCAAAATTTCAGTCCCTCCGTTCCGAGTCACGTTTCATGTAGAATAGCTGTAAGTGTCACAGATGTTACCGTATACTGTATACAGACCACCGATCGTGTGAGTCTTGCATAATCAAGAATTCAGTTTCAAATTTCTCTATTCCGAGTACATAGATCTCTTACCATCATATTATTATCTACATTTATATATATATAGAAAGATAGAGTGAGAGAAAGAGTGTCAGTGTACAATATATGTACACTCATCTCTTGAGACACTAGTTGGTATACAGAGACGTGAGTTAAGTTGAATAGATAGCTTCTGCCATGATCGGACAATGCGAACAAAATGGCTGTGTTTGCTCTGAATCACGTATCAGTGAGTTTACGTCATCAAGTATTCTGCAGATGTAACCCAAATGACTCAGTCACTTGCAATAAAAGTTAAAAAACAAGGAAAAAAAACTGCTCCACACAACAGCAAGTAATAACATCAACAATACATTAATTAAAAAATAAATAAAACCCGAGTGTATATAATAAATAATTTAATACAATCAACTCACAAAATGAATTATGGATAACGATTTTAAAAATTGCTCTCGATATAATCCAACGAGAAATTTTGTTTCTATTGGTTAAGACTGATGGTTTATATAAACTCAAGTGAAAGTATCACCGAGTGATTCAAAGGGATTGCGAAATAGTGGTTTAAAATGCCTCGGGGAAGATGATCCTCATCTTTTTTAAACATTGAATTAAAAAAAAAAAGTTAAAGGATGGATAGAAAAAATAAGACGGTAAATAAATAAAACAGAAATAAGTCTTAAGAGAAACTCGCGAAGAAAATGAACACACTGACCTAGTTCAATGAGAGATTTGATGATAAAAAAGAACAAGTGTATTGAATGAAATAAATAAAAAAAAAACGAAATGTTCTTATCGAACGTCAGCAGAGGTAACAAGATTAAACAAGAGAACAATGATTAATAGTCGAGTAAACAGTCTTACGACGTTTTACAAAATATCTACACATTTTTTTTTTTTTTTTTTTTTTTTTTTTTCAATTAATTTAATTTTTCAACTGGTATTACTACTGTCACTATTATTGTTAGCACCATTTATCTTTAAATTTATTGAACGACATAAAATGAGGTACTCGTTTTACTTTTGTCTTGAGTAATTTTTTTTGTCTTGGATGCTCGGTCTTGCTCTTGCTCTTACTTCGCAGTGTACGTCGCAACTCAAGTGTCATACTTTATATGTTTTTTCTTCTTTATGAATACATGTGCTTTAAAGCGAAAACTTGTATCTCAAGATAACAAAAGTATGTCTATTATTAAAGTAGAAAAAATATAGAAGCTTCTGGTTTACTTTTATTTTTATTTAACATTCAAATTTTTTCCTTTGGCATCTCTAACGTCGTTTTCATGTAAATTATAAACGCATATTCATTTTGTCGCTGACTCGTGTGGTTTTAATATAATAATAGAGGGTGCTAGTAGTAGTAGAAGTAGATAGCAAAAGACTATAGTGATGTATAAAGGATGACAATGAAAATGGAGAAAATCATAATTGCATCACCGCAACAATTTCAAACGCGACACATTTCAAGCAAACGGATACAAGTGTGACAGTCTAGAGATACTTCTGTAAAATAAGAGTGTTGTTATTAAAACTTTTCGAGATATATATATATAATATGTGGTAGTGTTATATGAAACTTCGTTCTCTTACTCTGTTACTCAGGCGTTAGAGCTGCCAACAGATGTTATCGACACAAGTACTATGAATCGAGTGAACGACATGGAAACCCGCCATCCGGAGATTACTGTCGTGCTTTAAAGCTCTTATCAACGTCCGTACTCATCATCGTTACATTATTTTGACATTTTTTTTTTCACACTACTTTTTTTAGTACTCAATTATTTTTTTTTTACTTTTGATCAGCTAAATTTTATCTTTTTCATCACTTACCACTATAATATATGTATATATATATTTATATATATATATATATGATGAAAAGGTCAATTAAGACATTTTTTTAGAACAGAAAAATTTAATTCACAATTATTTAAATGGTAATTAAATTTAAAAAGAAATTTGCTTATAATGATCATAAGAAATTCTAAACAAAAAGTGTATAAATATTTCTTTTTATTGTATGACAAGTGAAAGTTTTTTCACTTGATGTTGAGCTAATTTTATGATATTTTATACGTCAAAATATTCTTAATATGTAATTATTTAAGGAACGAAAGGAAACAATAAGTTGAATAAACTTTATTCATGAATGATTTAAAAAGTAATAAATTTGAAAATAATTACGGTGACATTTACATTGTATCGATTCGAATTTTTTATTTGTAATTAATTAAGTAAATAGTAATGCCGCTTAAATTTCACGGTCTTTAAATATAAAGATTAATACTCGTTATACATTTATTATCATTAGTAGTGACGTAAATTTTTATTATATTTCAATTAAAAAACCAGATTAATTAATTTTTAAATATGAACCAGTTAGTCATTTATTGCACTTATTAATATCTTTTTAATAATTTTTCTTTTCAAATTATTTTATTCATTAGCTTAAAACGAAGACATTTTTTTATGATTATTATGTAGTCACGTAAAAAAAATTATGCAAAAACTGCTATATAGTTGGGCAAACTAATAGAATCGGTAAAAAAATCTTTTGATTTATCTCTTCTCTTGAGTAAAAGATTACCTATGCGATAGTATAAATTACTTAGTCATAGGTAACATCTTACTAAGATTTACCCTACTAAATCAAAAGGGATAAGTTATTTTTATATAATCAACTTTATTTTACTAAATTGAGAAAAAAAAATACTTGTCCCCAAAGAAATTTATTGTTTTATAATTTTTATTACTGATTTTTATTACCCTATATATTTTCATTTGGGGTATATTAAACTATTCTATAATGAATTTTAATTATTATTAATAAAATACTTCATTCGATGAAAATAATATTATTTCAATCCGAATTCACTCCGCAAGTTTTTTATAGTAAACTATATGTCAAATTATTTTTTTGTTAATTTTAGTTAATTTTTTAACTCGTCCATTGTGCCCCGGGTACTTTGTGTCACTTAACAATTTTGATAACATGTAAATTTAACAAAAACTTGACAGTTACTAAATAAAATTTTTTTTTTATCAAATTTTCGCAGCATCTGTCGTGACCCGCGTACTCATATTCCCCCACCCAACTTTAAATATCATAAAAAAAAAAAATATAATTGATATTGATAATAATATTATCCCATGAATAATAAACGTAAATTAACATATTTAAATAAACATAATTGTGAGTTATAAAACATGAATTTAAAATTAATCTGCACAGTAAATTTTACAGGAATATTTAATGACGTATTCAAATTTTAATTTATAGACATATAATTTATATTTATGAATTTATAAACGTTGAATATATATATATATGTACATATATACATACATTTAGTCATAAGAAGTAACAACATGGAAATAAAGTAATCCAAGGTATTGAAAGAGAAATGGTTAAAATCATGACGGCAGATTTAATTTCCGTTTCCTGTATTTCAATTTATAGAATATATCTATAGTATAAACACACACAAACATATAGTCACACAGTTTTTAATTTAATTGTGACGCTTGTTTGCAACGTAAACTGGATTATCGAAGTGATTCAATTCAATTGAATTCAACACTCCAGTTTGTTGGAGTTATATCTCTGTACATATATATATGGTCACTAAGACTCTTTTTGACTATTAAATGTAGGTCATCCATATGTCATATAACAAGATTATAAATTTCGAATAAGTTCCAAATGAATTAAAAAACACACACACACACGCACACACACATTTAATATTAAAAAAATCATAAAATAAAATTCAATAAAACTTAATCGAGTAAGATTTATATTGGATTTAGTTCCGCGAAATTTGAACAGTCTTTCAATTTGAATACACTAGATTCAATAAAAGTTTCTGTCGTATTATATATTTGTTTGTATTTATACATATATATTTCTTGCATGAACGTGTGATGTAGAATACGCAAAGACTGAATACGAGAATACACATATGATATAAATATATATATATATATATATATATATATATATATATATATATATATATATATGAGTACGCATATCATGTTTTCTCAAGGTTCGGTGGTAAACAGATGATGTATGTACGTGTGCACTAACTGTATGCTAAGAAACGATTTTCTTGTTGTCACTCACTAGATATCAAGATCGCAAAACGAAACATACTATGCTCCAAATAGTCTTTCACGTTTTTCGATACTGAATAGAAATTTATCTTCACTCAATGTCTATCTACCTTGTAACGATTCTCAAGAGTAACATATTCAATCTATATATATAGATCCATAATCCAAACATCTCGCAAGAGACATCCAGTTTATTTATACGTTGCGAACAGTCAAATTTTTTTTTTCATATTACTTTTATTTCAAACAACTCGGTTAAATAAAATTCTTATAATATTTTCTGACCTACATAAATGATCTGATGAGTATGTATGGCAGAACCCAGAGTAAAATGAAAAGCAATTTTAAAGAGAAAAAAATTTTTATCATAAAATTTCGGCTGTACTATCCGGGATGACCAAATTCCGATTTATTTTGTCACATCTCATATCACAAAAACTCGTCCACTATGACTTTAAAATTAACGAGCTCACAGATAATAGGAAGTTACAGAGGTATTACTCTATCAAGTTGTGAATTTTTATTTTCAAGAAAGGTCACTCGAATTAAAAAAAAAATACAAATTTGCTCAATTATTCTTTCAGACATAGAACGTTATCAAAAATCCAAATAATAGATCACCTAATATTTATTAGCGACTATATCTACTATTTATTTTTCATCCAGCTAGTGTATCTTTTTAGATATTTATTTACTTATTCCAGTATATATATATATAAATCATCTACAGTATATCATCAATGCTCTCGAATAGATTGATATAAATATTGATCATACGTATCCTCAAATATTTGTCGACGTACTCTTGATTTCTCAAAGAACATGTTATACGAAACTTTTTTGGTCTGATATCAATCATCTCTACTTTCTCATCCCCCTCACTTACCCCACTAGGTTTCTATATCAATATCAATCTACCCACCTAACTCTTAAAATATTATCGTTAAGGTCATTCAATGTCATCCAGCATGCCGGCAAAGTAAAAAAACTAACGAAAAAAAAAAAAAAAAAATGCTGAGTAAAGTGTAGCAGAGCAGAGTGATGAAAAATAGATGGTTCATTATGGTACTTAAGTTGCTTCCCTTGAAGCTTCCAGTTCGTAGAGAAAATTCTTGAAACCACACTCACATTAACATCATTTACAACACTCACATATTCAACATTTATTTATACACATATACATATACATGCATATCTAGATCAAAACACTTGAAAAAAATCCATGACAGTACATATGGCCAAATAAATTGGTGGGGATATCTTCAAGTCTTTCAAGGGAAATAATTTCTGTTGGTGAACGCCCTCACCACCTTGACCTCGGCAACTTCTGTGTCTCGTTTAACTGCATACAGTAAACATCTTAAACCTATTAAGGCAATTTTTTTTCATACTCATACGAACATAACTCGACATCAAAAGGCTTCATAGAATGCATTTTATGATTAGCCTTAATAATTAAAATTCACTTGTGATTTAAGTTAAACGCGTTTAGTTCAATTGCGGTATTTAGTTTTATAAATTTTAAATCGGCATCTAAATGAATAAATGTAATATTCAAAACGGGATAAACGGTATTAGTTGACCTCGTTAGTGATGCATGATGATCGACTTGCTCCTCGTGGGACACTGATGATTGGACAAGCCGATGTGTCTACAATCGGATGATCCCTCTTGAGAATAATCCGTACTACCAGGTCAGTTGACACGTTCTGCATATTCTTGCGTTAAGGGACCACGATAGTTTGGTTCTTAATCTATAAGATAACTCTTGTATAGCTGCTGGTATAATAGCAAAGCTGATGAAACCCACCAGCAAGGTTAATATTTTTTTAAAATCATTAAATACAAGATTAAATTTGTTTACTGCTTGTATATTTATCGCTTGCTTCTAGTGGGTTATTAAAGTTATCTATAGTGTTACTTGAAGTTTTTTACTTTAGCAACTAACAAGTTCGGTTGTAAATTATAATTATTGACTGGTAGTATCGGCGCCTGTTTTATCTAGAATCAATTTAATTCTTTTTTTTTTTTTTTTTTTTTTTAAAGAAAACAAATTTTAAAGTTTCCATTCAAAATTATTGTGAGCAGATGAAATTTCTGGCTACACTGAATTAAATATAGGAAAAATTTATAAGAACAATTTAGAAGCTAATTAAATGGTCTACAAAACTAGTCTCATAAAATTTTTACGTATATCCAATTATTTTGACGCAATTGCGAATTAAAGCAAGAAAATAGACTTTAGTTTGCTGTTTTAAAGTGAACTGATCTATTTATTTTCTCAGTAGCTTTTAAACTATCAGAAGTACGTTCATAAGCTTCAAAACTTTTTTTTAGCAAATTAATTTTCTACAGCTTTTATTTCAAACATTTTTCTCTAAAATCCATAGTTCAGCTACATAGTCTTCTTTAATAATAAATTCACCCTCTATTTTATTTTTATACTGTTGAGGTTTAGAAAATTACATATTTATGTTGAATAAAAACAAATCGATGAGTAACATAGACTACTTTTTCAAAATTTTATTAAAAATCAACATTGCTTGTGGAAAATTTCTGGTGATTTAAATTACCCCACTCTCTTGTTGCCCTGGGTGAAAATTTCATGTGAAAAAATTTCAGAGAATATTTTGCGCACCTTTAAAAAAATTTGAAACACAGTTGACGGGTATTTTATTTATTTTTCGGTCTAGAGAAAGAGATAAATTTAGCACAACATCTAGTGGAATTCCGAGAATCCGTGGTATTTTGTTTTGTGGAAGAGTTAAATTGATGAAAACTGATGTGAGGTGTCATAGAGGTATTTCAGTGACTCGATAGACTGAGAAAATACAGGAAGAGAAAGAGAGAGAGAGAAAACGTGAAATCAACTAACCCACATTGCCGATTGAGAGATAACTTTACTATTGAGGTGATATCAAGTCGTATCGCACTAGATCTAGGTCGTCTTTGTTTTTACAACTTCAAACTTGGTACTGCACTCCATCTGGTTATTTCGCTCCCAATCGTCTCCACATTCACTTTACTCAATATAAAACACAACCTTTGTTTCTCATGTCCCTTTACTCGACATCTTAGAAATCGATTATCGTTTTTAGTTTAACCGTCGACATGTAAATATATGAGCAAGTTTTTTTTATATCGAAATATACTTTACTTCAAATGTCTATTAAATATATATTATGTTGATACCAGACACTGACATCTGACATCAGAGGTCGGTGGTTTTTTTTTCCTTTTTTTTTTTTTTTTTTTTTTTTTTTTAGTTTACGGGAGTATAAAAATGAATAACATTTGCATCTTTTACATTTGAGATGAAAAAAAAAAATTTATGTGATAAGGGAAAAAATGAAAAAACTTTTTTTTTTTTTAACATCTGTTGCAAATCGTGGAATGTAAATTAGCGTTGCTAGAAGGCAAAAAGTACTTCAGTATATCAGACAGTAAATTTTCTTCATTTCTTGTCGACCCTCGATTCATTTCTTAGATCTGAGGGGACGAATTACCGAGAAAAATATACAAAAATACCAAATATTCAGTAAACATATATTTAATTAAATTATTATTTAATTGTAAATAATTTTATTTATTTTTTTTATTGATAAATTTCATTAAATATTAGCAGACGTAAAAGTGATATCAATAATTTAAATATAAATCGGGTCATTATTTAATAAATATAAATATTTGTGCTTTTCGGTATTACGTAAATATTTTTATCAATTTTTTAAATATTCAATTCAATATTTTAATTAAATGTTATCGGAAGTATTAAAAAATAAATAAAAATATCTTAGTGAAAAAAATTTCAGATGAAATAGATTTTTATGGATTCATTTGTTTATTCATTTCACGTTGAAAAACTAAAAGGCGAGTTAAAAACTTGTTTTTCATTTTTTTTTCTTCTTTATTTTTTTCTTTCAACGAGACTACTGTCGCGAGATGACTCCTCGAGACACTCTCATCGCGTTTCAATTTCTTCTAACGTGAAAAAAAATTGTTTGCTCGTCTTTTCCGCTACGAATATCAAATGTCGCAAAAGAAAAAACTTGTCAGTGAGAAAAAAAAAAATTAAAAAAGTTAAGTTAAATAAAAATAAAGTAAAAAACTGTCACCAAGTCTCGGCAGTAATTGTATTAGACTATCTCGATATAATTTAAGAAATTTTTTCATTATATTTATCTTATACAGAATCAAATTTAACTAAAGAAATTTACTTATCTTTAGCTCTGGATTCGTTATTAATTTTATAAAATTCATTACGGCGTTTTTTTATTTAAATATTTACTTCTAGTAAATACTGAATATTAATAAAATATATGCAGATATATTCAATGATATATCGTGTTTATTGCCATAATTTTAAATTTATATACTTCGCTAAAGAATTAAGTACATAAATTTATATATTTAGATATCTATACATATTATTCTAAAACCATGAGCTATAAAATGTTGTTTTATTTTTTTTTTTTCTAGAGTTATTTAACTTTACGATAGACTATAAACGCCTACAATACTTTTTCAAACATTTTTATTTCATTTTATATTCTTAAAAAAACTTAACATAAAAACTACTACTCGCATTTTAACAGTCACTCTTCATGCACGAATATTCGATCCATTTTAAATAATTTATGTGTAAAAAATATATAAACACATTTTACAATAATTTAACACGTTAAATTCTATCGTAAAACAATGGCTCAAAAAAAGCTCAACTGTTTATCTGCAAGTAAAAACAATCTATTTAATTTCACTGTAAGAGCAGTAGGAATAATGCACACCATTAAATAAATATCAGCAGACTGTCACCCGAATTCGAAAGCATAACAATTAAATTCAATAAAAATACTTTAATTAAAAAAAGTAAAAAATAAAGTATAAACGGAAGATAATTTATTTAATTCTCAAAATCTGTAAATTTGAAACTCACTAACGCTGTTTGCGACAGGTGCTATCTAAACAAATGAATAAACGTAACGACGTCGACGACAATGACAGCGACAACGACAACCTCGACAACAACGGCGACGACGACAGCAAGTTAAGGTATAAGAGGGTACAGTGGAATTGCGGAAAGAGAAATACACAGTTGGTGGTTGGTTGAAGGAGAAACTCGCCCTCACTTTCATTTCTCTTTCTCTGTCACTCTTTTTCCCTCATCATTCTCTACATTTTCGCGACCCAGCCCATTCTCGCCGGGGAAACTTCATCGATGTTATTACGATCGATCGAGCCCGCGTACCTCATACCTCATACCGCAGGTATGAGGCTACTCTATACATATATATATATATACATATATAGATGACAAGCTCACATCCGCGGTGAGTTGCACAGCTTGAATTGACTTTAGACATCATACACAAGGATTCAAAAAGTCCAATAGGATTTACTGTCAATTTAATTTTTCTTGGATATTTCTTCTCTCTTTTTTCTTCATCTTTATCTTCACTAATCCGTTGTTCAATGATGACGACTTTTTATCACCAGCAAGCCAGTATGTGAACATACTATACAATCAACATTTATTCTCTAGCGTCTTGTCGTAGAATAGAGCAAAAACGATAGCAAAAATCTAAGTGAAAGTAGATATATATGTAGTTAACTGGTTATCTATATATACACATATATAGGTTTATTTGCTGATTCAGCCGCCAGCTAATTGGCCGAGTCACATCCGAACCCATTTGAAGAAGTCGTAACGACATTTAGAAGTTGAATACGCTAATAAAAAAAAGCCCTTGTCCCTTTATTGAATATGTAGACCAAAAATAAAAATAAAATGTATTCATATGCGCTTGGCAGTCTGAAGTTGTTTGCAGTTGTCGGTATCAGCAGATGAGAAAAAGGATCAAGAAAAAGCAAGTGGAAAAAGCACAAACGAAAGGAGTTACACAGAGAAAGAGACTAGACCACAGCTCGATAACAATCTCGAATAGTGCGATCGAGTGTGAGAAAGGGCTTGAATTTTTAATCGCGTTTCGATGCGGCCAGCAACAAGTGGCCTGGCTTATACGTTCTTCAAAGTACTCATGTTGCATATAACCTTATGCACTCGGCCTACTGCTCTCTACTCTCGCTTTAACTTTATGTATGTACATCCAACTCTACACACATCCATTCATACATATCAGCATATATCTATCTAGTTATATGTCTATATATATCTACTTAGGTCACGATGTTCCCTACACGCAAGAATATGAAAGGAAATTAAATTTTCATTACATTTCATCGTAAAAGATTCATTTTTAATAGTCAGCCATTTAAATTACTTTAAATAAGTTTAGTAAAAAAAAATCCATAAACTACGATTTTTATGGATTGTACTCAAGAGATAGCATTTTGGTTAACACACCCTATTTCATCTTTATATCCTTTCTTACTGCGCACGTACAAACATCCACATACTCAGCAGTCAACTGACTTATTGTGTGTACATAGTACTTAAAGTTTAAAACAAGTGTACCGCCACAACTTGTACTCAAGTACCCTAGCATAGAAGTGTTGCTCGGCATCGTGTGTAAGTGAATGGGCTTTATCGCCAGTTTTGATAGTTAATCGTGACCTCGTCTCTGTCTTTCCCTCTTTGGAATATTATCGTGTCCTCGATAATCCTAAAACAAAGAAAATGAACAGGAGATTAAAGAAAGTTTGTAATTAATTTTCCATCCCTATTCTCATTTCACCGTCGCCTTATATAACCTCTGGTTTTATAAATATATAGATAGATAGCTTACACGGTTTGTGTAATTTGACGGTTAATTATTGTTAAATAATTGAATTGCTAAATACTAGGACTTTGACAAGTAGTAGTGATAGTAGTAGTAGTCTTCCACATGAGTCGACTGGTCTCGCAGCACATATATATATGCACACAAACAAGGATGTATACAAGCGATGATTAGAAATGAATTTGCAATATGTTTCAAAGCCCACTGGTCCATCAGGTTATCCCGGCGGACGTGGACAGCCCGTTTATTAATGCATTGCTTGTTTGCGAACGGCTTCAAACTCGTAATCGAATTTACAACGAGGACGTCAGTGACGACACTACTCGGTAGTGTGGGTTAAGCTCAACTACTGATGCCAATGACTACGTGTATCTAAACTATTTATCTATCGCTATTCACCTGAATATAATCTCTATATAAATATATACTACATACGATTAAAGACCAACTCAATGATGCATTGATTACATTCAAAACTTTTTGATTAAGTGTTTCATTAAAATAATTATTAACTATCCATTGGTTATGGTTATGTCTTACATGGATGACTATGATATATGAGACCTAAACACTGAAATTTGATGATATGATTTTAATTTACGGAAATTACTCAACGAATCCGCGTCTCCGGTCAATTAATATACATATAGAGCTTTACTATTCGTGTTACTCGAAGTTTCGTGCACCTTTCTGATAAATTGCACTGTCCAATACATGCTTCACTTATTCGTATATATATATATATATATATATATATATATATATATATATATATATATATATATATACGTATACATATACACCTACATTGGTATGCTACCATCACAACTCCTATGTATATATTTACTAGTGGTCTACCAACTAGAGAGAGAGAGAAAGACAGAATAAACGCTTTAAACTCTATGACTAAATTTACAACAGAATCTCTCAGCCTCCATTCTGACGAGAACATGGACGAACTATATGCCAGTTGATAGCCAATTGTTGTGATATGCCTTTAACAGTTATTTTATATATATGTTTATGTACAAACCCATGTCTACATACATATATATATATATATATATATATATATATATATATATATGGATGAATCATAAGGGTTTAATATTTATGAAAGATTCTTCACTGCATTCATAGCGTTACAGAAATATTCCGATAGGTATTTTGAAAATTTATTTCAGGTTCTTGAAATATTTCATCAATATTCAAAAGAGTTGTGAAAAAAAAAAGCATAAGGTAAATATTGTCTGGACAAGATAAAAGTATAGAGGAAGCTTGGACTTGTTTGTGTATAACTCGGAAATATTTTAAGTAAAAATTTATCCGAAATAAAATAAAAAAATGAATATTGTGTCCGAGAGACAAATTGAAATGAAAGTTTTGCTAAATGGTCAAGTATGATCAAACGAAATACCCCGGGCTGTTTGTGGGGTTTGTTTGATATGCTTCTTATGGTTTGCCTGACAAGCTAATAGAACTTTAGTATTTCCCATTGTGCTTAAACTTGTACTGAATATATATATTGTAGAATTGTTCACTGCTATAGGTAAGGCAGATTAATCCTCGGTACTTTTGCACAGACGGATGCACCGGACAGAGTAATTTATTATAAAGTTTCAAAGTGTAATTTCCAAGTTTGTATTGACAAATTATGTTTACAAACATCCAACGGATCTTAATGACATTTTATTTGAATTACTTTATTGACATGCAAGTTGTAATTTTTTTTTTTTTTTTTTTTTTTTTTTTTTTTTTTTTTTTTTTTTTCATTAATTAATGATGTAGTTTTTTGAATAAGTTCACTATTTCGTGTATTTATTTTTAGTAAAAATATAAAATATATGATTGGATTTAAGAAATAATGAAACGTCAAGAATTGAATTTCGAGAAAATTAGTTTTACAACAGTCGACATGAGAAAATACTTGAAGACTACCACCCGTCTTGTTGAAAAGTTTGTTTTGTTTCTATATATATATATATATATATATATATATATATATATATATATATATATATATATATATATATATATATATATATATATATTTTATATTATATATATATATATATTTTATATTATATATAGGTATATATCTATATATATATTTAGTTGGTTTAGATGCCAACTCATGTTATCTGTCGCTACCTGAGATAACCGGAAAGAGGATCAGCACACCCTCGAACTACTAGTAGACAACATGAGAAAACTCACCATCTTCACTGTAAACGAAAAACTTATTTTTGTATTACTACAACTGTTTTTTTTTTCTTTATATTTTTTATTCTTTCATCACGTGACTGTACGATCCCATTCGTCGAGCCAATGTTTGTTCTTTTGGCCAATGACAATAGCCGAACACGTGTAGGAGCTTGATAAAAAGCAGTAACAAAAAATATCAAGAAAAAAAAAATTTGTCCAGAGGAAGAAAAAAATTCTAGACAAAAGTCGAGGAAAAAGTCGTGGAAATTCAAAAACACGGTGATCGAGACTAGAGTTCTTTTGGTAGTTCACAGAGAAACGAAAAATAAAAATAATGAAAAGTAAAAATAACAAAAACTAATGAAAAGCTTTGTCCCCGACGTTTGTATAAACCAGGCGAGTAGTTCAAAGACTATTTAGACGATATAGTAAAAAAACTATATGCTATTAACACATGTTCAAATTTTTTTTTAATATCCTCAGACTTGATAAAGTTTTCAAAGGTCAAACGAAAACTAATTTTGACACGGATCGAAATTATACTGTATAAACTTACTAAAGTGCTTTCCGATTAATTAGTCGTTAAAATATATGTTGAAGCTTATATCTAAAACTTTTACACATATATATATATATGACAATTAAAACCCTTTTCCGTCCATTCAACAAATTCAGTGACCTCCTCTCGAGGTTGGAATTTTTCATAATTTATATATATATATATATATATATATATATATATATATATATATATATATATATATATATATATATATATATATATTGAAGTCTTTGATGATAAAAAAAAGTTGAACCTATAAAGTACGATATGAAAAAAAAGCGATAAAAAACGAAAAGTAAACGAAATGAGAAAAGAAAGAAAATGAACAAAAACAATAAAACGAACATACGTACTTTACGATCTCGAAACGATTACGAAGAAAAAGACTTTTGGTCCACATGACTGTGGCCTCATCTCACGGCACTTTACTTTAGAGAATATGCTCTCAGTGATAATAGCAGTACCATCATCCTCACTTTCACGTTTCTGGAACATTATTAAAACCCAAAGGGTCACCGTATAGTCGTTCATTTTTTTTCCTTTTTTTTTTTTTATTACTTCTTTTTATCTTCACACCTACACTTATAAAGCCAGATAGACAGACAGACATACCCATACACATACACACAGATTTTATATCTTATGTCGTCAAATTTCTTTTTTCCACAAATCCTTCTTCTAACAACCCATTCGTAAACTTTTCACCTACAGAAATCCTTCTGTAAACTTTTCACCTCTCAAGTCCTTTTGCAAACCCTTCACCTCTTACAAACCCCTATCACAAATCTCTTTATATACACATGTCTAAAAAAAATAGCCACTGTATTTTAATATAAAATTACGTTATTTAGATATATTTTTGTTTTTCTTTTTTTTTTTTTTCTTTAGCTTGGAATAATTTATTTGTGTTTTAGGATCCCCTCGTAGTTTTCTTTTGATCCTGTTTTGACCTCCTTCGAGACCTCTTAAACTCCCTCGAGACGTTAAATATATACCTATATAAATATATGTATATATATATTTACACGCTTCATTCGCATTATTTACGATTATCGTTCCACTTGAAAATTTCATTTCCGCAATGTTTGGATCGTAAAAAAAAGCCTCATTGAGGTAAAGCATTATTCAAATCGATATTGAATGTGAACATAATCAAAATTAACATGTTGATTGAAATATATTATTTAAGCTAGAATAAACACAATTTAAAAATTTTTGCTACCCATTGACTGTATCATATTGTAGGTGTACGTAGGTGTGTATTACATACATATATGCAGTATAATTTGATGTGAAAATTAATTTATTTTTATCAATAGGAAATCATTGAATACATTAAATTGATCCAGTAATTATTTTCCTTAATCAGCCAATATATTTCGTTAATATGATGATGATATTGATATCCCGCTAGCACATGCGCGCTATATCTATACACACATGCAATACTTCAATACACCCGGCAACCTCGATATATCCTGTTTATTTGCATCCTAATGACTGCTAAAACGCTTAACTTCTTTGAGAACACAATTAACAGGCATCCAATTATTGGCGCAAATTATCAGCTTGTAATTATATCCAAATAATTCGAAAAAAAAACATTGTTTTGTTACTCCTATTTTTTATTTTAAATATAACCAATTATAGATTCTGTGAATTGCAAAAAAATAGAGGTATGCGAATTACGTTCAAATTAAATATTAATAATCAATTTGGAATCTGAAACGATTAATTCAAATTTTTTACATGAACCCAAAAATGCTTAATTTTTTAAACATTTCTATTTTTTCAGCCGACCTATAATTTACAATTTATATGAAAATTTGAAAATAACGGTATTAAAATTCTAATCAAACTAAAGAACAAATATTCAAAAATTAAAAATGTCTAAATTCCAATTTTTTCTTTTTGATTATTCATAACAAAAAAAGCGGGCAACTAACAGTTTTATTTTTTGAATACTTGTAAATTTATAAATTTTAAAAAATATCATAACACAATATATTTTCAATGTTTAACAAAAAGCCCCTCAATTTATAATTGTGTCATCATAATTAACTAAACGATTTTTCTCACTCATATAATTGTCTTTCATTTTTTTTTTTTTCCATTATTCCGCTGTTAATTTATCCAAAGTGAAACTGCGATCGTTGACAAGCGTAAATAAAAGCCATGTCACTCAATCAAGGATCAGAGTGCTCTATTCATGTTTTTCCTTTTTTCTTTTTTTCAATGAAAAACTTTATTGAAATTTGTTTTCGCAAAAATAACGTTATTTGACATGATATGATGTGAACCTCGTCGTGCAAATAGTGTGAAATAACGGTGAGCTATTTCACCCGAATATTTCGAATTTTTTTTATATTTAATTTATTTATTATTCGTGGCAATTTTTCAATCTGAACATTAAATTTCTCTCAATTTATGCACACGGTTTTTTTTTATCTCTATATCATTAGCTTTTTGTTTACTTTTTAAATGAAATACATCAGCTTATACATTTGCGTTAAACATTTTGTTATAATATTGGGATTTTCAGTGCCGTTGGATAGTCACACTATATGCGAGTTGAACATTTAATAATGTAGATGGTAGTGACGCCCGGCGGGGTTGCAAACTTTCCACACGCAACAGAGCTGCAACCAGCTATCCTAATATAATTGGATGATTTACAGGATGAACGGCGTAACGAGTAGACATCACGTACAGAACTATATACCTATAGCTGATATGTGTAAAATGTATATGTCTGCATGCACGTATGTGTGTAAATGTGGATGTATGTATGAATGTTAAATGTATGTATATGTATATGTATATGTATGTATATAAGCAAAAGCTAATCGACTTATACAATACATTCTAGTCATCGTTATTCGATTCGTTGGCAATTGAATAGCTGCCCTGATACTGCAGTATTCTCTCGATACAAGTGTAGATGATTGGGTAACAATGAGTTAGAGGATTTTTACAGATAATAGAAATAAAATCACATAAAAACTCAAACTAATAATATCAACTCGTTAACGTTTAAATCTTTTTACATTTATATAAATAAAAAATTTTCAATACTTAATTGTCCCGCAGAGAAAGTAATATTTTACTATATACTTTTTTATATTAGCAAAGAATATTTATTTATTTACGTGTTCGATTTAGATTTCCCAAGTGGATTGAATTGGTTGGAATTTTCGTCCAGTTCATCCGTTTGCTCGATTGATCCGTCGTTTTCTCGAATTCAAGTTTGAAAGGGTCGAAACTTTTTTTTTCCTGCTGACCATCGATGAAATAACAAACAAAGTTAATGAAAAAGCATCAGATTGAAGAGAAAAAAGGTATATCATTATTTGTGAGATATTTGAAAAATAATTTCGAATTGAAATTTTTTTTTTAAAGCGCTATCTCGTGTAAAGCTAATTGTTGGATGATGGGGGTGATTTAAAAGCGTATTGGATGGTAAAAGTCGAGAGAAATTGAGCCAAATCGGATTTCCGTGTCCGGTGTAAAGTCGACCGCGAATTTCCGGTTGGAAGGTCGTGCGCGGTCCTTTTTGGTTTTCGCCGGATTGTCACGATCAATTCCTGACTTTGTATCGTACTTCGAAACATTTATTCATGAAACTGATCGAGATCTATATATGTAGAGAGAGAGAAAGAGAGAGAGATATACATGTATTGATAAAAGTGTATTGTACTGAACAGATAAATTTCAAAAGCGAGGAACCAGTTTAATGGAAACGGACGTGGTAAGCTCTTTTAACCATACGCCAGATAACTTTTTAACCTCCTTACACCAGAACCCTTTTATTTGGCTCAACGTATGTGGTTGCATGTACACTTACTATTAAAAAAATTTTATTTAAATTAGTATGCATGTACAGAAAAAAAAGATTTCTTGGCGCAAAAAATATTTTGCAGTATGAATTGACGACAAAACTTTTCTTAGGACTAGAAAAAATTTTTTACCCCAAGAAAATGTTTGTTTCCAATTTATAATGCAAAATATTTTTTGCCGCAAGTAAAAATTTTCAAGAAATCTTTTTTTTCTGTGTTTGTTCATTGATAAAATAATAAAAAATACATATATATTATTCTATTACTTTACCTTTACGAAAATGGTATGCAATAAAATTGCAAAGCTAACAATCGAGTTGAAATTTGATGACTGAGAATAAAGTAAAAAGTAACACAATTACTTTTCAATTAATAATCTTTTTCCTCCATCAAACAATTTACTACATGTGATGGAATTTTTAAAATAACTCAAGGAATTTTCCGACAAACTTTTCATACTGAAAAGTTTACTTGTAAAATGTTTTCATGAAACAATAATGAAGAATTTAATTAACTTAACGCTACACAAAAGATTTATATTGCTAAATCTGTAAACATGTAAAACTTTTAAAATATCGGGTAGAGTATTTTCTGTGAAACTAGTATAGCTTAGGAGTAACCGAAAGTTCAAACTCAGCAGTAATCGTTTAGTTTTGGGGACTTTATAAAGTTCTGCTTCCGTTACTCTTTGCAGTACAGGTACATATGTATAAAAATTTGTACATACATGCGAGATTACGACATAGTACCAGACTTTAAAGCTAACATAAAAATTGTTATTTTTTATTACTGAGTAAATTAGTTTTTAATAAAATCTTCAAACGACATATTTTAACATGGCATTAAAAATGATAAAGTTATTTCTTTTTATTTAGTTGACATGAATGAAGTTCTTTGAAGGGCCATGCCGAAAAAAGTGACATTGGTTTACATATTAACATTTTTTTATGAACTTTCATATAAAAAATTCCGTTTGATAATTTTACTTTTTCATTCCTATTCAACTTACCTCTCATACAATTTCCTTATGTGCAAAATTAATTGAAATTTAAAAAATTTGAATTTTTCAAGGTAACTCAAGTTCATTCTGAACTCCTAGAGTAACTGGTCAAATACGCCTACAATCTATGAACAAAAATTCCATTTTTAAATAAACAATTTATCAAACTTGAAAGAAATTTGATTATTTTTTTCAAATATACAAAATTCAAACTTTCGATTGTCAATAAAAATTTCATTTGCCAAGGAGCTTCTTACTAAATCATAAAAATTCACTCGATATAAATTTATGAAATTCATGTACACTGAGAGACATATGGATGGATTTTTGCAATAACGTCTAAATTTAAATATTTAAATAAATTTATTCAAACAGAAGAAAAAAATATCATCTTCAAAGTTTTTAATATTAGTTATTTTTTTTTAAATTCAAAAACTTTGACAAATAATAAAGTTTATAAAAAAACGATTAATTTTTTGCTTCAAGCGAAATAGTTACAATAAAACAAATCGAGCGAAATCGATCAATAAACTACTATACCGTATTTCATGCAATATCTCATTCAGCCTCGGGTTCTCACCCACATAAATTTATATATACGCACACATATAAATATCTCTGATAGCTATTAAAGTACACAAGTAAAGAGCAAGCTCACATGAAACACGACGAAATAATAAGTGAGTATTACGACCAAAGGGCTTCCGCTTAAAAGACATATATATATTCATGCATACATAGATAGATATAGTGTAGGAGTATAAGTATCCGCTTCAAAGGATTTAGCTTGTGAAACTTTGATTGGGCCAATGCTGAGCCAGCCCAACATCGTTGTTCCAATTATCCAAGACCACGTGTGTCTCCTCTATCCTCTATCTGTATGCCTCCCCAACATCTATACCCAACACACTGGAGGATTTCAATTAAATTCATAATTACTAACGGATTCACTTCCTCCCTCGTATACATATATCATCCCACACGCCCTCTCTCACTCGTATCGCTCACTTTCTCTGTCTCTCTGCATGGCTCTCGGCTCTATTTCTGCCTCTACCAGTGGCTTTGCCTCAACAATATAATCCAGCCACCTCACTTTCATCCCTCGTCTGTCTACTCTCTGTCGACATCAGTGTTTCTGGACGCTTCAACTATCTCACAACGTCACTACCCGTGCAATCGACACAAGCGTCAACATTTTCGACATTCGATAATTATATTCCCATTGCATATGTATGTAGAGCTTAATACACGCGTAGTGTGTGCATTCAAACCAATACAGTCGTCCAAAAATACTATACTTGCCATACTACATTCACCCATTTCACCTCATTGTCAAAATCGTTTACTGCACTCACACTTGCCAGCAATATTTAATATAATTACGGTCACTGTTTTCGGTAATACACAATTATCTCGATAAACACTTAACGTGTTTAATTATTTAGAGACATGATCTTCAATTAATATTAAATTTTAATTAATTTCAATATTAACATAACAATGATAATATTATTATTATTAGTTTTCTTGTTAATCGAAATTTACATTCAGTTAATTATAAAAACTTTTATGATGCTCGAGAAATATAATACATCCGTACGATGACAATATTGTTAATTTTTTTACAAAAGATATCTTTTTCAGGTATTTTTTCTTGACCACAATTTTTTGCCGCCTTGACCTTTCTAAATGAAGCATTTCATACTCGGCGACTACACATTTAATAGCCTCATAGCCAGAGGCAGCTAAATATTTTCATTGAATTATATCAATGTTTGTATGTGAGAGACAAACTTTTTAAATGAAGCTACAGAGCTCTCGTTACTTTTGCTTTTATCATTAGGATAAAAAGCCGAACAAAATTTTATACATTTTATTTATAATATTTAATGGTAAACATTATTAAAAAATATTACGAGCACATGTAAACCGGGTGTTATCATATTTAAATCTAAAATTTATAATTTTGAATATTCTAGTCTTTACTACGATTTAATTTTGCGGATGTTCTTATAATTAGTATTTTTAAAAATTCCCACTTTTAGAGCATTTATTAAATAAAAATTCCTACTCCGCTAATTTTGCAGTTCGGAATGTAGTTACAGTGTAGTATTGAAATGATAAATTATTTCTGGTAGAATGGCTTTATTATACAAAGAATGTTTACACCAACAAGATTAAATTTTCGATGAAAATTCAGTATACCAAAACCAGTGGTGTAACATGCAATCTACATCTCTGAGCCCTTGAGTAATGTGCATCAGATGAGGTAATATGTACACGAAAGAACGTGGTTTTACGATATTCCTTGTGGATAGGAGTACTGAGCGTTACGTTACGGTAGAATACAAGGATCAACGATAACACGTTACATGGATGATAGAAGATGGAAGCAAGTCATCCGCGCAGAAACTAAAGCAGCATTGTTTGTTGTCTTTGCCATAGCTTTACATGTGCTGCTCTCGGATAGAAATTGCCTTGGTCGCTTTAACCACCTTCTATATCTCTATATCCTCAATATCTCCACTTTACTATCATATATATCCACTACTTTATCCATATATATATTACAAACCAGTAACACACCAATGACTTTACTATCTGGATACGATCAATGTAAAAATCCTATAGCTCTCCAGTTTTTTGGATCCTTTTTTTTCATTTTATTTTTATTTTTCTTTCAAACCGATTTTCTTCGATAACCAGATTATCTTACCGATACTATAAAATAACGACAACAAAAACAACTACATATACAACACAATATCGATACAATGTTGTGAAGAAATTGTCGATTTTACGAGAATAACGTGAAAATAAAATTCCACTTTCTGATACCAAGAATGCCCCCTTTTTTATACTTGATGTCAAATTAAATTTTTTATCTTGACATTATTGAATTTACTTTTTTTGCTCTTCTTTTTTACTGACTCGACTTTTTTGTTTGTGTAAATTCAAATGATATTAATCGTAATTCTATTATATATGACTTCAGTTAAGAGTAGGAGTGAATAAATTTTTTTATATAGATTTTGCAAAATTTTGCTTTCTGAAAATTTTGACTGTACTACTAATGAGGCTAATAAGGTCGAAATGAAGGTAAATTATGAGATCAAACATAAGTTGAACGGAATAAGGTCAGAAAAGTTTATTTGAAGTTGAAAGCTGAATGCGATATTCCACTGAGAGCTTACCGGACTTCAAACGGAAACTGAATTTTTGATCTTATGATGCAACTTTTAAAAATGTTTCTATCATACGGCTTTTAAGTATAAATAAATACTTTGATTACGTTCAAATATGAGCGAAATCGACTGATTAATTAAAAAATGGCAACCATTAAAAGTATTAGAACACAAAAGAAATTCAATTTTTGTAATGCTATTCTTAAATATATTTTTAACGGAAAATTATTGCTGGATTTCGTAAAATGTATGTTAATATTCAGGTGGTAAGCTTTAACTTTTTTTATTTTTAATGAGTTTTTCTATATTTGAAATTGTAATACATAATTTCGAAAAGTACAAAAAGTAAAATTTTCGCGGGCTTATTTAAAAATAACTTTAATGAAAAGTCATAGCCGGTAGGTTTTAGATGACTTAAGGAATTAATGTTTGAAATATATGACCTTAAAAGTATTTTTACAGCTAGTTATATATATAGTCTCAATAAATCGTCTGAAATACTCTGTACGTTGAGTTGATTAAGTTTTGTAGTTCAAAAAGTCTAAGAAAATATAAGAGGCATATCTATGGGTGGATTATTTTATTAATTTATGCGACGAAGCGTAAGCGCAAGTAGAAATATAGTTTTAAGAAAATAAATAACTGGAGATCAAAAGTATAATTACTCGTTAAGTCAGTAAGTAAGTTTAAAAGATATTTAATTATAAATTAAATATTTATTTTTTTATTTTTAATGATAATTTTAAATTGCATAAATTTGTTAAAAATTCCTGTAAAAAGAAGTTGTTATATAAGTTATAAAAAGATTCTCATGGAATAATTAATTTATGTTTTGATGATCAAATTCGTATGCTAATTTTCAAGTTAAACAAAAAAAATATACAGATTATTACGTCAGCGGACGTCGCATTGCAGTAGAAGAAACTAAAGATTTGCATATTGAATCAGAGTTAAATTTCATTTTCATTCTTCAATCACGAGGGCACTCGTTATAAAATAAGGATAATAATAAAATAATCAGATTATTTTCAACACGCAAGTTAAATTATATGTGTTTTATAAAAGTGAAACACAGTGATTGAAAGTAAAAACACTTGGATATGTTCTCGATCGCGTGCCAATAATCTTTTCAACTCATTGAATCGACATGATGATACTTCAGCATTATATTAAATTTCAAATGCTCAGTTCATTTTTATTTTACTTACTAGTTATTATTAATATAGCATGCTCGTATTAACAAATATATAGATCAGTATTCTATTATATAGTAATCGATTTCTTTTATTGTTACAATTTCATTTTACGATAGTACTCAATGATCATATTGAGTCCTACAATTAATTATTTATTTTTGAATGTTTATTCGTTATTAATATTAGTGAATTCATCAATCAATATTAGTATTTTATACATTTACTACACGGAAAAAAACGAGATTGGTCTGGGAAAAATTTCTTGATGCAAAAATTTTTTTTTCGCCTCAAGAAAATTTCTTTTTTAATTTATGATGCAAAAAATTTGTTGGGAAAAATAAAAATTTCCTTAGGGTGAGGGTAAAAATTTTTGGCGCCAAGGAATCCTTTATTTCTGGATAGAATTGTACTGAGCCTCATTTGCAGTGAAAAATTTTTTATATGGGAACTGTTACATGCAGATAGGAGTGACTACAATGCTCATTTAACTCAGTTTCATTCGAGATTGTATTCAGTCTTATGTAAGATCGTATTTCGTAAAATTGGACAGAGCTGAATCTTTAATGGTATTGGCTACCATTCTACATTGTAGCCAGTCCTATCTATAAGATAGTACCCATTCATACATTACCCATGGGAATTACATAAATCGAAGATTTATTTACACTACTGGAAAAAATTAAAGGATCAATAGAAAATTCAAAATTTTTGGGTGATTTTCAACAGGCCGTACCTTCGAAGGAAATGGTCGTACAAGAAAAAAGAAAAAGAGAATTGTAGCTCCAAGTGTCTACTTTTTGGATTAGAACTAGAAAGATTTTATGCGTCAGCAATTTTTGAGTAATCTTAGAAAAACCAGCGACGAAAAAATTTTCAGATTTTTTTTTTACTTTTTTTTTTGGGCTACGGGCGTAAGAAATTTTTTTTTCGCTTAACCACTCTAAGGCTCAGATACCTTCATTACTTAGCTGTAATTTCAATTTTTATAGACCTTGATACATCCACTTGTCGCCGAGATATCGGTCTCCAAATGGAAAAGGATCCTTTTGTATTTGATTACCGATATCTCAGCAACCAATGATCGCACAGAAAGTTAATGTTGGGTTTCAAAAACTTAAATAAATAAAATTTTTTTTTTTTTTTTTTTTTTTGAAGAAATTTATTTTTTTTATCGAGCACCGAGTCTGTATTGAGTCTGTATTTTCTATGGAAGCTCAAGACAAGGCTTCTAAATTCTCGCTAGCGCATAAAAATGAAAGAAAATGATCATTTTTTCGAATATCGTGCACCGAGTCTGTATTGAGTCTGTATTTTCAATAGAAGCTCAAGACAAGGCTTCTAAATTTACGCTAGCACAGAAAAATGAAAAAATAATCATTTTCTTTCATTTTTATGCGCTAGCGAGAATTGAAAAGCCTTGTCTTGAGCTTCCATAGAAAATACAGACTCAATACAGACTCAACACAGACTCGGTGCTCGATATTCGAAAAAATGATCATTTTCTTTCATTTTTATGTGCTAGCGAGAATTTAGAAGCCTTGTCTTGAGCTTCCATAGAAAATACAGACTCAATACAGACTCAATACAGACTCGATGCTCGATATTCGAAAAAATGATCATTTTCTTTCATTTTTATGTGCTAGCGTGATTTTTGAAGCTTTGTCTAAAGCTTCTTTGCAAGATTGGAATCGGCTCGTCTTACATTGAAAAATTGAAGTTGTTATAAATAATATTATTGTGAAACGGAATCGTTTTAAATCCTGTCACCGGTTATTATTATTATTATTATCTTGTATATTGATGTAATTTTTAGGTAAACATAAGAACCATTGATTTACGAGAAATTGGATGCCTTTTATGCACAATTTTGACTACGGATTCTTTCATCCCGTTTCCACTCTTATTAGTATGTAAGTTTCATGTTCGCACGCTCTTCTTCAGCAGAAAGAAAATTTCTCTTTGTCTTTCAGGAATTCCACTTTAAATCGCAAATAGTTTCTGTACTGAAAGATTCTTTGTCCGTTAATCTAATACAAATTATAAAGTTTCTTATTACATTGTAAATTTTAATCGATTTTTTCATAACATATTTATTTAAAGTACCAATTTTCAGATATTTCAAACTTGCTTTATTTCATATTATCCGATACATATTGACACAAATTTGTACTTCATCGTATCAGCTGTTTTTTATTGGCAATCCAAGAAGACGAACTTTTTTTCTAGCCCGAAATAAGTATAAGTATCAGGTCATTTTTTATTTTTTTCCTGCATCCATTATTTTCAGTTACTCTTCATGTTTAAAAACGAACTACTTTTTTATCTTTAGTATTTTTTCAATTAATCCCGGACTATTTTCATCAAACCATCAAAGGAAAAAAAAGTTTAGCGTATTGTTTTTTTAGTGATTCCATACCCGCAATAATCAAAATCACGAAATTTAAAAACCGATGAAAATTCTTCTCTATTAAGTTTCAATTAAAATGAAATTGGAAAAATACGAAAGATAATTATTTTCTTAATAGAAAATCCTGAACTAGATAAGTAAAATTGAGACGATTTTATAAATCAATTAACGAATAATTTATTCGATAAACAATTTAATTTCAAATTTATATAAGCCATTTAATAACTATACTCAAAAAGTAATTTGAGAACTGCATGCAGCTCGATACTTTTATATTAAAATATAATTAATTAATTTTAAAGAGTTATTTTATCTCATCACTATTCCGATGCATCTCATTTTCATCTAATATTAATATTTAAAGTTAATGAATAATTCATAAATAGTTATATAATAACTGCTTCGATTCATCTTACAGTTTATCGCTAAAATCCTAGTGTATCAGAATTTCATCCAGCTGATATCGCTTGAATACAGCTATACTATCTAATGGGCTGAGGGATCCCCGAGTAAAGCCATGCAAATTTAATCCGAAACTGGCGGTTGCTGTACTCTCCAGCTTCTCTTATACTCTCTGTACATAATATACATTACTCATACATATATTTACATGCATATATATATACGTATAATATACCTACTCACTGATTTGCAGTTCGCCAATACGCCAAGAGGTTTCTCACTATCAGTCTGACAGAAAGATTTTCACTCATTGCGCAATCCTTCATCATCCATTTTTCTCCTTTCAATCACAATAGCCCTATAACTCAAGCTTGCTCTTTTACCTCTTCGTCTACAATAATATATTATTTCGCTTTCATTCTAACGTCAACATTAATACAATTAATGCATTCCCGGTAACCCATCAGTAATATGTGACAAGTTACAAAGATCTTAACTTATCCACTCGTTTTTCTATTTTATTAATTATTTTTTCCAACTGTCTACAATATGTCTCATTAAACCACCAATTTTTCTCTAGATTCATCATGTACTTATGTCTTTTCCTTATTAACTATCAAATTAAATTATAATAATAACTTCAAATTTCACATTTACATTAATCTATTTTACAATCTCTACACAGAATAAATAAATTTCTTGGCGCAAGAAATATTTTGCATTATGAAATGAAAACGAAAATTTTCTTAGAAATAGAAAAATTCTTTTTTTCCGTGTATTCACTCTTAATGATTTAAATATTAACTTAAGTTCTTGTATTATAATTTACGCAGAAATTTTTCCTCGCATACTTTAAATGCGAAGCATTGTACAAGTGCTGTAACTGAGCTTAAATATTTTCATTGCTGCACTTACTTAGAGTAGTATTTAAAGTTACAATGCTAGGAAATTAAAAGGCATAAAAGCTTACTATCACTGGAAATACATGTGGATTCGTATGCAAATAGACAAGATAGAATCCGAAATTTTCAATTAAGTGACTTTATTTCCTTTTCTAAGTTTTACATCTTCACTAAAAAGCTCATTGCTCAATTACAGTGAATAAAGTAATTCAAGATTTTATAGTTTTATTCAGTGACATGTAAATCCAAGACTTTATTCTCTGTCTGAAGCACTGTAGTCAGATTTAAAGCGGATTTTTTATATGAAGGTCAGCTATTACTCTTCAAAGTCATGTGCAAATTGTAGTAGACAATATTAAATTTTTTTTTATAATTCATTTTCTGAAGCTTAGACATTTTGCTACAAAAACATTAACCTTAACCTAAACAACCATCTCAATACAAGAGACCATTTTTCTATTATTTAAATTATAATTTTATCGTTTTCGATTATTTGAGTGTTTTATATCATAAAGAATGATACTCTACACGTATATAGACATTTACATAATATCTGGTTTTTTTTTATTCCTGAAAAATTACGTTTCGGTAGCTACGCGGGTTTTGACAATTAAAGTGACGCGGTATTGCTCTATCACCGACGATATGAATCATTAATTCCCAAGCTCCCAGAATCCCAGTGTGATTTAGTCTGATAAGAAGTAGACAGCAGCGCCATCAGTAACTATGCGAAAAAAAACCCTTATTTCTCAGTATTGAGATAATATGAATGAAACAGCTATCATAACTTGACAACTGTTCTTTTTTTATTTATGTTTTGATATCGCTATCTATTTTCTAGTAAAAATGAAAACAAGGCGCCTGGCCAGTTGTGCTAGAGATTATCATTTATAAATGGTGCCTGTTCAAATGACATTAACAGTTTAAAAGTCTTAGCTCATATGTTAGAATATTTAAAATAATAATTGTAATTATAAAATCATATTAATGATGTGAAAATCGCTAAATTTAGTAAATTAGCATAATTATATGCTAGAGACTAGAATAAATTGAATAAATCAATAATTATTAACTTAAAAAATTTATATAAATTTCTTAAATAAATGAATACAATTAAATTACAAAATTTTAATTCAACGAATTGCTCCTTATTATAAAATTAGCGATTCATCATAAAAGCAATAGAATCTTTTAAGTATATTTAATTTCAAGTGACAGCTATTCTTTTTTACCGAACTTTTTTCATTTTTTACGGGAAAATCTGAAATTAGTGATGTTTAATAACGGATTTGAGGTTATTCAGTGTATTATGTAAACGTGAATATCCATTAGCGTAGACAGAACATAGACGTATGCAAAGTTAATCTTTTAGTTGTAGGTGGCGCGCAATGCCTAGAACTGCTTCAATTTCGCTAGATAGCGCCTAGTTTAAAACGGGGAGTTCTCGTTCATTTTTACTGAGATTACGTCACCGTGGGCGTTTTATATTATACATATATCTAGTCACTCGAACTGACAATCTTCAGACGATTAACATCAACTCAAGTTCTCTTTCTGCACAAAATGCCAGGTTAGTTAATTATTTAATTAACTTATTTATTTCCTAAAAATAACATATTAAATATTTTCTATCCGTCACTATTCATAATAGTTAAATCGTAGTATAGAATATGAATTTATTATTCAGGACATAAATCCCAGATTAAACAAACTTGTCTTTCAGCATCATAATAATCTTCGCGAAATGTCTACTCCTGTTAATTAATAATTGATTATATTGCACTTTCATCCCATTATCTATTGTCATATTAAATAAAGTATGACAATCTAGATAACAAAGAAAAAGTTATAAAATTAATTGCATTTATTGCAATATAATAAAAACTCTTGTAATAAAATAATTATATAAATTATAATCAAGTTTCAAGAGTTTAGAGAAGTTGATATCAATTATAGACTACAGAAAAAAATAAAATTTGAACTGCTAACGAGTATCGTTGAGTTTTTTCTTGAAAAATCTATTGAAGTAGCGAATCCCAATTATAATTATTATCAATTTATTTTTTTTTTCTTGTTAACTTATATACTTGTAGCTTATCGCAATTGTCAATGTCATTGGTATATATATATATATATATATATATATATATATATATAATCATTTCTCATTATCTCAGCACTTAATAAATTGATTAAACTTGCAGTAATATAAAAAAAATTTATTCAAATAACAATATAAATATAATAAATCCAGAATAAATATGAGAAATAAAGTATTACAAGTTATTGAGTAAACACAATAAAGGTTTGTTTTTTAAATAAACATATAGCAATAATCCAAAAAGTACAATCCGACTTACAGACAGAAGAGAAATGCGTTAAGAGTGAGATAAGAGGCTTATCGATGAAAACGAGTAACGGATATCGGAAAACGATAAACGACGTCATATTCCACTGCCAGAAATATATATACCATAGCAATTTTGTTGCGCTTACAGCCACATGCGCCTTGTGTTCAAGTACATTGCACTCTCATTTTTATATCCATATATATATTTTTTATTCATAGTATATTGCGTATAAATATATAGATATAATACGTATAGATGCAGAGCAGCATATGCAGCACGACCTAAGTTTGAATTCTTATTTTGAAAACAACTTAAACTGTACTTGCGAAACTCTCGTTAAACTATTAAACCGTTCCAATTATAATCTCTTTTAGCAAAACTTGGTTCTCTCGTGAATTCAAACACAAATCGACAGGGATTGCGCTAAACCTAGCTATCAAAAACTTAAATTTTTTATTACATTCATGTCTCGCTGATTATCAAAATAGAAAAAGGACGGGCAAAACGAGTAATTAAGGATATAATGGATTTTTGTGGATTTGAATATGATTAGTTTTCTTATTTTGACTTCCATTTCAAGTAATTAAGCCAAATTTCCACACTGTGAAAAATTACCAACAAATTTTACTATGGGTGCATACTATCACCGGACTACAAGAAAACTGATACAAAAATTAAAAGTGTCCCATAGTAAATTTTGTATCAGTTTTCGTATAGTTCGGTGATAGCATGCACCCATAATAAAATTTGTTGGGAATTTTTCGCTGTTCAAATTTTGGGACACTCAAAATTGTACAAAAATTATGATAAGAGTCATAAATGACAGTTGAAAAAAATATTGGCAACCAAAAATTTTTTTGGAGTTCGATTTTTTATCCCGTCCGTCCTTCCTCTATATCAATTGATAGCAGTTTAATTCTGATACCCGAAAAAAAAATTCAAAGTTTAAATTGCATTCAATTTTTTTTTTAATTAACGTTTAACGAACACCAATTGATTCATATCATTCATTGACTTTTTATCATGGTACAGTAAACCGTAAATAAAAAAGTAAAATAAAATTATATTGTATTCTTGGCGAAGTAAATTGAACCCACAATTTACCCGATAACCTTTTACAGTACATGAATAATTATTAAACTGAAAATTTTATCGAATATTATATTCTATACAAAGTTTATTTTATTGTTTGATATCAGTTGACATTTAATTATCCAATTGTCTTTAGAAATAACGGAAATAAATCCATAATAAATAAATTTATCATGAAAATAATAATTATTAAATGCGTGTAGATGATGACGTGCGCGCGTCCAATGAGATAAATTATAATTACATGTATAATTAAATGTATGAGATTTACATAGCACTGTAATGGATAGCCCGACAATGACAAGTAAATGACCAGTGAAATAGAACTTTTAGTGAATATTGGATAGCGCAATGTACTTGATAGACATAGAGAGGAGTAAACTGAATTCTATCAAGCGCAAAACCCACCATCACCGCCACCAAGGGGGTGTAATCAGCGAACAAATCTGTTGCACGGTATCATACACCACAATTGTTTCCACAATCGTGCCCACGTCTGTGAATCCCTGAAGTACACCACAATACCAGAGTGAATCAATGGTGGTTTCCCTATTCTCTTACTCACTCCCATTCTCACTCTTACTCTTACTCTATTTCTGTACCGCAGGATACAAGTGGGTGAGATATTCTGGAGCAAGGTATTGGGCTCCTGGGATGATTACTATTGGTCGTGACTTGGATGGCGCTCATCTTGTTGTTGGTCGTGCACATCATCATGGCGATTTGTTACCGGCTAAAGCTAAGCCTGAACATGGGGTTGCTTATATTGCTCATGGTGGCGCTGAACACATGAAACATGACTTCGAAGTTTGTATTTTTTTCAAACTCAGGGAGATTCTTGTTCTTGTTTATTAGTTTGTTTTTTTAAATTCAATTTAAGTTAAAATTATGAATCATTAATTAGAATTTTTTTTTTATTTAAATCAATAGAGATTATTTTTTTCGAATGCTTCAGTAGCTATCGAAGCATTAATTTTTTGTCTAATTTTTGATAAGGTTGATTTAGTAGTTGTTGATGCAGAAACTCATTTTGTTTCAGTGATAAAGATATATCTTTATGACAATATGTAAATATACTCGAGCTCATAGTACACGAAAAAAATTTCATTAAATAAGTGGCATTGAATATCAATTTTATGATAGTGTTGATTTTTTTATATTTTCACTAAACCTGAAACGAATAAAAAAATTGCGCTCGATTTATTAATTTAAGTCTCTTGTAAAAAAAAGTCTAGCCAAATTGGGTGTAACTCATTTTTAAAGGGAATTAAATTAGCTAAAAAAAAAAAAAAGTCTCGGTAGCAAAAACTCTTAAATCAGTCGAGATTAAAATGTAATTTTCTAAACAAGTCAATGAAAAAAAAAAAAAAAAAAATGTCAGATAATCCAATTTTACTTACAAAACCGTTTCGTAGCATGACTAATTTTATATAACTGTATATAACGCAGAATTTTTTTTTTCATAAGATATAGATCAAAAACCCAGCCGTAATTTTTTTTCGAGTTAATCTTATCAACGTAAAATGTTACGCAAACTACTCATGATGAATTGATTATAAAGGATCACATTTAATTAAATAAATTTTTTTTACATGTGTTTAAAGCTATTGAGTTGCTCCAGATGTAAAGGAGTTTGTATAAATTTTATATAAATAAAAGTTCAAATACTCTATCGTAACTATAGTAACTGAGGCTATTTAGGTTCGCATAAAATTATTATTTTAGCATCCCCATCTCTCCTACTTTTCTTCGTCGCAATGTTTAATTACAATTAATTATAATTATATTTATAGATTTTAATGCCAGCTGAGTTTCACTGGATACCATCGAGAAATGGTCAAGTACCACCTGGAGCTGTTGAGGGCGGCAGAACTAGTAATGGAGAAGTTTTATTTATCGGTCGCGCTCATCATAATGGAACTCCTTGCGTAGGAAAGGTAAATATTTAAAGAGTAGATAATTAATTAAATAAATAAAAAAATTTGATTATTTAATAGGTACATCCAAGCCACGGCAGCCTTTACATTCCTTACAATGGCGAAGAAGTTCCCTTCAGAGAGTACGAAGTACTGGTTCAAAATTAATTTTATCGAATTATATGAAAAAATGTTCCTTGAATGCTAATGAAAAGGTAATTAAAAATAAAATAAAAAAAGATAGTTGCATGAAATGAATAAATGTAATTTAATTCATCGCTCTATTTCCAAGGATAATAAAATAAAGCAATTTTAATAGAATTCATTAGTCATAATGAAGAAAATCGATTAGTATGCATAAAAACCTAATTTATTAGCGTTTCGTGGTGCGAATAAAGGGGGGGCTGAGTGTGCGAATAAACTCCAAGGCTCCAGGGCTTCGTATTAAAGCACAAGTTTACCACTATACACATCGATAATATATATACACACATACATACATACATGTATACTATTGCGTTTTCAACTACTGTTACTGTTACGTATATGGCTCAGAGCTCCCTCTTTGTGCTCTGATATAATCACACGATTGTTCACGGTTTAAGACTCTATTTTCGAACACGATTGCACAAGCTCTCTCGCTCATGTTACTTTGTATTAAGCCTTGTTTGAAATAACGCTCCAGATAATTTACACTCTGCCATTGATTATTTTATTCCCACACTCAGTTATTCAAAAAAAAATTAACAAAAAAAAAAAAAATAAAAACGGATTACTAAACCAAATGCAAAAATCTATTTACAGCAACAATTACAATAGCGCAGTGAACTTAAGCTAAATAGATCGTTTGAATGAATAAACAATTTTCATTTATACATAACATTATAAATATTATGCTATCAGTATAAAAAATAATTTTCTTAACCAAAAATACATTTTTTAATTGCTTTGATGCAGACTTGAGGTTTTGAATTAATGTTGAGTGGGCAAGAAAAAAACAAAGTTGTTAAAACATTTTAACATGGGTAAAATGTCGTTTATATCTATTCTCTATAGAATAAAGTATTATAATAAAACATATAAAAAATAATCACGCTCCCCTTCTATTTTTGAAAGTTGAGAAACACCCTGACGAGAAAGCGTTGGTGGGCACGTGACCGTTGCCACATTATTCTCATAGTTGCCACGTGGCTTCAGTAGGTTCCATTGTTGCTAGCCCAATGATTCAGGGTCGCGGTGTTTAATATGTTCGATCGGTAAGAGTATATATACGTATATATGTATGTATGTATGTATGTAATGTGATGTGAGAGGGGTGAAATGAACATTTGGTTCAAGTTGGTAGAGTAAAATCAAACTGAGCATGTATAGTATACCCGTGAATGATTCCCTTTTGATCAATTTCTTTGGCACACGCATTTTGTATACGCATATATACATGTATATACTCATATGTATATACATATATATGTATATAGATGATCGAGGGTAAAGTATATTTTGTAAGCGTGAGATGTGTGTGATGAGAGGGGCGAGAATTCGATGAAAGAAAATAGCAACAGCTGCTTGGCACGAGCCATTGTCCCGGATGTATTGTGAACAATAACTTGTGTAGCTCGTCGTCATAGAATATGATTTTTTGCTTATACAATTTGCAAAATTTTTTTTTACTCACTGAATCCAATATGCAGTGAATGGTGGCCAGTAGATAAGCTTATATATTTGCGTGTATGCATGTGTGGATGTTGACAATCTGATAAACTTCTTCGTTCATACAGAACTGAAAGCTATAGAATCTAAATATGCGTACTTGTTCTATCGTAAATATCGGCTGTTGTATTTATGAAATTTACGGACACAGGGTGGCTTAGTTTGGACGTATTCACGGACGGAATTATATAGATCAGACACTAATGAATGATGCCTTCAACTGTGACGTTAATAATCAGCTAGATGACTGTCTAGTGCATTGTGCGCACGGGAGATGGGGATTGATTTTAATAATACACTTTTCGATAATCAGTATGTATTTGTTGGGGATGAAAATATTTTATGGGAATCATTTGACAATTAGGAAGCCAATGATAATTTTACGTAATGATTATTTATGATTATCAAATATTTATTTTAAATAAATTGATAAAATGACAAATGTTTCAAGAAAAGAATTCGGTTTTATGTCATGAAATAAAAATTATTACTGGGTTTATATTTAATACTTTGGAACAAAAATTTATAAATAAGCTTCTTTAAAATAACTTTTGAAAAATGAATTTAAATAAAATATATTGGATTATGTGTGTATGTTATAGTATATTTTATGGTTTAGACCTAAAAGATAACTGTAATATGATTTTCATAAAAATTCATGAGCTCCCATTTGAAAAATCGGTCTCAGAAGTCAGAGAGGCGTAAGAAAAGTCGAGAAATCCATATATATATATGTATATTTATATATATATAACAGAGTAGTCGTACGACTGGTGGACAGCTGTGTCGTTTCCACATCTGCTATATCACGGACCAGAAAGTAACTGAGTAAGAGAGCCGAGAGAGAATTTAGCAAAATACACGAATATATTTGTAATTCCCAACTCTTTCATCCTCTCTCTCTTTCTCTCTTTAGTTTAAGCGAGTTGCCAGTGTCAAAAAAATTTTTCAATTAATTACTTAAAAATTAATACTCAACTTTTGCATTCGTATGGTTTCATCCTGAAAAATAAACTCCACTCACGTTGAACTCAATTACAACTTTTTTACTTTATTAACTTTTAAAAAATAAAAATAATAATTCATCAGAAAAAAAATGATGTATTTTATAAATTTTTTTCTTCATAAAACTTTATTGTTGTTTTTAAATAATTATAAAATTTAATTAAGTATAATTTATTTGTTGATTACATAAAGCTATATTATCTAGAGCATGTCTCAATTTAAATGAAATATATTTAATAATATTCTCGTGCCAAGAATGATCCTTTAGCACCAAGACCGTAAGCAAAAAAACAACCACCCAGCAACAACAGGTTTCCTTTGAGCTTCTCTGGTTATAATAACGACGCATGGGGGCTCATTTTACAACCCTGCTAAACGACCATACATAAACGATGAATATACACATATATATATGCATGTGTACATATATAATGTACCAAGTAAACGAACATTGGATGTGAGTGGGAAAGAGAATTGACTGCGACTCTATTACGCGGAGCGGGTTTTTCGGCAGCTGTCAAGCGCTCAGTCTGTGCCATCTGCCGTGTGTTCTGCGCACACTCGTCTCCAGCCATGATAAAAAAAAATTATATATATATATATATATATATATATGTATGTATGTTTGTGTGTATGTATAAAATAAAAACGGGACGTGGGGTCCGATATGGGCCCGCGGCGATGCATACGTGCCGGGTGCTTGTAATCCACGCCCCGGCGACTTTATTGCCGTAAAGTTTATACTTTTAACATAACATATTTTAACTCGATAATATACAATATATATTATGTATATTTAATCTTAACGCTTAGTTATTTTTTATTATTATTTTATCGCTACTTTTTTCTTTATTCAACATCCTTGTAACCAACAACTCAATTATATTTTTTCTCCGGTCTTTTGCATAATTTTTAATGATATCCATTTTCTTTTATTTTTTTTTTTTTTTTTAATGTAACTTTGGGTTTATTTAGGTAACCTAGCGTTTAATAATGGTAATTGAGGATAAGATACCAAAGAGGTTTGTTCGGGATCTAATAAACGATTGATCAAAGTTCAAGTAAATTTGCTTTCGTAATTGAAGTATAAATTTCACAAAGATAAATATGTATTTATATATTTGATAGTTAATATGAAGAGCTCTGGATGATTTAATTAATTAGTCAAAACTCAATATCTAATCATAAACTTAGAAATGCAATTTCCGGTAACACGTGAGATTAAGAAGCCTTATATGGATTTTAGTTTGTTGAAATTTCATTTCCCGGTTCACTAATTGGCTTTTCAATTTAATGATATTACGTAACAAATGTACTTTTGCACATGCCCTTTACAGAATAATAATAATTATTATTCAAATTAATGCATGAAAAATAAATGAAATGTTTATTCGGGTGTAATCTTTTAAAAGAATAGTTTGCGAACTCAGTATAATATATCTTGGGCGATAAAGCTTTGGCTGTTGAGCACACATGTCTCCGGCAATTTTGGGGCTGCATAAAAATTAGCATAACGAGGGATCTTGAAAATTGCCAGCGTGGAACGTCAAGAATGGCACGCAGCCGACGCGTGGCACTACGGCTTAAGGGAAACCGACCAACTCTCTTAACCGGTACGGGTTTACATTGTCATAAAAAAAAAAATAATAATGAAAAAAACTCTAAATATAAATCTCGGACAAAGCATCATTAATCCATGTCACATTATAATTTATAATGCACACTATGTCAATAAAAAACTACAAGAGTATCGTTATCGCACTAAAAAATTCGCGGATTATATTCGGAGTGAGTATGAAGCAGATGATTAATCAATTATTGAAATTCACTCCGAAGGAAAGTTTATTTTAATATCAGAATTCTAAAATAATATAAAATAATAAAATTTTTTTTTATTTTAGAAGAACAATTGCACTGTAAAAAAAATTGCGGAGTGGATGACTGTGTACTTAATTTCCTTGGAGTAAAATTTACTCCAGGAAGATTATCTGAAATTGAAACTCCGGATCGAAGTGAATGCGGATTTAAATAAAATCCAGATTACTCCGAAATGACTCCGCTGAAAAAATAAACTCCCTATTGACTCCGTATACATGAACTCCAGAACTCCGAGTGACGGAGTAAATTTAAATTTAAATGAAATCACTACCGATTTTTTACAGTATGTGTACATTTAATTTTTAGTAAATTAATAGCGACGTTACCAATAAACATGAGCAATATGAACTGCAACAAAATAGATAAATACTCATATGCATATATATATATATATATATATATATAAATAAGCGTTCGTCAGATTTGCTAATTTATAGTCGCAGGCGTTTTATGCTCGCACGTCATACATAGAGAGATACAAACGGCAACCGCTCGACAGGGAGGAAACGCGCATATAATGTACCACTAAATTTGCTGCCGCACGGTAATACCGGTTACTGCCAGATGTACGAGCAACCCTCGTGAACCCACTGTGGCCTGGCAATGGTCTATAGATCCTCACCTATATATACTTATACACATACAATATATAAAACACACGCACATATACACACGCATTTATACTCATGATGTGTACATGAATGTATATAATATGCTCTCTTTACTAATATATACTCGTTCAACTATAGAGAAAACCATATGTGACTATGTGAAATCGCGCTATCAACTGTGTTTGTATATTAAACCAGAGTATTTACATTCTCTATCTCAGAGCAATTTCCCGCGGTGGACGTTACTACTTTAGTGACTAACATATTATTTGCCACTTCAATTCATATTAATATTTTGTACACCACAACTAAATGTTCATTATAACATTAATAGTACTAATTAATATTTTCAATTACATATTATGTATTTTAATCTGGACGAATAAATAATCAAATTAAAATACATGTATCATTGTCCACATTTGCTAAATAACGTAAATTGTAAAATTCAATCTATCGATATTTTAAGGGATTATATATGTAATTGGATACGGTAATTAATATTATGGATGCATTGTTTTCATTAATCCGGGGACAAATATAAAAAATGAATATCGCGGGATAATGTTTGCACAGAGGTGTAAAATAAATTTATCGTGTGTCATATTACGAGTGCGAAAATTTTACCGATGACTGGATACACTAATTTTCGTATTATATGACAGCATGTGTGAGGCTTCATACTTCCCTTGAGTACCACAAAAAATATATGCAGATTTAAAAACAGTTATAAATCCCAACCAGTCTAGTAATTCTGGTGTTGCTCGCCGCAATCAGTCCGCGGCTAAATTATTACAGCGTTTTCTCTCTGTAACCGAACATACGACAACCCCAACACCCACATACGACAATTATTCACGTGTCAGTATATTATGATTGCGATTATTTATCTTGGGCATAAAAGTGTCGAGTGGGTGAATAATACATATTAAATGATTAGCAGATGTTGGTGAAATTACAGAGAAAAAAAATGAAATTCATTTTATACTTCGTTATGCTGATGCTCAATTTTTACTGTTTCCGTATCCCAGGGGTTTTATTATTTTGTGTAGACTTTTAATTATTTAGTAAAAGTCTGAAAGTAAAACTCAACCGTACGAAGGCCTTTTAAAATTTTTTTTTGCCTTTAGGGGGTTGATTTTTTTTTTTTTATTTTTATATTGTACTCGATTTGGAGCGCTGAATAATAAAAACAAAAACAGAAACGTGGATCAAAGCCACGACTAGGAAAAAATGATATTTTGAAATTTTTTGTTTCATTTGTTATTTTATTTATTTTCACTCACAACAGCAGTACATATTCTCACTTTCATAGTAAATTTTTTTTATCGACAACTTCGATTTTTTATAAAGCCTTAAAAAAGAGTCAGGTATAATTAAATTCGATTGATCTAACGATATGAAATAATTGCCATCAATAACTGACAAGAAAAGTTAATCCGTACTTACGGTTAATTAAAGCCCTAGCAAAAAAGTAAAATAGATCCGAGTGAAATATTTTGAAAGGCTCACCGTAAAATTACAAAAGCCGGTAATCGATGTCAGTAGTGACATCTGGTTCCTTTTCCTTTCTATGCAGGTCTACTTTTTTTTTCCTTCAGACTTTCACGGTCTTTACCATCACACGAATGAAAGTGATGGCATGGCGCCAGAGTACAAACAAAATAAACTAAAAAAAAAAAATGGATGAAACTAAATCATCCGACTGTATATAAAATGGTAAAGACATAAAAAGGCAATGTTTACAGTGGATCCTGTACAATGTCACTTTGGCATCTACCTAACCCACATTCAATCTTTTTAACCTTCGCAACACTGTTTACAAAGTAATGTAAATGTATATGTATGTATAAGTTATATTTACGCTCGATTATCAAAGACCTTTTGTCCTCTATTTCTCGATACAAATGAATAATATATTGAGCGCTTTGTCTTTTGTCGTAACCTTCTTCTCGACTTGTGTGTATCTTTCATACTGTCCTATCGAGAAAGAAACCCTTGTAACGTGAACATTTGTTAACAAGTACTATTTGTCCAAAGACAAATTAACACAAAGAGTATAAAATGAATTCTGTAAACTCTCCAACTAAAACATTTGTGTAAAACACACACATACACAATCTAAATCAATGTAATAAACTTTACATTGTATTTTAATTTTTGCAATTAACTAAGTATTCAGTATTTAATTGCTATCTAGTATAATCGAAAGAAAATTTGCCGAGAGCTATTCCTTTGGCGTATACACGCGGACATATTGTCTGTTTGAGATGAGTAAAATAATTGGAAATTCTCTAATGAACAAAATTTAAGCTTTGGTATAAAAAATTAAAATAAATTTACTTTAACATTTTAAATGTTGTTTCAAGCAAAAAATCATTTTAAAAAAAGTAAATTCTTTTAAAATCAGTGTAATACAATAGTACACAGAAAATAAGATTTCTTGACGCACACAATGATTACTCGCCCCAAGAAATTTTTTGCATTATATATAAATTAAAAAACAAAATTTTTTTACAGTCGTAAGAAATTTTTTTTTCTGTGTAGCGCTATATTAAATTATACATTAGCGGCCTAAAAGCATTAGCAGAATTGCATAATTAATTAATCGTACCTTGAGTTCTAATAGGATTTGCTGCAAGGTGAAATGAGAAAATTTCTTGTTTGACCGCTGAAATTCGGTATCCCAATGCTGCTTAACCATTAGTCAAAGTAATGCTCACGTAATAAGTAAT
Source organism: Microplitis demolitor (assembly GCF_026212275.2). NCBI lineage: Eukaryota > Metazoa > Arthropoda > Insecta > Hymenoptera > Braconidae > Microplitis > Microplitis demolitor. The sequence continues at coordinate 22,349,121 of NC_068545.1, read as the reverse complement.
GACTTGTGACCCGCGATGACCCGCTGAACACAGCGATCCATCAGCAAGTTCAATAGCAATAGTTGTCTGACTATAGTGTGCAGTGCAATGGCCATTATACATAATACATTTGCATACGTATTTGTAATGGTGTAATTCTGTACAAGCAGCTCAACCCAGTCCAGCTCAATCCATTCTATCAGCTGGCAGCGCTTTAAATCATTAATTCCATTGATTTGCTACAAAACCACCGGATATTTGACGAAAGCTGATTTCCCCATTCAAAGCACCATTTTCCGTGCTTTTATACATTTATTCCACAATATACCTCACATATATTAACTATTATATTACATACTATTAAATATGCATGGTTGATGTTACATAATACATATATATTTACAAAGCTTTTATTAATTCTGATATCTATATATTTGTTGATACTTAATGAATGTGATAATAACCTAGATATCTAAATATAGATGAGGGAATTAACTGGTCAATGTTGAAGGTATGCTCAGCTTGCTACCCAGCCATACCTTCAGTCCATTTGGTATCCTTAATAGGCGGCTTCTGTGTCGAGCAGTTGGTAGGACATCATTCGGATGCAAATGTGGTCAATTCAATGTATAACTACTACAACTACCAACAGCAGCAGTTGTGTGCCTCAATGAGATCTAAACTCTGAGATCATGAGCATGAATATGTATATATATATATATATCTGCACTAAAGACCTATGATTTAAATTTCATTGTTACCGGAGATTTAATTCAAATTTTATTATTATCGCTGTATAGTCAAATTTAATGAACAGTACGTTTAAATAATTATGGGAATAATGAGATGTGATGCTGTGAGACGTATGAACAATTTCGATACCTGGTTTATAATTTTTATGCAAGCATGGGTAGATATAGAGCAGCAACGTTACAGGGAAACAACTTTGACAAGTCCATTAACCAGATTTATATCGGTCCATCGATGATATGGCTTCCACTAGGGCAATTCGGTTTGCTACACACCCGTGATAGTTAATTGGAAGTGCATCATCTGTAGTGACAAGCTTCATCGTTAATTTTAGGCTTAACTATTGTATAATTTTCCTCTGTGCATACGAATTTTGTGCATCGGAACTTTATAAAATCTATAATTAGCTTAACATATTACTAATTACAATATTGAGTTTAATATTTAATTATCTTAAAAAGGGTCTATCCAGATAAATAGACTGATATATTCGTTCGATTTGGGGTTGCCTAAATAAATTATTCAGATACTTTTTTTTTACGCTCTAAAGTGCTAAGCACTGATTCATTAAGAGAATACCAATTTGCAATGCAAGTAGATGCTTGTGGAAAAATTCATGAATTTATTCATTTAGTCTAGAAGAGTTTGATGAATACCAAAGTATTATGGATAGTGAATAAGAGAATATATTTATATATACGTATATTGAATCAAGTTTTTTTGGGGGCGTAAATAATGGGATAGAAGAAAATACAAGGTAGTAAAAGTAGTTGTATAAATGGTGCTTTTATTACGGAGCAATAGTGTCCAGCGTTTGTGGGAAATCAGGCAGGTTACCTAGCCGAGGGGCGCGGGTAAACGCACGTACGAGTGCAACCCTCTCGTTGATTGGCAATGGGCTGCCGGTTACCATGACAACACCATCGTAGCCCGGGAAGCACCTTCTCTCTTATTCGCTTTATCTTTCTCTCTCAGCTACGGCTACGACGTCGACGACGACGACGACGACTGCGACTACAACTATGACTATGACGATGCCGATGCCAACGGCAACAACCCCAGCAGTGTACGGATGTGCTTTCTGAAAGAGGAAGAGACCAAAAGACCTCTAGAAGAAGACTACGGCCAAGACAAGGACACGAGATGTTGAAGCAACGACCTGCTTTGCACAGACTAGGAAAGCGAGAGTGTCTTAAGAATGGGGTTCAAAATGAAATAAGACAAGGATAAACAGTTCCGACGAAACAAAGAAACATACGGAAATCTTTATGATACTCTTAGCAACACCTCTTATTTTTGTACTGTTTAACATTTTATTTCTTTCTTATATCTTTCGAAATTTTTCTTTTAATAAAAAGAAATACAAGGAAACAAAAAAAAATATAAATTATGTGTCAGCGGAATTGAATATCAAGTTTTATTTAATTTAAAAAATATATGAGATTATTTGTAAGTTGAGGATGATTATTGTCGTGTTTGTGACACTCGAGTAATTTAGTTTTGTAAGAGAATAAAAGGCATTGCTATCTCGAATTGCTCATAAACTCTTTCAACGAGAAAAATATCTCTAGCTTAACAAACAATTCCAACAATCTGATCCGCACTTAGCTAGTCGTTTTAGAAAGTCGCGATCTCTTCCACTCCATATGACGGCATATATCCAGGAACGAACAAAGAAATACTTAAACTAGGGGATTGCCGAGTCGAAAAAGATGAAGGTGAAAAGTTAGCGCGATTGGAATTGAAGAAGAAGAATAATAATAATGAAAAAAAGAGAAAAAAATAAGGGAATTTAGCTAAATCTGAAAGAGTAGAAGACAATTGTCACTGGGTGGTAGGAACATAAATTGAATGTGTCGTTTGTTCTACTTGATAAAGCTACTTGCTCTATTGTTTTAGTTTTATGGATGTACTTTTGCTGATGCAATGGAACATTCTTGAATTATTGGATTTACTTTTTTTTTTTTTTTTTTTTTTTTTTTTTTTTTTTTTTTTCAAATGTACTAAAGTACTTGATATAAATTGCTGTTTATGATTGTAAAAAAGGCCAAAAAAATACAGTGGAAAAATTTTTAGATATTTTTTTAGCTCATTTCCTTTGGCGGATTTTATCCTCGCGCACGAACAAGACAGTATTCCCACTGAATTTATGGTCTTAATCTACCGGTAGAGTGGTTGGTAGAATGTCATTTGCTATTTTTTTATTTTTATTTTTTTTTTGTCACTAAGCAGTAAATTGTTACGAGTTATAATATATAAGGACAGAATTTGAGTGTCAGTGCTGTAAAATAGCGAAAATCATAAGAAACTTTAGTTGGAATCACTCTATTTACTTTTGAGGAAAAGTAAATAACTTAGTTACTGTTCAAGTGCCACAATACCTTAGTGAAGATAATAGGAAGTTGATTTAGTTCCTCTCGGTCGTAATTTGCTCTAGCGAGCCGAAAATGTTCCATAAATATTCGACTACGTAGACTGTAGTTTTTGTACATATTTAAAGGAGAAAGAGGAATCGAATTTAAGTAAAATACCTCCATCTTCTCACTTTCTCCCTTTATTCGTCTACTTGTTCTCAAATATATATGCAGTCACTCTGTATACACTGTACACCCTTAAGTTTCTTCGAATTCCCTATGAATACGCGGCATTGTCTTGAATCTCTAGAAGTCTCAACCAATTTCGGTATCTCTTTAGAGTATCCGGAATGTGAAAAGAAAGACTTTATTACAGTCTGCTTCGAGAAACTAGAGAGGACTTTTGAGGAAAAGTTTAAAAGTAGTTTCAAAGTTTACAGTCTGACGTGAATTTTATTATTTTTTTTCAAGATTTCTTTTGAATTTAACTTGCTATTATATTATATTCAGAGAGGATCATCATATTGTCACGAAAAATACACCCACCATTTTATTTTTTACTTTAAATTGAACAACTTTTTTTTTTCGCAAATTAAAAAAAAAATTTTTCATCAAAAGGTCAAAAAAAATATTATTAAACTGAAGTAATAATTTATATTTTCATTATTTCTCAGTATTATTATATTTTATCTTTCCTTTATCTTCTTTCCATCTTGTATTTCAACTGATTGTGAAGAAGAAAATTTTTCAAAGAATACATTTGCAATAAAATATTCATGCAATGATAGAGTTGAATAAGAGACAGTGATGTTTGACAAAAGAAAATAACATTATTATTGACAATGCACAAGAGTTTGTAATGCAGAAGAGCCGTAGAAATTAAAAAAAAAATATAGTACTATGCATGGAGAGAAAATTATGGTAACCGCTTCTACTACGTTTTTGAAATATCAATGCAAAGGTTATGGTAATAATTATTTGGAATTATAGAATATACCCCATAATTTCTGGGAAAAGTTACCATATTGGGAACAATTCCTATAATTATAGTAATAGTTCATACATTGCATGCTACTCGAGTTATAGTAATGATTACCATACTCATGGAAAAATTTTCCATAGTCACGTAGTAATAAATCCTATATTCACATTGGAACAGTTCAACATGTTTATACGAAAAAAAAAATCTCAAAATTTACACGGAGAGAAATGTAAAGTGTGCTTATGTAGCATAGTAATAGTAAAATTGCTCTATAGTTTGTATAAGCAGTCACGTAAGAGCGGCGTGACACAAACTATAGAGTAATGTAATTATTACTATGGTGCATAAGCATACTTTACATTTCTTTCCGTGTAGTTATGATTACTATGTGGAAAGTAATCCGAAACCATTGATGGATCCCATAGCTTTTACTTTTGGCATACGTGAAAAATTACTATTCCATAAATAAAAGATACAAACACTCAGTAAAAAGTACAAACGCGTAGTAGTTTTGAATTCATGATAGCATATTTTACTTATGAAACAGTAATTTTTTACTTTTGCCAAAAGTCCAAGCTATCGGATCCGATTAATGGTTTCGAGTTAGTCTCCACATAATTTTTGTAATATTCCCATAATATTATCGTAATAGTTACCATACTAGTGTTGAAGAAATTACCATGGGTAGTATGGGAACAATTATTTTAATGACATAGGAATTATTACCATAATTTTATAGGAACTGTTTCGATATCCCATAGGAATGAAATCCATACAGATCGAAATGGTTACCATAATTAGTACTGTTGCCATTCCTATAATCGATATGTCAAAAAAACCTGTTACTATACGATATGAAAACCTTTCCCATAACATGCTGTAATTTTTACCATAAATTTCTCTCCTTGTTTTATATTATTTAATAAAAATCTACATGTCGAGCTACACCTGTCACATAAAAAAAAAAATTTGAATTAAAATATGAACCCTCGGCGTCGAAGGAAGCCTCTTTAAATTTAACCAACAAAGAAATTGGAGTAGTTAACAATAAACCAAATACACTTATCTTCCTTAATGACAGTATACCAATGACTATTCTTTGTTGTATGTGATATGATGGACATTTGGCCCCGAGCTGATAGATCTTTAATCCGCTTTGTCAACCCTCATGCATTTTATTTCCGCCAATACGAGTCACATCCCCTTCAATCATCCAACGATTTCGCTCCTTGAGGGCGGTACTAACTTCGACATCAACACAAAGACACCCTCGTTCATATATTTTTACTTTTCAGCTGCAATCAGCCCTCGGGATGACCACTTTTTTTTAAGTCTTTTTATACAAAGGGTAGCTATATAATATTGTATTACAAAATATATCAAATAGTTTACACATAAAAAAAAAAAAAAAAAAAAAAAAACCAAGTGTATTTTATTTTGTTTATTTTTTTTACGTTATCATCAATCATCGCCCAAAAGTAAAATATTATCTTACTAAAAATTTTTATGAGATTATTACTCTTGTAGGGATAATAAAAATCTTAAAAATCCACTGGGATTTGGTCATAAAATGGATAACAAAAACTATATATATATTTATCATTATTATCCAAAGACTAAGTACATGAACCTTTAATTTATTTTCATTCAGGTAATGATAAAATAAAATAATGTATGTATATATATATATATATGAAGAATGGACAAAATAAAATGTATTTTACGACCCCATCAAAATTGCAGACAGACCATTATATTTGATTACTTTCTGAGAAGGGCGTTATTGATAGCAATCGATCTGAACATATATGAAATTACGTTAGCAATGACGCACCCTAAAATTTAATTCTCTTTCTTTGTTACTGTAATTTTTATTTTATTTTATTAAATACATGATACATATAAAGTATCATTAATTTGCGGTCTTTTATTTGTTATAAGTTATAATTTATAACGCATCTTAAGTCTGTCCACATTATTGTCAAGACACTCCTGCCACTCGTTAAATCTTTAGCTGTTGATAGTTGATGTAATTGCCAGTGTAACGACTTTAAGTAGTTCGAGTTGAACTACTCGTGTTATCCAATAAGCCGCCCTCTATTTATATCTGGCCAATGTACAAGCATCCGAGCTAGCATATAGCTGCCTGTAAAGTAACAATGTTGCTTTGATTGACGTCATTACTCGAAGGATCCGACCTAGTACGTCCGGGGCTTTAGCGACCGGTCATCCATGATAAAGGATAAAATCAACGCGAGAAAATCTACATTTTTTAAGTGGAGATAATAATGTAAGTGTTTTATTAAATGGTTTATTATTTTTTATCTAATAATATTAGTCCAGTCGCAAAAAAAATTGATACAAAAAATTGATTTTTGTTGTGCGATTATTTACAATGTGCTCGATCATTATATGACATAATTTCCTCGATATAATTATTACTATTAATTCTAATATACTTCTCTCCGATGATTAGGATAACATATATTTATTTATTTAATATTATTTCTATTATTATTGTTATCATCATTAGGGTAGGGAGGGGCGAAACGGGATACTTGAAGAAATAGTAAGTTTTTAAGAACTCAAATGCTTCAAATACGTTTTTTTTTCTGATATTCAAAGTAAAAAAAATAAATTTCAGCTGCCGTTAAAAAATTTTCATTTTTTGCGAGCAAAATGGGATACTCCCTAAAAAAGGTGGAAAAAAATTTAATAAAGTTAAATTTTCTTTCAAGTGATTTACGTAAAGATAAATCACATTTCACATATATGTTTAAGAACTAATAAATAAATGAAAAATATATGAAATAAAAGTTGAAATTCAAAAGGTTGTAATTATCTATACATCGAAAATAAATATCTTTCTATCTACATTTAACATGATTATTATTATTATTATTATTATTATTATTATTATTATTATTATTATTATTATTATTATTATTATTATCATTATTATTATTATTATCATTATTATTATTATTATTATTATTATTATTATTATTATCATTATTATTATTATTAATGTTACAAGCTAAATTTATAAATTTTAAATAATTTTTAATAAATATTATATTTTATTAAAAATATTTATATTGCGTTGATTATTATTATTAAATAATTAATCTTTGAAAAAAAAAAGGATAAGTGGATTTATGAATGTGTTTTCAAAATATTTGAGGTATACGAGAAATATTATATTTAAAGGAGCTTAAAAGCTGGGAAAACTTTTGTGTACTTGATTTCAACCACCACTCGACGGTACTATCTCAGCGCTAGGTAGATTTTAAATGGAATACATTTATTAACCAAAGCGGATAGAAATTATTGATGAAAATAAATTGAATACTCGCTAGCTCTTGTCTACCTTGTACGTTAAATCTTGTGTGAATTTATTCAATTAACAAACTTCAAATATTACATGTTACGATTAATTTACGTAACTATATAAAGAGCAGAAAAAAATAGTAAGTAAACAGAAACTAAAAAATTAAATTAAAAGTCTTATTAATAAAAAATTTTTTGAATATAAAACTTTTTTTTATTAACTTTGTTAATTTATTTACATAAATGGTATTAAAAAAATATGTTTTCATACATTCAAGGCACATTACCGTCACATGATTTAATTTAAAAGATATTTCATACATTGAATTTATATCATTTTTTTTACTACAGTCTTGCATTGATTGGCTTGCACATCATAATTAAAAACTAATTTAATTTTCATTAAAAAAATAAAATACTTATCATTAGTAACGAAATTGTAAATGATCAAAAAAAAATTCAATGAAATCGCGAATTGTTCTTTTGTATCTTAATTAATTGATTAATTAATTAAATTCCAAATATTCAATGAGCTTTTAATTATCAATATTTTACGAAATTAAAATTTAAAAAATTAATCCAACAAATAATAATTTTTCATATTAAATTAAAAGTAATTAACAATTTATTAAAATTTAATTATATTAAATAAAATATTTAAATCCTCAAATAAGTCTTTGATTAATCAATATATTTTTAATTAAAGCTTTTTGAAACCAGCCCGATTATTTTAATAATTATCATTATATTATAAAATATTATTGTCAATAATATAATGAAAGACGTAAAAAATAATAAATGGACAGTAATAGTAATAAAAAGTAGAGTAAATAGATATATAATATAAAGAATAGAGGAAGAATTTAAGAAAAATGATGTCGAGTTCTCACATGCCGTTGTAAGCAGGTCCACCTCCACCCTCAGGCACCACCCAGTTGATGTTCTGACTCGGGTCCTTAATATCACATGTCTTGCAGTGTATACAATTGGTAGCGTTGATCTGTAGCCTCAGGCCATCGCCACTTTCCAATGGTACGTACTCATATACTCCTACACAATAACAACAAACACGTGAAACAAAATTAAACATAAATAACAACAATAATAATAAATATAATCTTTTACTGAAAAAAAAAATAAATAACTTTTTTCAAAACAATATTTTCTTAGATAGTAAATCAATAAAAATTATTACTTTATTAATTTGATATTTAAAATAAATAATACTTTTCATGATACCTGTATCAAAACTTAGTCTCAGTGTCTCTACAGCCAGTCAAAAGAAGATAATTTCAGTCCAATGTCGCGAATGAATACCAGCAAACGCATAAATTGTAAATGCCGTCAGCGGGCAGAAATAAAATTGCTTCATCTACCCGAGCAGAAGGCTTTGAGGTCCGACCTTCTTCCATGGGGTGTATACAATTTTTCACTAGGTTTGCACCTGAAGTTTAAATTTTAGTCTCTGTTTATGAAAAGAAAAGCGCATGCGCTAATTTTTATCATTTGTTTTCTCATAAACGAAAAAAAAAAAACAAATTTCTTCCCCTTAAACAAGGCAGGAATTTAAACTCTCGATGCAGGTATGGTGGAAAATGTATCTACCCTAGACTGAAGGCTTTCGCAATTTAAACTCTAATACTTATTTGTTTAATAGTAATTTCAGACCATTAATTTTGTTTACGCAAATGACAGTTCGATCTGTGATTAAATTTATAAAAATTAGCGTAAGCAATAAATAGTATTTATAGTTTCTGCTTAATTTTCACTGCTGACACTAGAACTTTAAGTTTCAATGCAGGTAATCATAAAAAATCGAGTGTGTAACTCAGGATAAAACACGAATTCAGACTGCGGGTGACGTCAGCCAACTTCACTCTGGTCTGAAATCATTTTCTTTCATCCCTTGTCACACAATATACTATTTCTTGGCAGAAGGAAATTCAAATTTATTTAGACCATTCTAAAAAAATAGATCAGCGGATCCAGAGTTGAACTTAGGTTTGTTCGACTAAGAAAATGATTTTAAATGAAATATTCTAATTTTTACCCCAAAAATATATTGAATTGAAAATTTTCAATAGCATAATTTCTAGTTAGAAAATACAATATTTGTAAAAGTCATTTTTTCTCTCAGTGTTGTGTAATAATAAAAAAAAATATTTAACAATAAATTATTACAATCATACAATCTATTTTACCAACTTAATACTGTACAAAAGTATGATATAAAATTTTTCAAACGTCATTTTCTTTAACTTTCAACAATCCTGTTATTTCTTCAACATTCTCATTTTAACCATCACGTTCTGTTAACCACGTAATTTTCTTGAATTTTCTCTTAACTTACTCTCGCAACGTGTACTGTAGTAAACGCGTTATAAAAACAAAAAAAAAATACTTGAGCAGAATAAGAAAGCAAATGAAATTAATCGTCAGTATCCAAGTCCAACTCTTTATTTCTTTTATTTTTCTATTTCTTTATTTATTATTTCGCAGTCTGTTTTTACTTTTTATCTTCCTCTCATGAATTGAAAATTCAACGAGATAAAATTTAACTGAAAGCTCTTGCGTGTTTAAGGTGAATTTTTTTATCCTACTTCTACTTTTACCTCTAACGTAGTTCAGCTCGAGGTTCAACTCGGCCTGTGTACATAAAGACGTAGAGACAAATTGAAAGAGCAGGGTAAGAAACATGAATGTTTTGTAGAGAATAAGATATGTTTTTAAAGTAATAAGTCGTTATGAATAAAAAAAACGGCTTATTAGTAAAATGTTTTTAACTTTTTTTCTTATTTCTTGCAGTGGTAGTGAAGTTAAAAATTAAATGAACCTGAAATTTTTTCTCTATTCTCTATTCTATTTTAATATTTTTTTCATCCATTTTCTTTTTGTAGTGCGCTTTTGTTACTTTGAGCAGAAGTACCGAAATAGGTATTCTCCTGTTATTATTTCAAAGTAAAAATACACGAAGCAAAGATCAGATAAAGCTCTCGAGGAAATAAGCCGTGCTACTTTATTTCCCACGGAGAAAATGCAATCTCCTGTCTCTACGAAATAAGGAGCAAAGGGGCAAAAAGAAAAGTAGACGGGAGGTGAAGGAGGGAAAGCACAGAGAGATGAAGAGTTGAAGAGGACGCCGAGGAAAAGGGGAAAGAGCTGAAGGGATATTGTATGGTCTTGGCGGTGTTCACTCCATTTGTATCGTCCGGTCTTAGTCGTACATCCGCAATGGATCGTCTAAGCTTCTTAAGCTCAGTGACAGACGCGCACGGATGAACGTTTTACTGCTATGCCGTTGTCGTTGAATGTCTTACCTTCAAACTGCGGTTTATCTAAAACGTGTGCTAAAGGTTACTGTAGATAAGACGAGATTTCATGGGGATCACTATTTTTATAATTTATACTATTTCACCTTTGATATTTTTTTATCTCATTATTTATTTATGACTTTTCATATATTTTATAAATAAATCCGACTGATCTGCAGAGATTTCACATCAACAATTCAAAATTTAAAAAAATAATTAAAATTCTGTTGATTTATTTTTTTCTTTTACATTTTTCAATAGCAATTATTTCTATCAGTATCGAAAATACAATTGAACTATAAAATTAAAATAAATAAATGTAATTAATTGTTATTATTAATATAAACCTCAAGACCATTAACGTGACATCAATATATCAAACGGTAGTTCCCCGCAGATGATGCTCAATGTTTTATTGTACAATTTAGTAGTACTAGTGTATCTATGTAGTTACAGTAGAACGAGTACATTGAGAGTCTGACTAACTCTCGATTGCATTCACTATTCATGGCTGACCGGAGTTCGCGGTACCTGGTATGCACGTCTGACTCCCACGAGTACCTAATTCACTCCCAGTAGACACTAACGTCCAGACTGTAAACTCTCTCTCTATCTCCACTACCATCTCTGTATCTCTCCCTCCTCCATTTCACTCAACCATTCAACCATACCCTCTCTCTCCCTCTCTTCATGCATCCCCTCGTGAGAGTAAAGTGTCTAGCAACCAATTTAAAATAAATTTTCCAAGTAAATTTATTTTCATACCTGTTTACCCCTTCTATTTTCCATAATACACACAAACTTTATGTCTATACGTAAGTTTGTATATTTTTATATTTTTATTTATACACTTTAGCAGTATGAATTTTTCGAATTACTGGCACTCTCACGTCTCTTCTAAAGTGTCAACCAAGTGAATAACAATTTACCAAGTACAGTCATCTCTTTGGTATTCACACTTTTGCACTTTTATCCTCCATTCTTTTTCACATTCTCCTTTCCACACACTCTAGATTCTAGATGAGAACACATTCTGTACTCAAGACTCTTGAACATTTTACACTCAAGACTCTCACTCCTATTCTCACGCAAAAGCACACACACCCCCACACATTGTCTCGGTGAGAGACCAGTAACTGATAAAAAACAAATTTATTCTCACGGACCTTTTTTTTTATATTTTATTTTGATAGTCTTAAGGATCGAACTGACTTCCTTGAACCTCTCTATCTCTCCCTATCTAAGAGCTCCGTCTTTTCATGTTACCGTGTCTTTACTTATACTTTTTTTCTCTATTTCTTTACAACCACACCTTTAACATTTACGTTAAAGCTCGGTGGCTGTGCTGCTGCCTTTTCCTTTAATACAGACGCCAATAGAAACGAGCGACATCGCAAGAGAAAAGCATACCCTGAGGGTTGTTTCCTTATGCCGCACCTTTACCTCTTAGCGCTGCCAGACGAGACGAGACGAGACGTCGTTTCCTCGAATTGAGGGTGTGAGCTGACTATGTATACTTGGGTTATCGACTCTCGACTGTGGAGTATAGTATAACGACCGAATTTACAAAGACCCGGCGCATTCATGTCACGATCAAATAACACCAAAAGGAAATACAATATGCCTAATGCGGAAGTACTTATTTGTTATCAATTAAATAATCAATAAATAATTATTAGGGGTGTGCAAATACACTGTAAAAATTTGCGAAGTGAACGCGGATTAAACCCGGAGTGAATTCGGAGCAGATGACTGTTTATTTATTTGATCCCACCGGAGTAAAATTTACTTCAAGAGGGAGTTTATTTTAACATTTTGTTTAATTCACTCCGAAATCACTCCAGTAAAAAGATAAACTCCGAATTTGCTCTGTATGCGAAGTAATTTTTTTAAAAAACTCCGAAATCCCGAGTGACAGAGTGAATTCAAATTTGAATAGAATCCATAATCACTCCGAATTCACTCCCGCTTTTCGAATTCGAACTCGAACTTCGAATCGAATAATTCAAAACTTTTCGAATAATTCGTAAAGTCAAATTATTCGATTTGAAATTCGAACTCAATTCACACACCCTAATAATTATTAAAGTTAAATATTTTGATACTCAAAGTTTTCCATTCAAAAATATTAAATTCTTGAGGTTTATTGCAGTGGAATAAATTTAAAAAATGAATAAAAATTTATATCGAAAAAATATTTAGAAAATTAAACATAAAAAAAAAATGAGCTGTAATTTCTTCTTTTTTTTTTTGTTTCTTTTTATCGAACGAAGAATATTAAAAAAGTTGACGAAGCGTGAAGTTCTTGGGCTGATGGGTCAACCAATTGACGCATTTTTTTATCGTAAATAAAAATAAAAGTTTCATTGAAAAAGTAAAAAAAGTTAAAGAGAAATGGAAGAGTGATCGCGTCGTCTGGCACGGTAACAATGGAACACAATAACGGGTTGCAAGCGATCCACAGTAATTTTCATCCCTTTCTTCCTCTCGCGTGCCAGTGATTTGTGGGTACAAGAGTTTCGAGAATTTTGCTCGATGAGCAAAATAGAATAGAGCACCACGAAATTGTTGAGGTTTAAATCCACTGATTTCTCGACTGAAAATTATCCAACAATTTATTATTATATCTATATCTATATTTTTTTCATTTATATAATTCCTCAGCGCTCGTATATTCGCAAACAAACCTCGTGTTTCCCCTTCAAGTCTATTTAAATTACATCAATTAAATAAAATATATAGATATTTTTTTTTTCGGTTTGTTATTAATCGCCGCGAGATAAAATATAAATCTAATTACCAGCCGCATAGTCTTTCAAGTCGCGTATGATTGGAAAATCGAGTTGGATTGAAATTAAATGCGGTTGTAAGTGAGTATCGTGTGAAATTACAGAAGAGGCATAGAAAAAGTTTAAATCCTTAAAATATTCTACCGTCGTACTGGATTCTCAGACGTTAAAGCAATTAACTTACTAGAAATCGTATCGAAGAGTATAAGATTGGAAAGGAAGAAAGGGTACGAAGGAAAAAGCTGAAGGAGATCAAGAACAGTAGTAAGATGGGGAAGATCATAACCAATACCAAGATCCACTTACCATAAGACCAAGAAATCCAAGAAGTAGAAGAGTAGAAATAGAATAAGAATCAGAAGAAGAAGAAGAAGAAGAAGAAGAAGAAGTAAAAGAAGATGATCAGTACGAGTGTGGATAAGTCTTATGATGGTAGTAAAGATGTGAGGGGTTGGTGCTTTTACTTGGTCCGGGGTCGTCTAGCCGTGCGGGGTTCGTCCGGGCCACTCACAGGTTCAAGGACACACCGGTCGATACTCCCGGCGCGAACAGAAAAGGACGATTACCCGGACGAATACTAAAACCGAACGCGAGGGAGGATGATAGCGAATCCAAGAGAGACAGGATGTAAAAGAGGATATAGAAAGCCAAAGAGACAAAGAGCCGTCGTGAGAAAGAGTACGACTGAGGAAAAAAGAAAGCTAAGCAAAGCGAAAGTAAAGGAAAGAGGAATAAGAGGAAAAAATAAAAAAATATAAAATAAACGGTAAGGAGGAAGCGAATCGAGAAACTTCCGAGGGTTCGCTTTTCTCTGCACTCTCTCTGTAAGCTCTCTTTACTCCCAGTACACTATCTCACTCAGCCCCATGGGATTTTATGGAATAAATTGTCGCTCCGCGTACATTTTCTACCGAATACGTACAACCGTATTGGGTAGCGACGGATCGAGTTAGTAGTCGGTGCGATTTATTGCCATTGTCACATCTCTTTAGTCGCTTTTTTTCGTTATTTATTTTCTTTTTTCCATCAGACTGCCGGTGATTCGTCAAAAAATATAATTGATTTAGAAAAATTAATTATTTCGTATTCTGTTTATAATAAATTTCGTTTTTCTTTTCTGTTTTTTTTTTTTCTTTTTTTACGAAAATAAATCTATTCAGAGTTGTGATGGGTTTAAAGTTAGTTCCTTTTATCCAGGACATAAAGTATGAGGGTTAATAAAGGCCTAAGGTAAAATATATTTGTACGTATGATATATATTATAATATGTGTATATGTATAATATCTATATATACATATATATATGGGGTACAAAAGCCCAAAGAGAAACTTGTAGACTTTGAAACATTAAGAGGATTTTGCTCGTTTGCAAGTCTCCCGGTGGTCTTATCCAAGTCGAAAAGCTTTGCAATTGCAAAATGTCACGCCTTTATTGTCCGCAAACGTGTATGCAAACGTACACTCGAGACGTTTTCCTTTTTTCGTTTCGTTTTCTATTATTTTTTTCTATTTTTTTAGTTCACATCATATGATAATGAGTCACAAAGAGACACATGCGGTGAGAGACTTTTCTTTCGTGTCTTCTCTTTCGTATGAGAAAGACTCGTTTCTCCAGCAGATTCAGATAAAAAAGAAAAACAGTGTGTAAGGTAAGTGTAACAATACGAATTTTAACCACAAAGCATTATAACGCAGCTTTGTCTACGATTTTCCACGTCTCTTCAACTCTTGCAGTTTATTTACTTATTTAAACTTTTTTTTTAATGTTATTTTTTCTTTTCTTCCGTGTTCTTATTATACTTTCTAAAGCCGCCATACTAATGCTTTGGATCCCGGCTAATTACGTAATTACAGCGTAAAGTTTATTTACTTATCCGTAATTTATGCATGACTTCATACGAATTTTAATTTAAATATTTTTTTTATTTATTTTTATATGGAATTACTTTATTTATTTTTCATATTTATATTTTTATATATATTTTTTATCTGTAAATTTTTATCAAACGTCATTCTGTACGTAAAATCCTATGGGTATTGTGTGATAATAAATAGAAAAATAAATAAAGAGAATTGATTCCCGGGTGACTGCACAAAATTCAATTTAGAAATTGAAAAAATTCAAAAAATAAAAATATTAATTTAAAAAATAGTTGTGAATTTTTTGATTTAATTTTATTGACAAAAAAAATAAAACTAAACGCCATGCTTCTATTTATTGTAACTAATATATATTTTTTATCATCGAAAGAGAAATTTAAAAAAAATGGTTACACGTTAAATTTAGGAGTATAATTTTTAGTAAACGTTTTTTTTATCTCGGATGATTTTATTTTTAAAAACAATTGATTTACGAGAAGCAATTCTAAACGTCGAACAATCTGTCTCTGGAATAATACCTCGAACTGTCGCGAGCAATCGACTGACTACCGGTGATTCTATTCGCGCGAATAAACGGCTATCGACAGAGTGATTAATGGGAACGATAAAACTGACTGGTTAGTACAGCTTTCTTTCTCTTTCTCTCCCTTTTTTAACTCTTTCATCCTAAATTTTTGTTTCTCTTCGTTTCAACCCCCCAAGAAAAATAAATGATTGTTCAAGTATAACAGTTTCACTCGAATAGAAAATTACTTGACTCAATTCATGTACGTCTAGTAAAAAATTTTTTAAAATAAGGAAAAAAAAAATGAATTTCTTGAATGCTCGTTAATTGACGTCCCCGTAAATCCGACTTATCATCATACTGTAGAAAAACTTGGTCATCAAAATTTTTCGTATTCACTCCATTTATGTTTTTTTTTACCGGAATTTAAATGAGAAAGATCTGACGTATAAAAAATCACCATAACCACTGCTATCAAGTTAGTGGGGTCACTTTAACCTTTGCCCTTTTTTCTTTTTAATTTTTTTCCCTACAAAAACAACTCATTAAAGTGCTAATTTAAATCACGCTCGAGGGCACGAATTTAAATTGAAGATCCAGAGCAAAGTAAGAGGTCGAATGGTCGAGAAAATGACATCGTCAAGTCAACGTCAACTAAAAATACGACGATGACAAGGAATACGATGAGTAAAGTTGATGAATAAAAATAAAAGTAAAAAAGGTAACTGGAGACATAATTTTACTTACCGGCAGGACAAAAACGTCCCTCAGGTCCATCGTAGATAGCGAGATTATTTTTAACCGGCACAGTGTCGTCGAGTAGAGTTAAATGAGGAGGTTGATCAGGTTCATGATTAGTTCCAGTAAGTGCAACAGACGACAGTAAATCAAATGACACTTGATTATCAGGTTTTGGGTATTCAATAGGCGTACACTGAGACGCTGGTTTCAATTTAGTATGATCAGCACCACCGTGTGACAGCGTCCATGGCTCTTTGCCCCTCATTAGCATAGAGAATCCTCCGTACATCAGACCTCCGTATAATCCCAAGCTAGAGTGAAAGCTGGGTCGGAAATTCCTCACAGCCTTTAGCTCACTCCAAATCCAACTGTTTTTTATTTTATCTGTATAAGTCTTGGGTTCGAGACCACTAGTAGCCGAAGTGCTGGTCTCTGCCTCAATTATCGCTTCCACGGCACTCTCGGCAGCCAGCATCCCGCTTTTCATGGCATTATGTACGCCCTTGATCTTGGGTACATTGAGAAATCCCGCAGTGCAGCCAACTAAACACCCGCCCGGGAATTGAAGCTTCGGTATGCTTTGGAAACCGCCTTCCACTAGTGCTCGTGCTCCGTACGCTATTCTATTTAATTTTTAAGTGTCCTTTAGTGGTTTATAATTTAATTATCAACAAAGTCATTCAATTTACAGTAAATAAGTTAAGTTAAACTTTAATACCTCTTTCCACCTTCGAAGGTCGGACGAATAGCCGGATGCTGTTTAAATCTCTGGAATTCTTTAAATGGATGCAAGTATGGATTACTATAGTCCAACCCCACGACGAATCCAACAGCAACTAATGGCGTCTCGTCCTTCAAATGATACAAAAAGGATCCACCGTATGTGTTTTTATCTAGCGGCCAACCAACGGTGTGTTCAACTGCACCAGGGCGATGTTTTTCTGGATTTATTTCCCATACCTACAAGCACATTAATCACCGGCATTTAGTAGACACTGACGCGACCGAGACAACCGAAACAATCCAGACAGCTAAGACAAATGTGATAAAATAAAGTCAAAAAAGAAAGAAAAAATATATAAAATATCTCCGTCACTCGCTTATAGGATTAGATATCGAAATAGCCGATAGTTTGGTTGTTTTTAGATTGGATTACCTCTTTGAGACCGATCCCATAGCTCTGTGGCTCGCAATCTGACCGTAAATTTAATTTGCGCGACACCTGTTTAGTCAGATGCCCGTGACAGCCTTCAGCGAAGATCGTACACTTGGCGTGAAGCTCCATCCCACGTTCAAATGTCTCTTTGGGCGAGCCATCTTTAGCTATACCAACGTCATTAGTCGCTACACCCTTTACCGAGCCGTCTTGGTGATATAAAACTTCAGAGCCTGCATACCCAGCGTATAATTCAACACCTGCTGCCTCCGCTTGCTCTCCCAGCCACGACACAACGTGTCCTAATCTACATAAACAATAAATTATCATAATTAATTATTTATTACTCAAAGAACAATAAATTTGCTGGGATTATTTTTGCTTCTCAACAGCTCTGAGTGTTTTATTTACCTGACGATGTAGTTGCCGTGATTGTACATGGGCATTCCTTTGATAATGGGAATAGGTATGCGGCCCTTCTCTGTTAGCAATGCAAATTTATCCTCAGTAACTGGTGTTTTTAGAGGTGCACCGAGTTCCTGCCAGTTCGGAATTAATTCATTCAGAGCAACTGGATCAATGCAAGCGCCACTGAGTATATGACTGCCAACAGTGCCAGCTTTTTCGATTAATGTCACGCGTAAATCACGTCCCGACTCCTCGGCTAGTTTTTTAGCTCTAATAGCTGCTGACAGTCCAGCTGGACCTCCGCCGATTATCAGAATGTCTGTTTCGTCGACAAATCTCTCCATATTTACGCCTGGAAATTATAATTAGTTATTTTCTTCATGTTTATTGGCCTTAGGTTAATAATAAAATGACTATTCAAATATTACCTTTCCATCTTGGATCACTTTCACGTGGTACTACTGTGTAATGAGTTGTAATTTTAGGAAACGATGAATCCGAAAATGATCTTTTGGACAATTGCTGAATTTGTTTGACTGTTTAATAAAAATAATTAATTATTTGCTACAATTAAAAAACAATTGTCTGTTTATATTTTCATAAAATTATAATTATATGGAACACTTCGGTGTACTTTGAACTGTTACATAATATTGAGCGATATAAATATACTATGATTAATAAAATAATGAACTGATGATTTTAATAAGGAAAGTTGAATGTGAAATGATAAAAAAGTGTTGCAATATTGAGTGTGAGATTATGAATGCTGAATATTGTTAATGAAATTTAAAATTTTGAGATTATTGTTTATGTACAGAAGAAATTTATTGACAGTATTTTGAAATATAAATAAATAGATTACCAAATTTAGTGGTTTTCAAAGCACAGGCCATAGTTACACACTGGTAACTCACAGCTGGGCCAGACTAATTGGCCCCAAAAGTTATTTCTACTCCAACAAGTGTATTATTATTTTTATTATTATTATTTGTTATTATTTGGTGACTGTTACTTCTGTTGATTAGACACCAGCACTACACAACTGATTAGGGCGATCCAAGCGACCTTATTTTTCATGTGTTCGTATGCGTTTTTAGTTACGAATAAAAACTCAACTAAAATGGATCCTTTGTCGACGTATGATAAAGATTGTGGTCAATAGTATCAAAGCAGAGATTTATTATGCCGATAACCAGTAAGTCATCTTTTTTGACCTGAAAAAAATTATATTAATGTATTATTAATTGATGACTGTAGCAGACATTGACAATTTATAAATTTTAAATAAATAAATTAAATTAATGAAGTTTAAAAAAAATAAAACTGGTCCTAAAGTGGCCAAAAACGCTACCTCTACCCCACTTAAAAGTAAAAAAAAATTTTGTTTCTATCTTTTCTTACTTGATTTTAATTTTTAAAAATACATTCCTCTCAAGTACAGTAAATAAATATTAAAATTTTTTTTGTTTTAAAAAAATTGACTTTAATCAAAATTTCTATAAATAAATTAAATAACAATTTCACGACACACTTTTAGTCGTTATGAGATCAAAAAGAAATAAATAAAAATGTTATTATTCAAGCTAAGACACATTTAAAGTCAGTGGATCATCTTCATCAATTTGGTAATCTAGGATGTCAACTTTAGTTAAATGATGTCGTTGGTTGTGAGCTTTCAGTGACCCAGGTTGAGTGAAACTCTTCCGACAAATATCACAAGTGTACGGCCTCTCACCCGAGTGTACACGTTCATGACGAATAATGTGGCTCTGGTGATGAAAACTTTTACCGCAAGTTTTACAAGCATACGGCCGTTCATTCGTGTGCGTTCGTATATGAGACTTTAAATCAAACTTTTTGAAAAACGATTTTCCACACTCCGAACAAGTGAAATTACGCTCCTTCAAATGATCTCTTTTCACATGCTCCTATAATACATAATTTTATTATATTAAATAATTTATTACATATACATAATTAACAATAAACTTACATTAACTTGCGACAAGGTGCTATAAACTTTAGGACAAATCTCGCAGACGAATTTTAGCGGTCCATCGGGTCGATGATTACCAGCAACATGTTTATTCAGCGTCGACTTCCAGGCAAAAGAAATTCCACACTCTTTACACTGAAATTTTTGTTGATCCGAAAAATGCACCCCCGCATGCTGTTTTAAATTTGAAGCCGTCGAAAACAATTTATTACAAACAGAGCATTTGAATTTTTTTTTAATTTTATCACGCGGTCGTGGTTTATCTCGTCTTTTACGGACGTTCCCAATAATCGACGAACTCACTGGGCCATTCGTTGCTACCGAAAACATGTTTTCATTTTCAATGTGTACATTATTTCCATGACTTTCAAAATCTACTGTATCGCGCACTAATTCAAAAAATTGTTCTCCCTCTTCATTTTGTACCAAACGTACCATTGGCGTTTGTGTTTGCGTCTGCGTTTCTTCATTATGGAAACCAGCATCAAGACCATCAGACCCACAAAGAGATTCAGAGTTTTGATCTATCGGCTGTAATTGTAAATTTTCTAATAAATTAATACTCGTATCTTTCAAGTGATCAAACACTGAATTGACTGTTGAATCAATGGCTTCATTACCGATTGCGTTACCCTTCAGTTCAACTGCAGTCAAATCATTCTGGTGATTAAATCCAATGAAGTCATTGCGCACTTGCGATTGTAGATCCCACTGATCATTTAGATCCTTATCGACAATAGTTATTGGCTGCGTATACGATTTATCAGCACAATAATTTATATTATTGAAATTATTGTTATCCGATAACTCCATTGAATTAAGTCCTAAATTATTTAAATAATCTGACTCGCATACTTCAATCAAAAATTGATTTCTCTCAATGTGAACACAGGTATTCATATTATTTATATTAATATTATTATTACGTATTTCTCTTGTCGATATATCTAAGTTTGTAAATTTTTTAGTCATTTCAGGATCGACATTTTCACGTTGCATTAAATCTGTTGCTGGTAATTCTAATTCACTGCAATAAGGATTCAATATATCGGAAATATCAATACTTTCATCACGAACTGTATCAATACGTTCCAAAAAATTTTCGGTATTTATGTTCGGATTTTTATTCCTATCAATATCACAGTGATTTTGTAAATTTAATTTATAGTTATGCTGATCTAGAATTTCTGATCCTTGTAAAACCTAGAAAGCAATTTTAATTATGTGTAATAATTTCACTTAACTAATTACCTAATTACAATGAATTTAATTAAACGATTAATTAATTACCTGATAAGTTTTAATGGGTTCTATTATTTGATTGTGAGTATTTTCATGTTCTTTCAATAGAGTCATCAATCGAAAACTATCACCACACGTTTTGCAATAATGATTACGTTTGATTGGTTTTTGTTTACTTAATTTATTTTTATTAATGGCCTGTAATAATAAATTTTTAATAATTTAATCATGAAAAAATTTTCTGTCATCAAATTTTTAACAATTTTCATAATTGATTTCTTCTCCCAAATTAAAAATTTTTTCTAAACTAATTACAACAAATAAATAAATTATTTAAACTTACATCATCGTCATCAGTTTCATTTTCATTAGTTCTTTCATGAATTAATTTATGTCTTGCTAACGAACTAACTTGAGTGAATCTTTTACCACAAATAGAACATGGATATGGTTTTACTCCTACAAAAAATGATTTATTATTTAAAGAAACATGAATACTATATATTATTCTTACTAATTTTGATAAAACTTAATTACAATGTCAGAAAAGTCATTTACGTAATAGTCCCTATAAACAGGGCAAGAATTCAAACTTTTGGTGCAGGTATGGTGAAAAAATATTTTTTAGCAAGTGTGTAAATAAGTATCAAGCTGGAATACCTTCATGAGTCCTTAGATGACGAATTAAATTAGAAATGTGATTGAATTTACGTCCACAAAATTCGCAAATACATTGATTGGTACCAAGATGAACATTCAAATGGGTTTTTAAGTCAGCTTTGCGAAAAAATCCTTTGCCACAGAGCTGACACATTTGAGATTTTTCACCCAAATGAACACTCCTGATATGATAATCGAGCTGGGATGCTCGGTCAAACACCAACTCACATTTAAAACATTTGAATGGTTTATCTGGACCATGATACAGGCCCTCGTGTTCTTTTAATGACAGTTGTGATCTGAATAACGTACATTTGTCATCACACTGTAAACATTTCCAAACTTCTCCCCAATGTAATTGCATGTGACTCAAATAATCGTGCTCATTGTCATAATGATTATTGCATTCAATGCAAGTAAAATTACATATATTATTTTGCATTGTTAATTTCTGTTAATTATATTCTCTAATTAATTTAATAAAATTTATTTATCTCAGCAATTTGTAACCTAATAAAATCCAAGTCAATATTTACATTCACAGCTGGATATTTAATTTAATCGATAGTACAGTATCGAAAGTGCGATTATTTAAATCGATTCTTTTTGAATTTCAAATCGATATTTTACGCAAGTGCCATTAAGCGCCAAATTTAAATAAAAAATAAAATACAAGTGACCGTAGTTGTTACGTAGCCATAACCTACGACAGTTGATGAATTCTTTTACTCAAATATAAATTATTATTTAGAAATTTTAAATTTAAAATGAAAATGAGTTACTCTAAATTAAAAAATTCAAATTTTTTATTAAAGAATGTAAGAAAGTGCAGCACCAACATTTCAAATAAACCGTAAGTTAATATGAGTGTGAATGTAACAGACATGAAACAATTTAAAAATTTTAAATAAATAAATTAATTAATTAGATTAATGAAATTGAAAAAAATACACGTACTAATTTTTCATTGATCTAAATACGCATTTTTTAATTTTTTTCTACTTACATTTTATTTATTTAAAAATTAAAAAATTCTCACTTGTCAATTACATTCACACTCATAAGATAATTAAAATTATCGCATTGCTATTTACAAATAGAATAAACTTTTAAATTTTTGGTTTCAGAAAAAAATGGAATTCTGTCGTAGGTTTAGAAATCCATGCCCAAATATCATCAGATTCAAAATTATTCTCTGGTGCCAGTACCACCTTTGGAAAGCCAGTTAATTCCTGCGTTTCATTTTTTGACTGTGCTACACCAGGAACATTGCCAGTAATAATTATCATTTATAACTTTAATAAATTTTCATAATTTAATTTCGAAATTTATTTCCTTAGGTTCTGAATAGAAAATGCGTCGAAGCAGGTGTTCTTACAGCCCTAGCTTTGTCCTGTCAAATTAACGAAGTTTCTTTGTTTGACAGAAAGCATTATTTTTATGCGGACTTACCAGTAAGTAATCAGTTTTAAACCGACTGTCAGTAGCTCTCAAACACATGGAAAATAATAATTCATTCTTATCAGGCTGGTTATCAAATCACACAGCAAAGACAACCGCTAGCAGTGAATGGGAGTTTAAAATTTAATGTGTACACGCCAGGTATCCATAAAAAGCCATATGAGAAGGTATCAAAAATAAAACAATTGCAATTAGAACAAGACAGTGGCAAAAGTCTACATGACAGTTTCATTGGTAAAAGTCTTGTTGATCTAAACAGAGCTGGTGTGCCTCTGATGGAACTAGTTTTTGAACCAGATCTAGCTGACGGTGAAGAAGCCGCTAGTTTAGTTAAAGAACTAATGAATATTCTCCAAAGATTGGATACTTGTTCATGTAAAATGGAAGGTATTTAGTTTATTTATTAATTAATTAGTATTTTAATTACATGTGGACAATTTTCTATTATTTATTTCAGAGGGTGCACTGCGAGTGGATGCAAACGTGTCGGTAAATAGACAAAATGAACCATTGGGTACTCGTACTGAAATTAAAAATATTGGGAGCGTGCGTGCTGTTGCTGCTGCAATTCAATATGAAATAAAAAGGCAGATAAATTTATTGGAGCGAGGAGAAAAAATAGTTAATGAAACTTTGTCATGGGATGCGGAAAACTACAAGACGGTTATGATGAGAGACAAAGAAGAGAAACAAGACTATCGTTTTATGCCTGAGCCTAATTTACCTCCTCTGCGTGTTAATCTTAATGATGACAACAATAAAAATAATCTCGTTGACGTTCGTAGTCTCAAATGTAAAATACCGAGACTGCCTGCTGAAATTCGTCAACATTTTATTGATGAATTGAAATTAATTCCATTAAATGCTATTGCGATTGTTGTAAGTTAATCATTTAATTAATTAATTATCATAGTTAATATACGAGCCTTTAAAATTGCAATTGATTATTTATTGTTTGTAGAATAACATGAAATTGACGGAATTATTTGAAGATATTATAGCAGAAAAAAATAGTAGAAGTCCTAAGAATGTATCGAATATTTTATTGAATGTGTTCATGGAGTTTGTAAACGAAAATAATTTAATGCTTGACAGTCTGTAAGTATGTTATATTGAAAATAATAATTGATATGAAATTTGATCAGCTGATTTGTTAAATTATTTTTAGTACAATTTCGTCAAAACAATTGGGACAAATTATCGATTTATTGGAAGCCAAGAAAATTAATTTGTTGGTTGTCCCGAAAATTTTTAGTGTATTGATTGATAATCCAGAAAAAATGCCTGAACAAGTAAATTATTTAATTAATATTACCGTAAAATATGTCGTCACTGATTCAAAAAGGACATATTTTTATACGTCCTTTTTTTGGAAATAATAATGCGATATATTTATGCATAAGAAAATATAATATAATTTTAATGCATTGAATGTTGCAGATTGTGCACGAGTTTAATTGGGCGCAAATAGATAACGATGAAGAGCTGATAAAATTATGCCAAGAAGTTTTTGAAGAAAATCCGAAAATGGTAACGCAGTACAAAAACGGTAAAGCAAAAGTACTAAAGGCAATGCTGGGTGCGATAGCTAAGAAAACAAATAACCGAGCCAACATGCAGAAAGTTTCAAAAATGATACCTGAATTACTGAAGAATGATTAGGCTAAATACCAAGAGTATTTAAACTGTAAGAATTATGTTAATTATAACAATATATTTATTATATTTTTTTGGCCCAATTTTTTATGTGATGCTTCTACTATTAATCAATCGTTTTTACTGTTAATGAATAAAAATTTTCTAATAGATACAGAGCACTTTATATGACCACTCAGTACCGTTATAAATAAAACGAAGTTATTTATTTACTAGGATTCTATATTTAAAAAAATATATATTAAAATATTCATAAACGTTAAAGATATTGAAGGAAAAGATATTAACAAATAATTGGATCTCCATAAACAATTAGGTCTCTCAGTAAGATAAAAAAGGCTGATTATAATTTCTATATTCACATTATCCTTTATAATTGACGTCACAAGTACAAAATCAAGTGGAAATAAATATTTGGTGATACAATATTTAATATAAATTTACCATTTAATTTACAATTTATCAAAGTATGATCAAATCAGCCAAATTGTGATATTAAATATTAATTTTACATTAACCACTACGTGGATAAAATTTAAAGCTACTTATTATTTTTTTGTTTACTTATCTCTAATTAATAGAATTAAATAAAAAGTATAATTTAATATTTTATTAACAATACACAATTTAAATCATTAGATCATTACCTTTTTTTTTATTTAAAATATACAAATCATTTGTCAGTTCGTTAATTAAATTATTTATTTGACAAATGATTAAAATACGTTCAAGCTATTTAATTATAAGATTGACTGGTGCATTACACCTACATTTATTATTATTATCATTATTTTTATTATTATTAATTATTTAAGTTAATTTCAGCAATCCATTGTACGACAACAATATATATTTATGCGCTCGTTATCCATTGAACACACTTAATACTATTATTTATGATATAAAACACATGAACAATTATGCAATTCCATTAATTAACTTCTTATCTACTTAATGGTGTTACAATATCGATCATCGATTATTTAATTCATTTATTTATTTATTATAATTCTTACGATAATTTTTTTTGACTCGACACATTGATATAATTAATAATAAATAATTTACAAAAAACATTACGCGAAAAGTCTGCTCATTATCGTAATTATATTATCACGTTTTATCAGCAGAGTTTATTAAAATAATAAATTACACACAAGACAAGTAGACAAATGCCGTAAAAATTTATTTGTATAAAAGCATGTATGTACTAGACTGTGACCGATAAAATCGTTATTTTTTTCAGTTCTTTACTAAATTATGCTGTATGTAACTTAAAAAAAAATTAGGTACCAATTTTTGCTCTTGAACTCAATTACGAAACGCGCGCACAATTTTATAACTCGTTAACGGATCAATAAGTAAATTCTCGTTTTTTTACTTCTCTAGTAAAACTATGAATCTAATCGCAAAACGTCATAGGACTGTTACTGTAGATCATTTTTTTTTTTGCATTCAAAATATGATTTATTGATTTATTAATCTCACAGTTCAAAAATTTCAAGTTTTATAAATTAATCGTTTCGAAAATAAACTGATAATTTTCGTAAAAAAGCAACTTTTAAACGGTTAAATTTATCAGAAAATTATAAGAAACCTATTTTTGTAGAGCTTTTAGCTCTCTACAAAAAAAATATTATGGCCATTTCAATTCATTGATCCGTTAACGAGTTATAAAATTTCAAACTTTAAAAAATTTTTCCCGCGTTTTTTTAATGGGAAATCTTATTTCAGTGAGCGCACGTTTTGCAATTGAGTTCATAGGCTCGAATTGGTATCCAATTTTACATGACTCTTAATGCGAAGCATTAGTGTGCTTTACGATCGAAAAATTCAGTTTGCCTCCTTTTTTTATGTTACATTCAACATAATTTTCGTATAGGACGGAAAAAATGATCTATTTCATTTTGCACCGTCTAACATATATATATTTATAATTTATTTATCAAATATTGATGAATTTTAAAAATCTTATCAAATGATTGGCCATTGGAAATGTATATTGTCTCGTTATATATTTTATTTTCGTTACCTCTAATGGTATGGTGGCAATGATAGTAATTATTATTTTTTTTTTTTAATAATTAATTGCAGTCTTTATTTTTTATTAAAGGCCACTCTAGTATAACGGAGTTCCACATTTATTAAACAAATATTGTATATAATTTATATGATACTTCATTTTGACTTTTATCAAATAATTCATTAAATATTTATTTAGGTTTAATAGTAAACTGTTTGTTGATTAATTAATTATTAACGGCTTATCATGGCCTTAATGCATTATAAAAGATCACAATATATATATATTTATTTTTAAACGCCAATATATTTTATTTGCTGTATTAAATGTGAACACGTTTATTGTATATAAATTAATTCATTAATTTAAAAAAAAAAAAATCTGCAAAAATTGTTACTTATTTAAGTAAACTATAAAAGCTCAGAAAATACCATGATATTATTTATGATATTATTTTTTTCTTAAGATTTAAATAATTTTTACTTAGGCCGCAAGTAAAAATCCCCATTTTCCAAGCATTTATAATTATTTTTACCTCATACTGATTTTCAAAAAATTTTTTGTTCCTTGGACTTGATTACGAATAAATCGATAAATTTGAAGAAAAAAAAATTACGTATCTACATAAATACATCAAATCTTTACACATTATTAACAATTGATAATATAAAATAAATCAATTACGACAATAACTTTATTATTTAAAATGTAAAATATTTAAATCTTTTACAAATAATAGAACAAGTATATAAAAAAAAAATGTATTTTTTTAAATCCTTTACTAGTGTAGTGACGTAGACGTGGACAAACAATTAATTATTTGATAAATTAATTAACTATTTATCTTAATAAACCGCCTTTTGCATGTGACACAGCCACACGCGTAACTGATAATCAATTAGATTGACAATAAATAATTAATTATAAACACAAAGAAGATCAATAATTATTATCAATTATGATAATAATAATTATAATTGTAATGTAAAATAATCAACATTGTTATTAAATATTGTTGAATAATTAAAATATTTTATAAAGCAATAATAATACAATTTAACAATTATTCATTATATCTTTTATTAATTAATTAAATTAATTTTTAATTCATTTAATTAATTTATTTCTTAGTTTCTGACGGCGCTATTTAGAAAGTTTGCTAATAACTCGTATTAGTGCACCGTTCTCATCCTTTAGCCTCTGGTTTTCGCACTTTAGTTGCTCCATCACCTAAAAGATAAAAATACTGTTAATATGTTTGATTATTTATTCATTTATTTATATATTTATTTAATAGTAAATAATTAATCATATTAATATAGCAATTTTGAACACGCCCTAGCGGTGTCTCCACTTAAATTATAAGATTTATTGTTTTAAAAAAATGAATTAGTGCTAGAGCAACATTAGAACAAGTGAATCTATCACGCTAATTGATTTATTTTACTGTGGGACGCGTTTACTTTTTTTAAGTTATTTTTATTTTCATTTATTTACTTTTTTGGATTCAATTGACAGGGGAATTAACATTCGGGAATATTAAATTGACGCTTAAAAGTTTGGAAAACGGCATGCTAGTAAAATTTATAAAACATCTGCATGCTATTTATAAAACACAAATATGTCGCGTTACAGATTCTATAAAAGCGCATCGTAACAAAAAGTATCGTTAAAAAAACGTAAGATGTTAAAAAAAAAATTTTCTTTTAAAGAAAATATTTAGATCTTTAAGTATTAAAGTGAAAAATTACAAATTTTACTTATTTTGAATTTTTTATTTTAACTTAATTTATTTTGGAAATTTATTTTTGACAGCAAAAAAATTCCAAATTTTACTTATTTTCAATTATTTCATAGGCGCTCTTTTTAATTTTGAGCTTTGTTGAAAATGTTTATTTTGACTTTTTTATTTGTAGAAAAAAATCAATTGAAAAAAAAATGTTTAGAAAAAATTTTCAAAAAATTGAAATTATAAAAAAAAAGGATTTTTTCATTTTTATACTTAAAAATTAAATATACATTAGTTGAAAAATAAAGTTTATACGCATTTGTAGCATCTATAAGATAACATAATTGCAGTAAATTTGTTGTTTGATTTTGTTTTTATTTTTATTTATAAAAATAAACAAAAGTTACATTTGTTAGTTAACGGATGTGTTATTGGTAAAAAAAAAAAACCTTGAGGAAATGGATAAAAATTCATGCTAAAATAATAATAATAATTTATTTCATAATAATTTGAAAACCGTTCAAAATAAAACTTGTACATGCGCTTGGCGTGCTGGCTATCGGAAAATTACTACGATAATAAATAATCATAAAATCATTCGCGTAAATAATTATCTTCTGGAGGGAGTATTTTCTTTTATCACAGCACACAAGTGTATTTACACTAATTACTATTTTTTTTTATTACTTCTTTTATCACAAAATAACTAATTAAATTTTTTTTACAAAATAATAGAGTAGTTTTTAATTTAAACAAAAACGTATAAACAAAAGTACCAAAGTTATTTTATTATGAAAAAAAAAAATTATTTTTTAAGGATGTATGAGATCTTTAATATTTAACTGACGTTAGAAATATAAAACAAAAATAATTAGTGTCATTGTAATGTATACAATTACGTAAATTAAATGACAACATTTAATTTATAGTTAATAGTACATTAAGCAGTAAAATAAAACCAATTAATATTTTAATTAAATGGAATTGTTAATTCATTAATCAAAGCAACTTTATTAATAAAGTTTAAAATTAAAAATTAATAATTAATATTTTAAATAAATCATCTCATACATCCGAAGTAAGTATAGCACATTATTTATATTTTAATACTGCATATAAACATAAAGAAAAACTAATTTAAAATTAATAAATTAATTAATGTATAAGTATATCATTTAATAATGTACAATTGTTAACGCAATGCTGTATCTTTTTTGTTTATCTTTGTTTTTTTAAATATTTTTCTTTCTTTCTTTTTTAATATCCTTTACCTATTTAGTAGTATTGGTGAGTTTGGATACGACGCGGGTAAGTGCCCGATTTTCGGCTTTCAATCGCTCATTTTCGGCTTTGAGCTTTTGCAATTGCTGTAATAAATATTTAAAGAGTTAGCCTAAACCTTATTAACCTTTTTTAATAATTAAAATCCCAAGACCATACAAGAGGATTAGATAGGAGGAGAGAGTGATTAGAAATATCATGGGTAGAGACAATCATCTGTTAAAAAAAATTTTTTTTTCTAATAATCATATATATATATATCATATATTATCATTATTATTTATTAATTGTACTTTTTTCTTAAGAACATTCTCAGGCAGTACCCTCTATTTTTTACCAACATTCAATGAGCTCGCACTGTCATAACCGTATTTAATTTTATTAATCAATTAAAGAAAAATTACATCATTACTTGAGAAAAGCAGTTACAATTCCGAGATGTAGATTTAAAAAAAACTCACAGTTGTTATTAATTAGGAATTAAAAGATATTTGTTGAATAAATTCTAGCTTAAAAAATTTAACATTTATAGTTGTAATATTGACATGATGATTTTACGGATATTTATTTAACGAAGTTTGTTAAATTTTTTTTAAAATCTATATCGGTGAAATTGCAACTACGTTGTCCTTTCTTCAATTAACGCTGCATTTTTTCTTTAACTGATTATAAAATTTTAATACTGCTATGACAAATCATTGAATATTTTTAAAAACCAGGGAACACAGTCTAAAAATACCCTTAAGATCATTCTCAGACCATACACCCCATTTTTTAAAAATTTTAAATTATTTTTATATAACTGTCATGGCAAATTTGAATTTCATTAATGAATTAAAAAAAAAAGTAAAGCATTTATTGAAAAAAGGACAAAGTAGTTGCAATTTCGCTGATATAAATTTGGAAAAAAAAAAAAAAATACTTACAATTGACATCAATTAGGAGTTAAACAAAATGTGTTAAATAAATTTCAATAAAATCATGTCAATATTATAATTCGAATTTTCGAAATTTGTAGACTAAAATTTACTTACCAAATTTTGACTCCTGCTTGATAACAACTGTTAGTAATTTTTTAAAAATCTATATCTATGTTGCCTTTTTTTCTATTAATGCTTTAGCTTTTTTTTTAATTAATTAATACAAATTTAATACCATTATGACAGTTGAATTTTTGAATATTTCTAAAAAAATGGGAGGTATTGTCTGAGAATGGCCTTAAGGATAAAATATTTAAAAGACTGACAGACTAAGCGGGCCGTAGATATGTTCGTAAAAAATACGAGCCAGAGTATGAAAGTAAAAAAATAAAACATAAAAGCAATGCCACGAAGCCCGGTACAATATTTCCGACATAACCGGTGAGTATTAAATAACAAAACAAAAATAAAATAAAGAAAAAAAAAAACTTGCACCCTCCTGCACTCCACCGCAGCAGACAAAACAGTCGAAAAACTCGAGCGTGCATCGTAACTAATTCTCAGGAGAACAAATATATATTATTTTTTGACATAATATATTTTAAACTCTTAGTCCATTCATATTTATATACGTTATTATTGAATAAAAAAATAATAAGTAATTAAATACTCGTTTCAATAAACTGTTTATCTGGTTGGTGGAATCCATACTTAATGAAAATAGACGAAGAGCAATTAGAAGAGTGTCCAAATATAAAGAGATTGTCAGACGACACATGGAATTTTAAATCAAGTAGATAACATATATAATCAATGACAATAATAGTAGTAGTAGTAGTAGTAATAATAATTAATAAAAAATTACTTTTAGTTCTTCCTCCATTTCCGAGAGCTTTCGTTCCATAGCTCTCCTCTCACGTTTTTCCGCTTCTGAGAGCGTGAGTTTACTCTGTGTACTCTGTACTTTTTCCAATGTACCTCTGACCTCTTTCAACTGCTCATCAGAACGCCGTAATTTTTCCTTGAGCCTTTCATTTTCAGCTTGAGACTCCTCCCACAATTTTTTATAATCAAGCTCACCGTTTTCCGAGTTTGATGACTTTATTCTACTGCTCGGAGTTACTGATATGTCTGATGATAAAGACGTCACTGATCCAAGTCTACTTGAACGTCCAGATCGTTCATTGCCACTCTGAAATAAAATTATTTATTTTAAATATCAATGTCAAAATATTTAATATTTTAGTCTCGTTATCTTACAGCGTATCCTTCAGAACCAACTAAACTTTGCAAACTAGAACTTCTAGATCCAATACCCGATTTAGATGACTTGGGTCTATTAAAACTATCAGCTTTTTTAACACTACGTTTATTGTAATTATCCGATGATTTTTTCGATATTGAATTAACACTCGGACTATTATTTTTGCTTACACCACTGCTACTACTGCTGCTACCAGTACTATTGCGATTGTAATTATAACTAGTTGATGGTACTGCAAGATTTAATGAACTGATGGCTGAATGTGATGGTAAAGTTAAACTTCCATAACCAGATGCCGTTCCACCATAAGTAGTATAAGAACTAGGATAATTTAAATTATTTATTGAATTCGTGTATGGATTTTTGTAAAATGACTTTGTAGTTTTATTAATATTATGACCAGGTGAGTTATAATTAGACGTATTGACACCAAATAAATTTGAAAAACTACTTTGATTAGATCCAAATAAACCGCTAATACTTCTTGGTCTATTTCTGAATATCGAACTGCCATTAGCAGATGCCTGGGCCCGTAAACCAGCGGCCGTCGTAGGTTTGGCTTGAGCCCTTTTTCGGTAAGTTGACATACTTTTATTTTATGTAATTATAATATTTTTATAATTACGCTGCTACTGATGATGATAATTATAAATTTAAAACTCTTAATCTTGACCTGATTTAAATTTCATTGACACAACTAATTAACTAAACACGCAAACAATTAACAATCATAATTGGTACAATAAAATGTTTTTTATTCGCGTTCCCGTGGTCCACGGCCACTGACAGCAAGTGTTTGACTGATGGAAACTAGCCAGCAAAACTCACAGTCATCAGCCAGTTTTATTTTTTATTTATCAGCCTCTCTCTCTCTCATGATGATTCTATTAATAGATTTATAAATACAGATTTACTTAAAACATCAAAATTTACAAGACGTATTTTAAACCTCTTTGATCCAAAATTAAAGTAAACATTATTGTAATTTATTAATAAATTCCTGTCATTACCTAAATCAAGTCTATCAGTAGCAAGACCAGGGAATTTTAGCATAAAAAAAAAGTTAAATTAATGGCTATAATACAAATTATATCAACTAATGTCAGAGGTCGATTGAAATGTCAGAGTATAATTTTAGGTGTCTGCAGTTAATGACCATGTGGTTTATATTTATTTTTCATTGCTACACGTCTTTTATTATTTATTGTTTCGTTCTTTAGATAACTGAGATAAATACAAACGAGTCTATTGACACGATGTGTATAAATATAATTATAAATTGAATTTGATACTGATTTAGAGCCTTCGCAACTAGAGCCTTCTTGTAAACCGACTTTTGATGAAATAAAAATTATAATTTGACACTTGGACTTGTATATTTTAAGTGCATAAAGTATAAAATAAGTAAAACACACCAGCAAATTGTTGTATTCTATTTTAAATCACCGGTATGTAAGAATAGAGGTTAATCTTAAACAGAAGTTGACCTAAAATACGTTTGAGAAGACGTCGTGTGGTGTTGTATTAAAGTGGAAAATAGATTTTATGTGATGTATAGTCATTATCATCATCATCATTTGTTTAAATCCATAAATACACTTTTGTGTGCGAATCAGACACCGAGTCTGCCAATAAACTTATTTTAAAAAATATATATTGTACGAAAAAATTTTTATTTATTAAGAGCGATGACGACAAGGTGACGACGTGATCATAAATCATTTTGTGAGCTACTTAAAACTTTTTAAAAAACATAAATTATAAAGTTTTTAAATCAACATACTTCAGTGTGATTGGTTTTTGACTCCTCGTAATCACCACCAGCTGAGGTATCTTGTTTATCAGGATCGATTTCCTGAAAAAAATATAAAAATACATGTGTAAATAATCAGCAAATGTATTTAACTTAAAATAAAATAACATTCTAGATATTATTAATAGATATTGGGAGTGTGACGTCAAACGAAATAGTGATCTGGTTCGCCTACACATTGAAAAAAAATTTTTTTTTTCATATGGGACAGGCATTGAAAAAGCAAACATGCATTAAAAACGTCAATTTAAATCTATATAAATAAAAATTTTAAAAATGAATATTTATTTATTTAATAAATATGTATACTAACATCCATATCCACATGAACGACTCCAGTGGATCTTCTCTTGGGTCTACGTCGCCTCTGAATAACAGCTTGGGTAGCTTGTGCATTTCTGCTGTCATTCTCCTTGTCTTGATCTAAAAACAATCATCCAAAGGTTTAAATTACAAATGTCAAGTAATTAACCATTAACATTTAGCGTTAAACAGGTTACATATAATCTACCTTTGTCTTCCGGTGATTTTAATGAACGTCTAAGTGGCAAAGTAACCGTTGCATCAGCAGTGCTTGTCGCTATTGAGTCCACTGGTGCTGAACTTGGTCTTGGTATACCTGTTCCACCTGAAGGCCTTCTGATGTACGCAGTTGTCGTGTCTGATGATTTATTATTAGCATCTTCCAACTGGAACTAATAACAGCGCACACATTATTGTTGATTTACTTATTTATTTTACGGCAAATAAAATTATTTATTATATATTTATTTATTGAGAAAAAAGCATTTCATTAAAATAAAAGCGCACTAAAAGCTACAAACCTTGCTTCCATTGTCTACCCTCAATCTCCAAGACGGCCGTCTTTCGGGCAAATTTGTTTCTTCGGGTAATTTATTTGTTGTCACGGTTGTTGGTGTTGCTGTTGTTATCGTGGCTATGATTGAAGCTGTTTGGCCAAGAGAAGCCGCTGGCTGGGGTTTAAAAAAAAAATAATAATAATAAAATAAAACAAAATTATTTAAATTGACAATTAATTAAAATTAAAAACTCAAATTGGAAAAATTAAAACGACACGGTATTAATTTATTAATTACACATCATAATAAAAATTATTTTAATATATTTACTTTAATTACTTTAAATTATTGAAACTTGTACGGCTGATAATTTTATTCGATAAAAATATTTCAAGATATTAAAGTAATTGCAGTAATATTTTATATATTAAATTAAAAGGCGATAAATAATTAAGCGATTGAATATAAATATGTAAATTTAAATTAACCTGAGGTGTAGATGATGTTGTATCATTTGTTTGCTGCTGTTTTTTCTTTACCAACTGCTCCGCACTTTTAATTTCATCCAAAGTAACTCCCTGGGTAGAACGTCGGGTCTCACGCACGCGTTTCGCGTGAGCTTTACGCTGTGTTTCACTCTCTTCATCACGTACAGGTGGTACAAATGATCTAAAAAAACATTTTAATTGTAATAAATTTAAAAATTTAAAAAGTATATTGATAAGTAAGTAAATAATTATTAAACCTAATGAAAAAAAAATTAAAAAAACAAAACGTTTAAGCATTTTGGTGTAGAAAACTCGTCCTGTTTTGCTTCCAACCAAATAAATAATTAATAAAATATCAATATAAATCTACATATTCATAAAGCCAATTTGTTAAATAGTATATTATGTGACAAGGGATGAAACAAAAAGATTTTAGACCTGAGTGAAGTTGACTGACGTCACCCGCAGTCTGAATTCGTGTTTTATCATGATGACAAGATGTAAATTATTAATTGAAAAATTGGAAATAAATAAATACTTGTTGAATTTTTCCTAACTGTATTGTCAACAAAAACAAATAATTAAATAAATAAATTAATTAATTATGATAAAGCAAATAATTATCATGCTGTAAAATAACGGTGGGTAAATAAAAAAAATCACGCGAAATAAAATAACGCAAATCACACGACTTGGAGGTGTATTATCTTCGACCGTCAAACGAGTACGCACTTGAAGAAATTTTTGAAGATATTTCCTGGACTGAGTTTTCCAGTAGCAGGAGTCGTGGGAGCTGATGTTGTAGTCGTTGAATTGTGTGAGGGAGTTACGTTTGCAGAGCTCGCCTCCACCACTTGTACACTGTCCATTTACATTTATTTTTACATTAAATATCACGATAATGGTACAATTTATTTAATAATTTAATCCAGCGGTCGTTTAATAATTAAACTATCAAATATTAAATAAAAAAAAAATTTTAACTGATATACGGACCTGCGAATTTGATTTCCCGGTACAGGGCTAGTTGTTGTCGTAGTGGCCGTAGAGGTAGAACTTGTCGGAGTTGAACCAGTAGTCGATGTCGGCAATACTGGCGAGGACAAAAATTTATTTGTCAGTGATGTTGGTGAAGATGAATTGCTCTCTTGCGGTACTCGTGATAATTCCAAATTAAGTTTTACTTCTTTGCGTCTAAATAATTATTAAAACCAAAGTGTGACAATTAATATAATTAATTAATTAATAACAGCTGGGAATAGTTAAATTGTTGATGATAAAAATAAATAAATAAAATAGCTAGATGATGAATCATTTGTTACAAGGCGACAACTAATAAAGCACAAAGGCAAACGTGTGTTACTCGATTGTCGCTTATAGGATTTAAAGTAAAAAAAAAATAAATATATATATATACATATATAATTTTGATACATGCTGATGTACCTGTGAGTTTCGCGTAAAGACGCAGAACGCGCGGTCGTAGTGTTGGTGTGGGTGGGAGTAACTGGATTGCAGCGATGGAGTGTAGGGCAGGAAGATGCCTTGATGCGAGCTCGCAATGCCAGATACTGCTCATAGAACCTGCGTAACATGCATCATGCCATGCGTACTGCTATGCTCTAATACTTTTTTTCTTTTATATATATTTACATGTATAATTAAATAATAATAATAAATTAAATAATAATAATAATGATAATATAAAATATTCAACTAATTACTGGTGACTAATGACTGATTAATAAAAAAAAATTACTGAGTACTTTGGCAAATGATAACTGCTATGCAAAATAAATATTTAGCTCTATTTAAATTCACTCATTGGTTACTGATAACAAAAAATGTAATGAATGAAGCGAAAAAAAAAATGTTCTTTTGATAAATTT
The DNA here is from genome assembly GCF_026212275.2 of Microplitis demolitor. Lineage (NCBI taxonomy): Eukaryota > Metazoa > Arthropoda > Insecta > Hymenoptera > Braconidae > Microplitis > Microplitis demolitor. The sequence continues at coordinate 22,311,710 of NC_068545.1, read as the reverse complement.
ATCAGCAAAACAATTAAAATTATTTGTGTTATTAATATTTATAATTCTTACGTACTTTTCGTCTGTCTCAAAGCTGTGAGTCCGACGTAAAACAACTTCTGAATCGGTATTCTGGTTAATTTTATTTGAGATAAGCGGCGTTTTTATTGACTTTTCTTTGTCTTCATTTTCTGCGAAATAATTTTTTAAAAATAATTTTAAATAAAAAGCATTAATTATTTTTATTTTAATCATTACCTTTAGTTGAAGCCACTGAATTAGTGGGCTCATTTTCTTGTATTCTACTTCTAAATGAACCTGAACGACGCCACGATGGTATTGTTCCCTCCTCAGTATTTTCAGTCTGTTGTTTCGGTGGTAAAATTGGTGCCTTTAATTATTAAAAAAATTTTACGTTACTAGTTAATTATTGCAATCAAATTATTTGTTAAAAATTACCTGATTAGGAAGTTTATTTATCTCTGGAACGGTGACTGGACTAAGTGTTCCACTATCATCTTTGTTAGCTCTATTTTTCTTTTCTATAAATTTACAAATATTATCAAAAAACTTAATTATTAATTTAAATTTTCATTATTATCAAATCTAATTCATTAATTTACAATAATAATAATTTAAAAAATTTTTCAAAAATTAAATTTCAGGCTTACCATCATCAGTAACACCTAAAAATTTATCTGATTGATTAGAGTAATTACTCGTAGATGATGTTTCTGAATCTGAGCTACTCTCAGAATCATTATCATCATCGCTATCTTCAATATCAGTCTCTTCTCCACTCTCTATCCACGCAGCATGCATACCAAATGCAATGTTAATTATTCATTTAAAGTTATAATACAATCAACAATTGTTAATGGTACTCACAATAAATAACTTTAAATTACAATCACAATATTTTAATAACTTTTACTAACTATCAGTTAAAAGTACATTATAAAATAAAATAAATAATAATGTCAATTGACACACACTCACCGACGTCACTATTCGTGTCAGCACTCGTGTCGTCTTTATCCGACTGTATTTCCAATTCAACTTTAATTACTTTATTTGGAGTTTCTTCTTCAAAGGTCTCGAGTCCCTCATTGACGACTGTGTTCTCAATTGTAGGTGACATTCTATTTAAAAAAAAAAAAAAAAAAAAAAAAAAAACGTATTAAGTAATAAAAATAAAAAAAATCACACGTACACAGTTACAGTAATTTAAAAATAAAATAAAAAAAAAAACAGTAATCTAATTACCGTTTCTTTGGTATCGGCAGTTGCTTTTGATTATTTAATAATGGATGATCTTTTAAAATTATCTGTTGCTTCTTTTTTAACTCCTCCAAGGCCTTGAGAATATCTGTGTCGGCCACATCAAACGCGGTCTGACCCTATTAAATATTATTTATCTTTATAAATAAATAACTTATCAATCAATTAAATGTAACTTACAGCAAAATTTTTAATATCCATATCACAATAATTTTCAACAAGAAGTTTACAAGCTTCTAGCTGACCCCAGTGTGCAGCGCCATGTAACGGCGTCCACCCATCGTAATCCTGAGCGTTTACATCACATCTTGCTTGCAATAAAATGCTAAACAAATATGATAAAAATTAATACAATGTCAAAAAATAAATCATTTTAATTAAAAATAAAATAAATAAATTACTTCATAACTTTGATGTAACCCTTAGCAGCAGCTACATGGAGCGCCGTAGCACCAGTTCGCGGATGTACAGCATCCTTACCAGGTGACCCGGCTTTCCAAGCTTTTGCGTCGCTCAGCATCGATCGTTCCTCCTCACTACGTGCTTGATCACAATCGATACCTAAATATCCCGATAGTTAATTAATTTACTCGGCTAATCATTTTATTTAAATAGTTATCAGATGTCACACCTGCTTTATTGATATGTTGCTGCAGTAAATCTTCCATTTCGTCGCTCTCCGCGATGTCAAGGGCAAGTTCACCGTCATTATTTACAGCCGCTAGATTACATCCTTGTTCAATTAAATATCTAAAAAAAATAAGGAATAAATTAATCGTTCAAATACTCAAGTGAATTGTGTATTTGAAAAACAAAATAAACAAAATTTTTTCACGTACTTGGCGATTGATATGAATCCACACGATGCCGTTGCGTGCAGCGGAGTCCAGCCTTCATTGTCACCGCGGTTGATGTCCGCTCCTTGTTCAACCAAAAATTCAACCATATCCAAGTCGTCGTCGATGCATGCCTATAAAAACAATAGACGTTAATTATACATATATATATATATATGTGTGTGTAATTTAAAAATACTTTGATTTGATATATTATAAATATATAAATGTGGACGTATATATATGGATATTTATATATAGAATATTGGTAGTATTTTAGTCGGGAATAGCACACGTGAATCACTCATGTTCGCAAGCTGCAAATAAAAAAATAAAATGTATATATTTTAAACTTAAAATTATCTATTCCCTCATTCACAAAGTTTGTTGGATAATATAACATGTTTAAGTCTCGCCAAAAAAATAAACTATCTAATGTAGTGTAGAGTAGTGTAAAAGAAGTAGTTGAAGAAGTATAAGAAGTAGACGAAGAAGAAAAAGGAGAAGAAGAACAAGTCTGACAAAGAACGTAGACACACATGTACAACCAGGGCTTGCGACTCCTAATAGTTAAAGACTATAAATAGAGCTTTAGGTACACACCATTTCTCATCTCTACCATAAACTCAAAATTTTTACCGCAGAATTGACTGATTTAATGGTTGGGCTATGACATAATGTCAAGTGCAGATTACATAATCCTCAATACCATTAAACAAGCCGATAAAAAAAATATAATTAACAAGAAAATAAAATAATTGTTATTTCATTTCAAAAGGTTGTAATTTTTTAAAATTACTCCAATCAACAACTCGATTCCGTGATGACTTATTTTTAGATTTATCAACGTTCTAAATAATCGTAAGTCATGAGCCAGAATCCTATCAAAGTACTGATTGTCATAACGGCTGTAGGTTTTGGTAAACATTTTTAGTTAACAAGTATAAATAACAGAATTATGATGATGACTGTAAAGAGTTGGTTCGAGTGGATTATTAATTAGTAAATCAGTTAGATAAGAGAGAGCAGGAAAATGTGTAAGCTAAAAAGTTGATCAGCCTTTTTTTCTCTCTTTCTCTTTCTCTCTGTCTCTGTCTTTCGGGAGTATTAGCTTCAGTGTACGAAGGGAAATGATCGTGACAGCCGTGTACACATTGGAATAAATATCTGGCAGATCTGGTGCTGAAATTAGACAGCTGGAGTAGGTACTGACTACTGAGTCGGCCATCTTGCAGAGATGCCGACAAGAGGCTCTGCTCCTTCAACAACTTAATAAAACCATCAATGGTTAATAATTACTTTCATTTAATAACCTTGGTATCACCTATGTAACTATGATTTAATCGGCGGGTCTATAAATCAGTTAATAAAATAAATAAATAAATAAATAGAGCAATTAGTCATACCTGATGGAGCGCAGTAAGGCCATCGACATTGCCAGTGTTGATATCCGCCCCCTTTTGCAATAATCTTACGACCTCTTCCTTGTCGCCAGCAGCACATGCTGCTAGGAACACGCAATCGGCCGAGAACTTGATCTTTCGCGCGATTTGTCTTGGCTGGGCCGGTTCTCTATTGGTCTCTGATTGTTCCCAACGTTTTAGCTGCTCGGCCCTCTTAAACAGGGCCGAGTTTGATCTTGTCTCCAGAGACATTGTTATTATTACAAATTAAAATTTCTATTCAATTAATTATAATTCCTTTAATTTAAAAACCTTTTAACTCGTATTAGTTTTAATGAACACGTCTAGACACCAATCACCACTGACCCGAAGACCAACACGACAGTCAGACTCCTCCCGATCTCTCTACCTGGACTTAACTTTATTTTTATCCATCAATCAACCAATCATTCAATCAAACTCGTATTTCCATTACGTATTACGTCTAATTCTTATCCAATACCTCGACACACTGGTGATCCCGCGAATTCCACTTGCTATTAGAATTAGCACACTAGACAACACTAAACCTCAAGATAATCTACGGTAACTGGGTGCAATCCTCGGCCATCGATCTCTTGCTTTTTCGAGCCGTACATCCCGGCCAGTAATTATTTATCATAAAATCCGTAAACTCCGGCGATGATACTTCCGATAACGATGTCGATGATGATGATGATGCTGGTGGTGGGAGGGGCTCGCAACGTTATCCTTCCCTAGATCACAATTAACAACACCAGTAACTAGATCTGAGGATATTTAAGTTTAAGTTAAATATTAAATACTACTAAGAGGTAGTGAGTTAAGTACTTTAATGTGAGAGACAGTACGTGCTGCCTTGGTCTGTCTGGCTGGCTCACTCTCTTCTCTTATTTTTCCTTGCAGGCCGTCTTACTTGGCTGACGGCTATTCTTGGTCGACGGACCCTAGTAGTCCGTACTCGAACCAGTACCAACCAACGAACCGACACACCACCCGTATCTCTCTCACTCTCAGCCTCGGCAACAAACTCGACGGCGAGCAGCTCAGAGCAACTCCGAACGGCTCCGAGCCTCCAAGTACTTTATTTTTCCCGTGATGGAGAGCAGGAGAGCTACCAAGTTAAAGAGAATTGCAAAGTCGAGCGAAGCTGTCGCTGGATCTTCTTCTTCTCTTCGCCTTCGTCTTCTTGCTCGTCGCCGTAGTCGTTCTTGGCGTTTTTTCGTCTGTTGTGTGTACAGTCCAGCCAGTTTTTTGCCCACTAGATTATACACACTTCCACACACTCGACATCGACATCGACGTACAAATACAATACAACTACACACTACTGCTAAGTATTACTCTGCTTGGTCGGGTGCTTTTGCTCTGACTGGTGACTGGTGACTACTCTAATATAACACTAATGAAGAATCAACACAATCTTCAATTCTCATTGGACGCGCCATTTTTACATCTTATTCAATTTTAATTATTATCTTTCATTTATTATTATTATTATTACCCCTACTGTTTGTTACACATTACGATCTATTATTATTTATTACAATAAAACATATTATTATTGACTTATTGTCAATGATTACATTATCATAAAAAAGATGGTTCTGCCATTTTGATTTTCAACTGATAACCATATTTTTTATATCGATTTTTTTACTTACCTTTTTTTATACCAACACTATCGACTCTTCATTTTAAAATTAATGTACTATCGATTGTTGTGTCATTCTTTGCAGCTCACTTCATAAGTCTGTTAGACCGCGAAATTTGAATTTATAAATATTGTACAGGGCGGCGCCCCATGTTACCACCAGAATTTATGACATAAAATATTTTAATAAAAATAAATTTTAAATTAGGCGTTCCTAAAAGAAATTTTGAAAATTGCTATTGGTGGACTTACTCATTTGCAAAAGATTCGACTGGCGGAAACAACTTTGATTTGAATAATTAATTATTGCTCCAGATTTTTGGTCTTTTGGTCTTTCTTACACTAGTTGAACATCGATAAAAAAATATTGATGATCTTGAAGTTAGCAGACAATTAACAATTTTCGGATTTTTTTTTTCAACAAATCAATTATAAAAAAAAAAAAAATAAGTTACAAATATAGGCATGTAGGATATATTTTTTTTATGAGTGTGAGTATAGAGTAGACTATTGTCAGTCTTTTGAATTTTAAAATAAATGTATAAAATGTAAGTAGAGTAAAAATTAAAAAATGCATGTTTAGATAAATGCAAAGTCAGCGCGCGCATTGTTTTCAGTTTCATTATTTTAATTAATTTGTTTATTTATTTCAAATTTATAAATTGTCTGACGTCTGCTTCATTCACACCCATATTTTTTTTTTAAATTTATTGTTTAAAAAAAAAAGAAAAATTATTAGACATCGGCTAACTCGAGTATCATAAAATATTAAAGTGTTCCTGTTATTTAAAAGATGAAAAAAAGCTCTTCTTTCTTCACTAACCTGAAATTTGAATTAAATTTTTTATAAATAGAGTGAATAATTAATAAAGTAAAATTTGAAAAAATGCGCATTTAAAAAATAAATATTATTTTTTTAATTATTTACTCTATTTATTTATGATTTTAAGTTTGTCTGATGTCTGCTATATTCAAACTCATAATTTTTTCATATTTTTAATTATGACTGTAAATGTTGCAGACATCAGACAATTTATAAATTTTAAATAAATAAATTTCATTAATTGATTTTTCATTGATCTAAATCCGCATTTTAAAATTTTTATTCCACTTACATTTTATTTATTCATTCTAAAATTCAAAAAATTGCAACTTGTCACTTACATTCACACTCATTTTTTAATTAATTTCACTCAAACATTTCATCTTTGTGTCACAAAAAGTTACATATGCAGTTATAATTAAACTTGACTGTAATTACTGTTATTTATCTTTTGAAAACTAAAAATTCAGTGACAATAAAAACTATTTTAAATATCACGCCTCAAAGTTTCAAATCATCACACTAGAGGTCGGCCTAACAAAAAAAAACGCGCACTCTGCCGGGGAAAGTTTAAAATAAATCTCTGTCAATGGCGGATGTTGTTCGACATCATATCGTGTGTGACGTTACAATTTTCAAACATTTTACCAAACAATTTAAACAAACTAATAAAACAACTTTATATAAAAATAAATAAAACAATCTTTCGTAAAATTAAACTGTAACATATTTAAATAATAACCACCGGATGTAAATAAATAAAAATAATAAATCCATTGTGACGCCGTTAAAGTGGGATCTAGTGGGGGGTTAAACTCGTCGGGGGGGAGAAATAAAAAAACGGACCAATCGGTAGCTGCGTATAAAGACGGACCATACGAGACCGAGTGACAAAAATCCAACGGACAACACAGTCTTGTTAATGATAAAAAAAAGAAAAAAAAAAAAGAAACAAGACTTTTGCAAGTAGACTAGTCTGCCGTGTAGTGTTGTGTGATTTTTTTTTACCCAAAATTTTGTAACTCAACTTACTCTTAAACATCATTATTATTTTAATTATTAATTAATTAATTAATTTAAGTAGTGTAGTAAAATTATAATTATGATATTTTATATTAGTGTTTCGCAATGACGTTATAGTGTGATAATTATTAAAGTAATTATCGATCCCGATGTTGGTCGTAGGATTGTGCAAATGTAGTTTTCATGGTTATAAAGTGGATAGAAACTGGGGAAGAAACTGGTTGTGGTTACCGAAGAAAGCTTCAAATACGTTTGAAGCTTTCGAGGTCGGATTCATGGAACTATGAACCTGGACTCGTTATCTTTTACTTTAACACAAATAAATTATCTAATTGTAAATTTAAATAAGAAAAATTATCGTGATAGCACCGAAGAGATATCACTTGTAAGTATTATTTAACAATATTTACTATTATTATTGCAATCATAACAATTACAATTCAATCATTATCAACATTAGTATTTTAAATCATCTTCCGTTGCTGTAGACATTTTTTTACCATATGTTTAAACTGAGTGCAGGTTATCGAAACTAAATTCTTTTATCACCAGCACATTTTTCTCTACTTCCGGTATGATTTATCAAGATCATTTCAATGGTTTTACTTTCAAAATTTATGTTAATTTATTTCGCGCAGACTTAATATTTAAATTTTATCAATTTTGGTATTTATTTAAAAATTTTTTTTGTGTAAAACATAAAATCCTTTGTTTGGATTTGAATGGAGGTTAAGCAAATATTATTTGGCAGTTAAAAACAAAAGTATAAGATAATATTTATATATTTATATTAATTTAAAATATGTTAATGTCTTAGTTAGTTCGGTGGAAAGGTCTAGAGGCGGACAGACACTTGCTGCGCTGTTTGTTCTCGCACGTTGACTTTTCTACAGGAGAACCGCCAACTATCAGCTCTAAGGATTATTACCAAGTCCAGTTATTGAAGCAAGAGTGTATAAATATCCTTGGAAAACCATCCTTGGTCTCAAATCTTTGTTACGCCATTGACCATCCTCTCCATCATCAGAAGGTAAAGAAGAATTTTAAATTCAAGTTTATTTTTTAATTCATTGTTAATTTAAATTTTAATTATGATAATTATTTTATTTACATACTTATCAAGCTAAACATTTGACAAATTTATGTTACAGACTTTAAAACCGTCACCGAAATTTTTTTATCACTTACGACGAGTACTCAGTTTAACTCTCGTACAAGAAGTTGTTTTTGCGATTGCTCTACAGCATTCTGAGAACGTCGAATTACGTGGATTGGCACTTGAAGATATAAAAAAGCAGCTCCCAGATTTGATAAATAATTACATACAGTCGGCAGACAGTACTGGTAACAAACAACAAGAGGACGGGCTTCACGATTCCTCACCAGAAGTATTACATTTGATACTAACAGAAACATTAACGGATAAAAATTTATACGGGCTTTCGTCGGAGACTAAAAAAACATTTTTTAAAAATTTGAAACGTGATTTTCCCCGTGAACTGGTGCCAGTGGTGCTAGCACCACTATTATATCCAGGAGACGGGGAAATTACCCACGTTATTAACGAGTTCGATATGGCGGCCAATCAAACGGTAAATTATTATTTATTTTGTTGTAAATTTAAATTATAATTATTATTATTATTTTATTTAATTTATATTATTTACTTTTTTAAATGTAGGAAGCCACCTCGTTAATTAATTTAATAATGGAATTGGGTTATGGCTTCACGAGCAGTGTAGAAGAATGTCGTGCAGCACTCACTGGTTTGGGCGCACGAGAGATCTCGCCATCGACAGCGGCACGTGTCCTCTCTCAAATGGCACGAACCTACATTGGATTAGATGATTCTGGCGGCTTGCAATCATTCTGGAATAATGTTACAACCAATGCCGATAGTAGTACAGAAAAAAAAGAAATTCCATCTATTGCATGGAATGTTGAAGTATTTGTACAGACGTTAAAAGAAATGCAATCAACATTATCATGGAACGAAGTCGTCGTTAAATTAGATCATCCGGAGTTTTATATAAAAAATCGTCAAAGTTTGAGTCTTTTAATAACTGGCTTAAGACTCGGATTACAGTTACAAGGTTACCCGCTCGATGTGTTTCCAGTTGAATTATTTTACCGCCATTGGGATAATGTTGAGGGACAGTTTTCGTTGATACATCAAATTTTAAAAAACCCCGACGTTTTTTGTTTTGCCGACTATCCTTATCATTCAGTGACTGTTGACGTATTGAAAGCAGCACCTGAAGGTGACAGCAAAGAAGCGCAAACTTGGCGGTCGCTGAACGTCGTCGAACTTTTACTTCATATGGCTGAACGAGGACTCTATGGACCCGTCCAAGATATTTTTAAATGGCCAATCCAACACTGTCCTGATGTACTTGTTTTAGCGCTACTGCAAATCAATCCACCGCTGACGATGTTACGTCAAGAATTGGTGAATAGTTTGATTCCAATATTTCTGGGTAATCATCCTAATTCAGCAGTTATTTTACATCATGCTTGGCACTTTAATAACTCCAAAGTTAAGTCAATAATAATGCACGCTATGACTGAGTGGTATTTACGCGGCGATAATGATCAAACAAGATTATCGCGAATTTTAGATGTCGCACAAGATCTCAAAGCCTTATCAGCATTACTAAAATCACAGAGTTTTCCATTTGTCATAGATCTCGCGTGTCTGGCATCACGACGAGAGTATTTGAAACTTGAAAAATGGCTTGGAGATAAAATACGTGAACACGGTGAATCGTTTATCACGGCGTGTATTAAATTTTTACAACGACGGTGTCCACAAGTAATGGGACCGGGTGTTAAAGAAGACACATCATTACCCAAAGCCAGTCAACTGCCGCAAGAAACATTGACGATTATGCTGATGGTATTACAACCTTGTGCGGGGAGCATATCGCAAGAATCGTCAGATGCTATAATGACGATGATTGGAAACTGCAGTATGATGTTGAAGACAAATATGAATAGACCACCACCACCAGGAGTCCTACGTCACCCAGCTTTGGATGTTTTTAATCCGGTAAAATTGGCAGCCCCATTATTTCCAACAAAGCCCATTGACACATTGGGTAATTTGAATTCTGGTTTAGCATCATTGGGTCTCGGATCTAGCCTAGGACCACCAAGTAGTTCAGCATTTAATTTACCAGGCGCTTTGGGTCCTTTGGTGTCAACACCAGGATCTCCATCGAGAATAATGGGTCCGTCACCAAATCCATTTCCCATGTTACCAATGTCTTCGCAAATCCATTCTGGACCTGTTGGTACACAAAGTACTGCTGTCATACCCGGTACTGCAACAATTGGCGGTAACGGACGTTTAGGTCCACCGGCAAATATTGAAAAAACTAGAATACCTGAAATATCAAATTTATTTCCCGATATGCCACAAATAGTATCGAAAGATATTGAAGATGAAGCTAATAGTTATTTTATGGGTATATATAATCATTCACCCCATCAAACTTTATCAATTGATGAGGTACTCGATATCCTAAAAAAATTTCAAAACTCAACAATAAAACGTGAACATGACGTGTTCCAGTGTATTTTACGTAATTTACTTGAAGAATATCGTTTTTTCCCTCAGTATCCTGACAAAGAACTTCATATTACTGCTCAATTATTTGGCGGGATAATTGAACGTGGATTGGTAAATAATTACATGACACTGGGAATAGCATTGCGATTTGTTTTAGATGCACTGAGAAAACCAGAAGGCAGTAAGATGTATTACTTTGGTATTGCTGCTCTAGATAGATTCAAGAGTCGTCTAAAAGAGTACCAGACTTACTGTGAACATGTACGAGCCATTCAACACTTTACTGATTTCCCAGCTCACTTAATTGAGTACATTGAATACGGACTTAATGGACAAGAACCACCAACAAGACCACAGGGTGTTGTATTCCCAAAATCACTTGCTATCATGATGAATCAAGCCACTACAGCTTATAAATCTATCACAACAACGACCATAACAACGAGCACAACGCAATCAAAACCGTCTACAACACCAACAACTTCAATGTCTGCCCGTCCTTCAATCGCAAATGCCACTAATATTGATACGCTATTGGTGGCTACAGATAAAGAAGAAATGAAAATAACAGTACCACCAGAATCGATGCAAGACAAAACAGCATTTATTTTTAACAATTTAAGTCAGATTAATTTACAAGCTAAATGTGATGAAATACGTGAGATTGTTACTGAAGAATACTGGCCATGGATTGCACAGTATTTGGTTATGAAACGTGCTAGTATTGAATTAAATTTTCATGCACTTTATTCAAACTTTCTCGATTATCTTAAAGTACCGGAAGTTAATAAATTAGTTACTAGAGAGACTTTTAGAAATATAAAAGTATTATTACGCAGTGACAAAGGTATTGCTAATTTTTCAGATCGTTCTTTGTTAAAAAATCTCGGACATTGGCTTGGTATGTTGACTCTTGGAAGAAATAAACCAATTTTACAAGTTGACATTGATTTAAAAAGTTTATTGGTTGAAGCTTACAACAAAGGTCAGCAAGAATTGTTGTATGTTGTGCCATTTGTAGCTAAAGTTTTAGAAAGTTGTTCTAAAAGTCGGGTTTTTCGACCACCAAATCCATGGACCATGTCCATTATGAACGTACTTGCTGAACTTCATCAAGAGCAAGATTTAAAACTTAATCTTAAATTTGAAATCGAAGTTTTATGTAAAAATTTAAGTATTGATGTATCGGAATTGAAACCCGCTATTTATTTGAAGGATCCAGAAAAAATGAGAACTCTTGAGTATCAATTGTCACAGCCTCACAAAAAAGCTGAAATCAGTCATGCGAGTCAACAACAGCAGCAGCAGCAGCAGCAACAACAACAACAGCAGCAGCAACAACAACAACAGCAACAGCAGCAACAACAACAGCAAGCACAACAACAAGCCCAGCAGCAGCAAGCACACCAACAAGCACAGCAGCAACAACAACAACAGCAGCAGCAGTTGGCTCAACAACAACAATCTCAGCAGCAGCAACAACAGCCATCACAGCAAACTACAATGGAAGAATTAGTTGGTTCTTCAACACCTGGATCAATTATTTCGCAACCACTGCAACCAGCCAATACAACGCCATCTTTACCTACTGGGCCACCAGAACCGCGATTCAATTATATGGACATCAATGTATCCAGTGTGTCAAATATTGCTCAGCATATTACTGTCAACAATCAGCTGCCGCTTTTGCAAACGAGTCCACATCTCAAACAATTTATACGGCCTTCAATTGAACGAGCGATCCAAGAATGGATTCATCCAGTAGTAGATCGTTCTATAAAAATAGCTCTCACTACTAGTGAACAAATTGCTCGTAAAGATTTTGCACTAGATCCTGATGAAACGAGAATGCGTCAAGCAGCACGTCATATGGTGCGTAATTTAGTTGCAGGAATGGCAATGATAACTTGTCGTGATCAAATATTATCATCTATCAGCGGTAATTTGAAACAAGCATTTTTGGCGGCCCTGATGGGCTCGACACAACAACAAAAAGATCTTGTCGAACAGGCAGCAAATGTTTTAGCAGCAGATAATATGGAATTGGCATGTGCTTTTGTTCAAAAAACAGCCATTGAAAAAGCAATGCCTGAGATGGATAAACGTTTGTTGAATGAAATTGAATTGAGAAAAATAGCGCGTCAAGAAGGACGTCGTTACTTTGACCCAGTTGCTAAATATCAAGCTGAACGTATGCCTGAACAAATTAGATTGAAAGCTGGTGGAGTGACACCACAACAGATGGCTGTTTATGAAGAATTTGCAAGAAATATTCCTGGATTTTTGCCATTGTCTGAGCGTGAAACCCAAGCTCTATTTATACCTAAACCTATAAGTGAACCAACAGCAGTAACAGCTTTCGCATCAAATCCAGCTGTAGCAGTACCAACAGCTCAACAGGTTGCCGTGTATGCTAATGCGACTGTCAATAATGATGAAGTTGGAACAATGCTGGAGAAACTTGCCAGTGAAGTTGAATTATTTCTCACTGCTGCACCGCCACCACAGCACGCAGCTCTTCATGCACTTCTTGAGTCGATTATTCTTACAAGACGTTCTCGTGACGCCGGAGCTGCGATGACTCTTCTCAAAAAAGCTGTCGATGGACTACTGGAGAGTCCGTCTATTTCAAATGGTGCTATTGATTCTGAAATAATATTGCGTTATCGTGAATTACATTTGAGAATACTGAAGTGTCTTCAAGATCCACGTGCTTATGGCATGCAGTGGACAAACAAAAATGTAACGCGTGTGTTAGCTGAAAGCAGAGACGAGTGTCGTTATAATTTCGAAGCTGTAGACTGTCTTATAAGATCACATCTGATAAGTTTCCTTCAATTTGACATATCACTGGCCCATGTTATGGATGCCGGTAGCGCACTAGCTGTTGCCTTTGCGATGCAACTGGTACAAGTCTACTTGATTGACGAGAGACAAACAACTCACGTTACTGAGTCTGATTTGTATCATACTCTTGAAATTTTAGCACGAATGACACATCTCCGTGCGCCACCCGATGGTATTTCTCTATTTCGTCTTGGCAATGTAATGGATGCTTTGAGAGCTAATCATGATCCAGGTGTGCTTGCTGATCGTGCATCCGCAGGACCAACTGCCCACATTCACTCGGGAATCCTACAAGTCCGGGCACGTGACTTTGATGATCCGCCAGGACTGATGGAAAAAACTGAATACTTATTGCGTGAATGGGTGACTATGCACCACAGTCCCAATCACTCACGTGATCCAACAAAAGCATTTGGTTTGTTTGTTCATCAGATGAATATTCATGGTATCTTGAAGACAGACGACTTGATCACACGTTTCTTCAAACTGAGCACACAAATGTGCGTGGATCTTTGTTACCGTGCGTTGTCTGAATCAAGCGGAGCAGTATCAGCAGTACGTGCTAAATGTTTCATGACACTTGATGCTTTTGTACGACTTGTTGCACTGCTGGTTAAGCATTCTGGTGATACAACAAACACTCACACTAAAATAAATTTACTCAACAAAGTACTGGGTATTGTTGCTGGTGTTTTATTACAAGATCATGAAATGCGTGGTACTGATTTCCAACAATTGCCTTATCATCGTATCTTTATAATGTTATTCTTGGAGTTGTGCGCACCAGAACCCGTCCTCGAGGCTGTCAATTATCAAGTACTAACAGCATTCTGTCACACACTTCACATTTTACGTCCAGCAAAAGCATCAGGATTTTGCTACGCCTGGTTAGAACTCGTGTCTCATCGAGTATTCATTGGACGTATGTTGGCAATAACACCTCAGCAAAAATGCTGGGGTATGTATGCACAATTACTTATCGATCTATTCAGATATTTAGCGCCATACCTACGCAATGCAGAGTTAGCCAAGCCCGTGTTATTCCTTTACAAAGGAACTTTACGAGTTTTATTGGTACTTTTACACGATTTTCCTGAATTTCTCTGTGATTATCACTATGGATTTTGTGACGCCATACCGCCCAATTGTATCCAAATGAGAAATTTAATTCTCAGCGCATTCCCAAGGAATATGCGTCTACCGGATCCATTTACTCCAAATTTAAAAGTTGATATGCTTCAAGAAATAGCACACGCACCTCGTGTGCTTACAAACTTTGCATCAATGATACAGCCGCCGAGTTTCAAAAAAGAATTGGATTCATATCTCAAAGCTCGCGCGCCTGTTACTTTCCTCTCTGAGCTTAGGAGTAATTTACAAGTATCACAGGAAGCCGGAATGCGTTACAATATTCAGCTAATGAATGCACTTGTTTTGTACGTGGGAACTCAAGCGATAGCTTTTATACGCAACAAAGGACATACGCCAAATATGTCAACTATCGCTCATTCAGCACACATGGATATCTTCCAGAATTTAGCTGTTGATCTTGACACCGAAGGACGATATTTATTCTTAAATGCTATTGCAAATCAGCTTCGTTATCCCAACAGTCACACTCATTACTTCAGCTGTACATTACTTTATCTATTTGCTGAAGCCAACACTGAAGCTATTCAAGAGCAAATAACTCGTGTGCTGTTGGAAAGATTGATCGTCAACAGACCACATCCTTGGGGACTACTTATTACTTTCATTGAACTTATTAAAAATCCAACTTATAAATTCTGGACTCACGAATTTGTTCATTGTGCACCGGAAATTGAAAAGTATGTTATTATTTTTAAATTATTTATATTTTTAATTATTATTATTTTTACAGGAAAAAAAATTAAATCCTCAGAAAAAAGATATCTTTGAGTATAAAACTTTTAGTCACATCAAGAAAATTTTTATTTGCTCTAAGAAATTTTTTGTATTATAAATTGAAAACGAAATTTTCCTTAGGGCGAGAAAACATTTTTTGGGAAAGAAATTCTTTCTAGTCCTAAGAAAATTATAGTTTTCATTTTATAATGCGAAATTTTTCTTGCCCCAAGAAATCCTTTTTTTCTGAGTATATAAATTAGGAAACGACAAATAATATAATAAAGTTATTAAAAAAGAAAATATAATTAAAATTTTGAATATCTTAATGATACGAATAAAATCTTTGAATCAGGAAAAAATGTGTAAAATTTTACAGGAAAAACGGGAAATATCAGGGAATTTTGAAATTATTTATTTTTCGTCACCTCGTACATTTACACCCACGTTCCGGGTTATAATTTCAAACATTAATTTTAAAAGTTAATTTTTTTCTATGTATCATTAGTTATTAAGCATTAATTATTATTTTAATTTATTTCAGACTATTTGAGTCTGTTGCAAGGTCATGTATGGTTCAAAAACAAGTACAACCAACACCAGAGCCGGAATTACCAGAGTGATAAAACGTTTTTATAAACCGTCATTTTATTCTGTGTACAGTGAACAAAAAAAAACTTTAAAGTTATAATTATTAATTAATAACGCGTGTATAAAGTTGCTTATATAATAATTAAGAGTGTATAATAATATCATAATAATCTTTGAATAACTTTTTTTTTTCTTTTCATTTTGATTTATTGATGACGAATCATCGTAAATATAAAGTTTAAATAAATAATATTAAGTAGATTATAATATTGAAAAAAAAAAGAAAAAAAAATGGCAAAAAAAAAATATTGTAAGGGAAATACAATTGATATGTTAATATTTTAATAATAAAAAAATATGTGTATAAAAAAAATTAACAAATGATAAGAAAAATAAGCAGCTGAGATTTATAATAACTAAAAATTAAAGCCTCAACTTTAAAAAAAAATCGTGTCTTTCTCATAAAGTGCTGATTATTATAAGTAATTATTAATGATAAATATTTTATAATTATTATAAAAACAAAAATGATTTCAGTACAAAAAATATTGAGTGTCAAAAATGATAATGATTATCATCGTTTAATAATAAATAATTAGTCATATGTATTATATTTAAAATGAAAATGAAAACGTAATAATGGTGTTCAGTAGACTATGATAGTTAAAAAAAAAAAAAAAGAAAATTTTTTACTTTAGTTGAGATTTAGTAATTAATGTATTTAATCTAAAAAATAAAATGGCACAGGTTTAATTATCAGACTTTAATGTTAATACAATTAACACACATACAAAACAACAAATATTTAAATGTTTAAAATCTTAAAATTATTTTCATTTACATAAAACATATGTATATACATGATTTTTACAATAATTTTGAAGGCTTGTAAAAGCATTCTCAGCCGGTGCCCCCCGCTTTTAAAAATATTAAATTACTTTCCATCATAGCCACATTAAAATTTTATTAATTAATTTTTAAAAAAATTAAAGCATTAATTGAAAAAAGGACAATTTCGCCGAAATAGATTTAAAAAAAAAGTTACAATTGTTATCAATCAGGAGATTAACGAAATTTGGTTGGTAAATTTTAGCCCGCGAAATTTGAAATTTCAAATTATAATATTGACAGGAAGATTTTACTAATATTTATTTTAAAAATTTCATTTCAGTGAAATTGTAATTACGTTGTTTTTTATTCAATTAATACTGTAATTTCAATCTGGTTATGACAGTGTAAAGTCATTGATTATTTTTAAAAAGTAGAGTGTCTGAGAATTACTTTAGTAATTTATCGTGATATTTGATCACGAGTTGCGTGGTAAGAATCACGTTCTTTGTCGGGAAATTTGGTTGGAAGATTTGGACTGTGCAAATGACATTTAGCTCTGTATCTTATACCAGCAACGTCGACTTCATAGTCACCTGACAACACGTACTCGTTGGTCACCACTTGAGGACGACCTTTGTCATCAAGATTTTGTATGAATCCAAGACATACCTGGATTTGATAAACAAAATTAGGAGTTATAATTAAATATAATTGATTGTTAACTTTAATAATAGTTATGAATCAATTACTTGGCTTTTGAATGTATATCCATATCCTGTTGTTGTTGTCATTCCACAGTAACGTCCATTTCTATAGATAGGTTCACCGCCCCAGCTCCATATATCAATGTCCGGATCGTGGTCAATTAATAATAATTGAATGTACTTACGTTCAACCCCAATGTCACGTTGTTTCATCAATGCTTCTCGTCCAATAAAATTAATATCTTTCTATAATTTAATCAATTTATTAATTTTTTCAATAGAAAAACTATCGTCATAGCTAAGAGTAATCTGTTTTTTTTTTTCTGAAGTGAACGAACAGTAGAAACTCCCGAAAAATTTTTTTGATTCAAATTATTCTTGTAATATATTTTCTGTCCCTATTTCGAATGATTCTCAATTTAAAAATTTTAATTTGGATAATGATTGAGTTGTCAGATATTTAAAATTTTAATTTAATTTAAACTAATAATTTTTTTTAACTCACGTCAAATTTAACACGCCAAGCACGTCCACATTCTAATGGAGTAGTAAAAGTATCTAGATCTTGACCCCAAAACGCATAAAATTTTTCAACACGCAAGGCACGAGTCGCATAGTAGCCAGCATGTTTTATCCCGTACTTTTCACCAGCTTCAATCAATCTCGTGTATACATGGAGAGCAAACTAAAACGAGTACATTAATAAAATATAATGAATGAATTAATTAATTGGTTAAAAATTAATACCTCATTTGGAATATATAAAACATATCCAAGTTCTCCAGTGTGTGTTAAATTCATAGTTCTTATTCCAGTAGCTAGACCGACGTCAAGCTCTTTGAATGTAAAGAATGGAAAATTTTTCGGACTTAAATCTGTGTCAGTTAACTCAGCTAATAATTGTCGTGTTGATGATCCCATTATACAGATCGCAGTGTATGCAGACGTAACATCAGACACTGCGACTGATCCGTCTGCTGGTAGATGACGGATGAGCCAATGCTTACAGCGCGTTTGTTGGATCGTTGGTGCAATCATCATATAGCTAAAATTATATTTTAATGGTAATCGGTAATTAATCAGCCTTTGTAATTTTATTAATTTAATTAACTTACTGGTTGGGCGCTATACGAGCCAAGCTGCAATCATTCTCGTATCCACCCTGATGATTTTGCATTCCCGTATGGATTATGCTGCCTATCGGCACATCAACATCATTTGAGCAGAGGTATTGAAGTAAATCTACTACTTCTGTACCATTTGACTAAAAGAAAACAATTTTTTTATAATTTCACTTTTAAATTATTTTAACATTTAATGAATAATTTAAATACCCATAAATCAATTTTTGTAAAAGAAGAATAATCACTGAGACCAATTGTTTCTCTGCATGCTGCATATTCATTTGCGACAGCGTCAAACCACGGGGGTTTGCCAAAAGTATTTGTGTAAGCAATTTTATATCTGCGTGACTCATCCATTGAATCAAAATCTAAATGAATAAGTTGGGTTAAATTAAAATATAAAATTTAATAATAATGATAATTACCATCGTCAGTGTTGGGTTCAAACCAACTCGGTCGTTCATATCCCATAACTTGACCGAAAACAGCACCAGCTTCTTTCAATTTTGGATAGATAGGCGACATTCTGAGATTCCTTCCGGTTTTGAACTCGAGATGTGGGTACTGGAGAGCGTAATGCATACTCGGCACCTCTCTAACTCGGTCACGTAGAAATGTTCTGTTATTATGAAGACCCAAGAACCGCGAGACTTCTAATTCATACATGTCAAAAGAGGTTGAGTTGTTAATTATAAGCTCTGCAGTGGCTCGTCCGACCCCACCGGCCGCCGACACTCCGATGGTTTTCATTCCAGCTGCTACGTAATAATTACGAAGCTCAGGTGCCTCGCCAACTATCCATTTACAGTCTGGTGAAAATGCTTCCGGGCAATTGCACAGACGTTCGAGCTCAGCGTCGCCCATCGCTGGAATCCGGTGGAGCATTTGCTCCAACAAAACATGAAAATGGTCCCAGTCTTCTGGTAATATTCGCTCGGCAATATTTTCTATAATAAATTTTTCATTCGTTAATAAATAAATTTATTTATACAATATTAATTAGAATAGCGACTATTAAATTAATTTATTATGTTTTTTATTATTTTTGAGAAAGTTATTATCTAAGTCTATTAATTTTCAGATTTACTTCAAGGCTAACCAGGTATTCTGCCATCTTCAAATGCTGGTTTAGCATTTGCTTCAAATCCACCGGCTAAAAACCTGCCCTTATTCTCCCGGAAATAAATAGAACCGTCTAAATCACGTATCACTGGAGTCATCGGATCCAATTGTGGTACTTCTTTAGTATGTAAATAATAATGTTCCACCGGGTGCAATGGTACCTATCATAAATCAATAAAAAACAAACTATTAGTAATGAATATTAAAATTAACAAACTAATAAATTATAAATAAAAATACCTTAACATAAGGATCACTTAATTTACCAATATTTCTAGCCCAAAATCCAGCGCAATTAACGAAATGTCTACAATTAATATTACCACGTGTTGTTTCAACTCTTGACACTTTTCCTTTATCACTTAATATTTTAGTAACACGACAATTTTCATAAACTTCAACCCCTTGGAGAAATAAAATAAATAAATAATAAATTATAAATCACAAATAATGAGTATTCAATAAAATGAATACCATTTTTTTGAGCTTCTTCAAGTAAAGTCAAACAAGTGAGATAAGGATCAGCTACACCATCACCAGGAATCCAAATACCACCAATCAAATCATCTACACGAAGTAGAGGACAGAGCTTTTGAGCTTCTGCTGGAGTTACCAGCTCGCACTCAATATCTCGAGATCTTTAAATTCAAAAAAACTGTAAATTCTCTTTGCAAAAAATTACTAAAGCAATAATTTAAAAAATTCATACACAGCTTGAGCTTTCATTCGTCTAAATGATGTCATTCTATCTCTAGTTCTTGCAAGAGACAAACTCCCGCATTGTTTCCAGCCAGTTGAAAGACCTCTAGATTCAAGATCTTTATAAAGCGCGATACTGTCTTGCGTTAATTTAACTTGGAACAAACTTGGCTTGAATGCTCCAACTAAACCAGATGAATGCCATGTTGTTCCTTCTCCAATTCTATTGACACGCAATCAAATTTATAAAATCTTTCTTTAAAAAAAAAAAAAAAAACTTCTACAATTTTTTTTTTTTAATTAATATGCAGAAAACTCAAGTCCTGAAGTTCAAATAAATAATAATACGGTTTCAAATAAATAATAACCTGGAACTTTCAAGAAGGACAGTCTCCGCTCCTAATCCAGCAGCTGCCAGGTGATAAGCAACTGCTGCACCCATGACACCACCTCCGCATATGACAACTTGTTTATCTCCAGGAAATGATTTCCCATGTCCTTTAACTTCTTCAGCAGATCCGCTGATCATTCTCGACCCTGACAATCCTTTTTGGTAACTCAATAACTTTTTCCAATGATAAATTTTTAACGCATTGTAATCAACTGATATTTTTGGCCACATATTTATTTTTTTTTAATTCTAATCAAGTCTGAAAAAAATGAATACGTAGTGATTGTTTATAATTAGATAACAGTTATAAATAATTAATTATTGTTGATTAAATAGCAGACTAACCTTCAATGTTTTATTAAAATTAACTAGTCGTTTGTTTATTTAAAAATAAATTCATAAATTATATGAATAAAAATACTTGTCAACTTATATAAAAAATGTATATATTTATATAAATATTGATTAATTACTTAGAAAAGTAATTTTATTTTAATATCTACCCGTTTTAGTCTTTTCAAAGTTTATTTTTTGTTTTTATCTACATATATATATATATCTACTGACTCATTGTGTTTGTATGGATATATATACATGTATAAATGTGTAGTGTACGTATGTACACATACTTATTATGCATGTAAGATATATGCATGCGTAAAAAATTTACGTGCAATAGACTTTTTATTTAAAAGATTTAAATTTATTTGTAATAAATTAATAAGTGTAAATGTTCCAGATGTAAGACAAATTTTAAATTACAAATAAATAAATTAAATAATTAAAAACATAAAAATGAAAAAAATGCACTTGCTAATTTTTGAATTCTATAAATGTACTTTTTTAAAATTTTATTCGATGCACATCTAATTTAGTTATTTAAAAGTTTTTAAAATTTATAATTACCAGCTACATTCACATTCATAATCAAAATAAGAATGAGTGTGAATGTAGCAGACATCAGACAAATTTAAAATTATAAATAAATAGAGTAAATAATTTTAAAATGCACTTATTAATTTTTAAATTTTTTAAACGCGCATTTTTTTAGAATTTTATTTTATTAATCATTTACTCTATTTATTTATAATTTTAAATTTGTCTAATGTCTGCTACATTCACACTCATAAATAAAAAATGATCCTGAAGATGACAGACAATTACAAATTTTCAGATTTTTTTTTTTTTAACAAATAATAAAAACTAAAAAAAAAAAATATGGACATGTATACAATTAAAAAAACTAAAGGTGCAATTTTTCAAAATATTTTTTTTTTTTTTTTTTCATAATTTATCGTTTTGACATAAATCCAAAAATTATTAGACGTCGGCTAACTTCAGTATTATAATAAAAAATGCAATTATTTAAATAGATATATATTTATTTCTCTTTATAAATTATATATTTATATAGATATATATTTTTAAAATCCAATTAAATAGATTGTTAGTTAAAAGCGTAGTCTACTTACTAATATAATAATTAAAAAAAAGTATACGTGTAAAATAAAATAAACAAGACACGTAATTGAAGGCACAATTGTGGCAATCGCTACAGCGAAAACTGTAACATCATTGAAAAAATATATGGATATTGTACAATTATTAAAGCGATAATATAATTATTGTGTATATTATTAGTGTGCGAGATTAAAATCCATTTTTTGTTCGTATATACTTTTTTTTTTTAAATAAATAATTCAAGTAGGAAAGCTAGAATTAATGAGAATTATATAATTGTACTATGTTTTAAGGCACTGAAATAGCACTTGTGTTCCCTGATAAATAAATATTTTATATAAAATTCATTGAATATCAATTAAATCTCGTATAATTTTTCTTTAGTCGTTGGAATGTCATCCAAAAATAAATTATGCAACTGAAAGTTCTTTTTATTTCCACATTTTTCAATAATTTATGATATTAAACTTATACGAGATCAGTCTCAGTAAAAACCTCCGAGATTAAATTTTCTAAATTTTACAGGAAGCAAAAACAATCGTAATAATATTTTTCAACTCTACTATAAAAAAGTATAATTATTTATAAAATATATTAAAAATAAAATGAGTTATTTTGCAGCAAAATATTGCTACTCAGTTTACAAACTTTCCATTAAAATAATAAGTAATTCGAAATGTATTGACATAAAATGTTAAAAAATTATTGTAAAATATGTGGGGATAAAGTTTTCTACTGAGGATGTCGATATTAATATTCAATTAGCTGATAAGTATAAATGTGACCTGTGACATATTTTTGAAAAAATATAATAATATTATGAAAGAAATAAAATAAGATAATTCCCTTTTAAAATCTTAATTGTATAAATATCAGTTGTCATTTATCTTTGTTAAAAATTGATTATAATTATAATTATTATTTTGTTCTTTTGTTCTTCATTAAATATTAGTATTTAATATTTAAATAACCCTCCGTACTGTTTAAAGTAATTCGACTACTCATTCTTGCAATGTCAAGAAAATTTAAATTATTTTTCTCACTTTCGTTATTAAGATTAATCAGATTTTTTTTGTAAATACGAAGCATGAGAGACTCGATAATCAATAGTCAAAAATAAAAGTTTTTTAAGAGATTAAAACAAGAAACATTTAAATCATTAGCTGCTTAGTATAATCTGCCATGAGATTCCGAGTGGACCGGTTGAAATACTTAGTAAAAATATATATGCATTCAAATTACTACAAAAAAAAAATAATTGCAGTAATGATAAAAACAGTTTTTTATCTGCCGTGACGTCCAAGATAAGCTTTGCAGTTCGGACAAGTGTGGTGTACATCCATACACTCATCAATGCAACAGGGAATTAAACAGCATCCCAGGAAACATCTGTATATTAATCAATATAACAATTATTATTATTAACAGTAAAATACTTCACGTTACTTGAATAGGAAGTCGAAGAAAAAATAGTCGATTTTTTTGAATCAGTATAATCAAGTTATTAATTCACTTGCATAAAAATTAAAAAATTTACCCAAGTAAAGCAATGACAGCACCAGATATGTAAGCAATCATTCCAGGTTCTGTTTTGGTAGCAGTCTCAATTTCAGCATGGCAATGAGGACAAATTGTATGGGTTGGTCCTGGACCCAATGGAACTATTGTTGTTACGATGGTCGGTCCATTAGCATCTAATAATAAATAATATGAATAATAATGAGACTTGTCATTGATAATTGATATGTATCGATCATCATTGAATGAATTAATAAGTTATTGATTGAAATTTGAAGGCTTACACGTCGGTGCTGGTGTAAATGGGCTTGCTGGTGGTACACCACCTACACTTTGAAAGTAACTGGGTGGCGCTGATGGTGGGGGTTCATCATACGAAGGTGGTGGTCCATTTTTGTACATGATGATTTATTAACTTATCTCCCAACTGCCTGGGAAATAATTATCATTATTAAATTATCATTACAACTACAATTTAAACATTTAAATAAATAAATAAATAAATTTATTAAATAATCGTATGGTCAATCTCTGTAAAATTATCTTGTCTCAGTTAAATAAATTCAAGTGCATTACAAATTAACCACATCAATGAATTATGTCACGCATATAAATAGAATTAAAAATCAGCACTTTTACAAATATAAATAAAAAAAAAAGTCATTTAAATAAAACCGCATTTTTTTGAATTTATCATCAGCTCATATTCTTTAAATATACATGACCCAATTGCGAAATAATCAGCTAATGAATTAGCTAAAAAAAAGTCAATAAAAGTTAAAAAAAAAACTCATAAAGACCTTGAAAAATAATTGGAGTACACAACAAATTTAATCGTACGTCAATATCTGTTGGTGCTGATGCTGATGCTGATAATTATATAAAATTAAATATAATATCAAGCGTATGTAATTAAAACCCGTTGGTTAAATATTAAAAATGTACTGTGTAATGTTGAATTTTTTAGCTGCTGCAATCCAACCAGATATGATGCAGTTACTGAATACTGAAAAATAAAAATATCACTGTATATGTATATGTGTATGTATTTATATATATAACACTTATTTACCAGTTGTTACTAACTTTTTAATGTGAAGTCCGTAGTAATTGTAAGAAAACTTAACAACTATTCATATACATAGCAATATATCAGGTTTACTTTACTAGTCTTGCTACTGGTTGACAAGTATTGGTGTCTTTTAACGTCTTGTGTTGGTTCTTGCTTGGTAGGGTCTCGTTTCTTGAGTTTTAGTTGTCTGAGTCTATGTTGAACTGCCTTTACAATAATAAATATAACGTTATATACTTATTTCAATACTTCAATATCTAAACAAATACACTTACAACATTCCCATATATACTTACATATACTTAAACTTATACTCATTCAACTATACCAAGTTCACGACGCAAATACGCACTATTTTTATCAAGTAAATTAAAATATTTTCTATCGTAAATAAAAACTATCAGCATTTTTTTAATCAATATTTATTAATGATTGAGTTTATTACATATATTTATTGTTGCAAAACTTGATTATTTAATTTTTATTTTATAAAACTCAAATGTTAAGATAAAAACACATTTTTAAATAGAGAAGTGACAGAATTTACTTTTGGCGCCAGTTTGGATAGAATTTAAAAATAATGACATCTGAAGAGCGTTGCAGTAACAATTGATTACTTGTATTGGTTAGATTTAGTTATATATTTTATGTTCATACATATATATCATATATGCGTGTGTATTGTATTGTTGTAAACGCATATAGCGTGAATGAACCTTCTGAGAAATCGATTTTTGTACGATATATTTTATACACACATGTGTATACTGCATTTATATGTAGAGTAAGTGATCGAAAAAAGCAGGATAGGAATAAGTACCATATAAATGTATATATATATACATAGAAATTATTATATATAGTATTTATTAATAATTAATAGCACTTGTGATAAGCAGATGTTTTAAATTATTTAAAGGTGTAAATATTTTTTTTGGTATGTAAAATTTATGAAAATGTTTAAAAGAAAGAATAATAGAATATTGTAGTTCACATATATACATATGTATGTATATATAGGTAATGTGTCTTGATTTTTTTTAATACTGGTGCAAAGTGCAGTTATTAAATATCTTAAAAAATGTGTTGATAACGTGGACGTAATTGTAAATTTAAATAAAATTTCGGGAAATTGGGGTTGGATTTATTTATTTTAAAATAAAATTTTTGAGATACGAAAATGGTGTTGGGTAGAAATGATAAGAGAAAAAGGAAAGTCGGTGACCTGGTTGATCTTATGGATCCACTTTCGGAGTCTCCTAAAAGGTATAAATAATTTTTATATTTTATATTAATATTGATGGTATTTTATTGATTATTCTAACTAATTATCGATGGTTAATTTTCAGAGCTAAAGTTCATGCTCAGAGAAAATTCGCTCAAGGATCAGCGACAGTGTTTACATCTCCTCAAACTTTAGTTAAAGAAAAAGAAAAACCTAAACCTGCTAAGGTTACTGAGTTGATAACACATAAACGTCCTAATACTGAAGATTTTTTAACGTTTCTTTGTTTTAGAGGTACTTTAATTAGTTTATTTATTAATTGATAAGTTGTTAATAATTCTAATTACATATTTTCTATCATAGGAACGTCGATATTACCACCGAGTTTAGATTTTTTTAATGTTGGGTTAAAGAAAGATAAAGCAGAATCAAAAACTACATCAAAAAAGTTAAGTAGTACAAGTAATTCATCAACATTTACTCCGACACCAAGTACATCTGGAGTAGGATCAAAAGCAGTAACAAAT
This sequence comes from Microplitis demolitor, assembly GCF_026212275.2. Classification (NCBI taxonomy): domain Eukaryota; kingdom Metazoa; phylum Arthropoda; class Insecta; order Hymenoptera; family Braconidae; genus Microplitis; species Microplitis demolitor. The sequence continues at coordinate 22,285,144 of NC_068545.1, read as the reverse complement.
CAAACTACAGTAACTAAAGCAGGAGCAACAGGAAAAGTTGGTGATCCAGTGCGGAAAAAAGTTACAACAGAAATTCAAAAGCCTGTAAATAAATTCAAATCAGCAACGTCGACGATTCAAGCCCTGAAGAAAAAGTACCAAGAGCAACGTCTAGCCAAACAGAGGATTGAAAATAAGTTGAAAAAGACTTGTGTTATAAGCACACGGTTCTCTGCAGGCAGACCTATGTTAAAGACCGTTCACAAATTAGCACCACGTAAATTTTTGCCGAGAGTTGAACCTAAAAGACACTGCCTACGAAGTAACACGACGTTGGAAAAGCCGTTTAAAGCTTTTGGGAAAGCTAAAATAATTTCACCGTCAAAGGGAACGGCGAAGAAACGAGCGGTGTTGAAAGAACAGAGCAGCGAGTCTTCGAGCTCAGAATCTTCTTCAGAGGACAATAAATCAGATATTAAATTAACTCAGCAGATAAAACGTACGATTAAGAGCATAAAGAAAAATGCAACAACGAATAAACCGGAGTCGAGAAGAGTCACTCGGTCGTGTACTGAAGTGACATCACCGGCGGCTCCAGTCACTCAGTTGTCGTCACAAAGGCCTTCTAGAAAAACTAAAGAAGCTGCTGCTGTTTATATGGAAATATTGAGTAGAAAATTAGTTAGTCCTGATTTAGATAATGATGATAATTTGTCTGTTGATAGTTATCCAGAGTTACCCAACACTAGGCGTCTTGTTGAAACGGAAGCTAAAGTTAAAGTTAAGAAACTGATTAAAGAAAAGAATAAAGACAAAGACAAAAATAAAGATAAAAAAAAAGTACTGAGTAGAAAATCAAATGTTGCTGGAAATAAAGGTAAAGAGAAGGCTACTGCAGTAGTGAAGAACAAAAAAATTGCTAAGGCTCAAGAGTCTTCGGAGAGCGAAGAAGAGTCTGTTAGCTCGGAAGAAAGTACGCGAGCCAGACGTATGACTAGACGTAGCAGCATTCCTTCAGCTAAGCCAGTAGTTGCTCGTAGTCTCAGATCGTCATCACGCAATTCACCTCAGAAGATTGTCAATTCACCGCCTGCCGTTGTCGGTAAAGTCAAAGCCAAGACTTGGATTAGACGCAAACGAGAGACGGTTACTTCTCCGGTTGAAAAAGTCAAAGAGAAGGAAAAGGAAAAAGAAAAAGATAAAGATAAAGATAAAGAAAAGGAGAAAGAGAAGGAGAAGGAGAAGGAAAAGAAAGTTAATGAAAAGAAAAACAAAGAGGATAAAGTACCGGACGAAGAATTTAGTGGCGTAAGTAAAGTCAAGAAGAAAAAAGATGATGAGAAGGTTGAAAAGTTAGAAAAAGAAGTAAAGAAAGATATTGAGAAGGAAAAGGTTGAGAAAGACATCAAAGGATCTGATGACGAAGAATCTTTTCGTGGATTTATCACGAAGCCAATAACTAAGGTAGCTAATCCTTGCAATAGTCAAGTGAGTGTTAATTTGACCCCTTCTGAAGAAGTTAATAAAAAATTAAATGCTTTGAAAACTACTCCGAATACTTTGGAGTTGAGGGATAAAGTTGGCAAAGCTGAAGTTCCTGCGTCGGTTAACGGCGGGGAGGTGAAGTCTGAGCAAAAAGAATCTTTATCGAGTCATGTACCTGTTGTGGGATCGTTGTCATCTCAAGCCAGCATTTCAGAGTCTGATAAAAAATTTAATCGTGTAACAAATGTAAATACTCAAACTACTGCTACTACTACTGCTGCTGCTGCGGCTATTATTGATATTCCATTGACAACTTCTTCGTTGGGACGAAAAGAACGTGTTAATATGTCGACAGAGCAAATTGAAAAGTGGTTGAATGAAAGTTCAATGGCCAAAGAAGAAAGTAAAGCTGAGATGGAGACTGTTACGAACTTTACATTCGAAGTTGCGGGTAAAAGTAAAAATGATATGAATCATTTGTCAATACCAACGCGTATCCAGCATCTTGTGAGACCGGTTAATGTTGCGATTGCTAAAATGGCTGAGAAGACGCTTACTAAAGAACGTTTGAGTAATGCGGTTAAGGCTGCGACCTTGGTCAACGCCGGAACTGTCGTAGGAGCTGCTGCAGCCATTGCGAAATTGTCGAATTCAGCAAATCCGGTGCTCACGACAAACAGAAATAAAATAAACGCTGATATCAAGGAGATTATTAAGGGAAGAATTGCTAAGACTGGTGTCTGTACTCCGAATAAAGAGACCGTTTGTGAAGACAGTGATGTAAGTTCCCGGGCTGACGGTGCTAGTACTTCAGTGGAAGGATCTCCGGAGAAAAAATCACCCGATAAAAAGCTTATTGTTCAACGTAAAACATTTTTACCAAAAGTTAAAGAACGTAAGATTGCTATTCCTAGTATCAATGCCTTCTCTCCGGAAAATGAAAGCAGCGTTTATGCTTTTGAGAGCGATACTGAAGCTCCAATTAATACGCCTTTCAGGAGAAAACAGCGTGACAGTAAATCTGGTGCTTCTGGTTCGTCGGACATGGATGTGTCGAGGACAGAGAGTGAGGATGGCAATACACGAACTCCTGGAAAGTTAACGGACAAGGATGATAAATGTATGAGTAAATCAAAAAGCGTTGGTACGAGTATTGAGGATGTTGGCACTGAAGTTAAGTCAATTACCAGCTCTGCTGATAAAACTAAACAGCCGAGTAGTTTTCAAATACCTGATACATTTCGTAACATGTCTAATGTGCAAGTTGTACCGCTTGGAAAGATTCCTAGTGTATGGAATAATGTAAATTGCAGTGCTTCAATAGCCGTGCAGGTAAACTTTGATGACCAGTCCCAGAATTTGCAGAATCAGGTGGCGACTGAAGAGAGCCAGCAGCGTAGCACGGAAATATCAACACAGACGGAAAATACAAACGAGAATGAGGACGAAACTGATGCTCACGTATTTTACATTCCTTTGCAAACGGTATCAAGGAGCGGTCCTAATTTAGTACAGGGACAGCCGCTGATACAGGGCGTAGCTGTTAAATTAGGCACTGAGGGACCGACGGGTCCTAATCAACGTGTGCTGTTACGAGCTCAATTGGTAACAAAACCACCGATGGCTGTTGCAAGATGTCCACCTGTTGGCACTGTGCAGCCTACTACTCGGACACCTCCAACTAGTACCAGTGATACGGTACCGTCTACTTCTACATCATCTACATCTACATCTACATCTAATTTAGGTCCAGTAAAACCTAGGATTCCGGGGTCGCAAACGGAAAGTGTTGCGAAGCAGACTGGTGTAGCTGAAAAAATTACCAAGTCTCCAAAGGTATCTCGCGAGCGCAAAAGCTCAGCAGATGCTCCTAAAGTTGCTAGAAAACTTTCGGCTAAGGCGAAAAAAAATGCTGAGATGATTAAAAATATTGAGAACGCGTTTCCTAGTATGGAAATTAAAGGTGAAGCGCGCTTGGTTGACGCGCCGACGTTCTATCCTTCAGAGAAAGATTTTCAAGATCCGCTTGAGTACATCGACAAAATAAGACCTATCGCTGAAAAATATGGAATCTGTCGGGTAGTACCGCCTTCTAACTTCAAGCCCGAGTGTAAAGTATCAGACGACATGAGATTCACTGCTTACAATCAGTACATTCACCGCATGCTCCATCGGTGGGGTCCAAATGTAAAGGAAATGATGGCGATTAAAAAGTATTTAGCTACTCAGAGTATTACTTTGAATCAGCCGCCGTGGATTGGTGGTATGGAAGTTGATTTGCCTCATCTGTATCAAACAGTACAGAGTCTAGGTGGCCTGAAAGAAGTCATAGAAAAAAAAAAGTGGCAGAAGGTTGCCGATGGCATGAAGATTCCTAAATCTGCGCAAGATCGGGTTACCAAGCTAGATGATATTTATTGTAAATATTTATTGCCGTATGACACGTTATCTACAGACGAACGGGAAAAATTATTTGATGAAGTGGAAGCTGAGTGGAGAAAACACGAGAGCAAAGCACTTCAGAGACTCAACAGCACGCTGTCAAGTGACAATGACGATGATGAAGACGATGACAGTTCCGATGAAATCGAGGAGTGCATTGTCAAGGGTAGAAATATGCCACTGAATGCTTTCTACAGGATAGCACGCAACACCCAGCGCATGTGGTTCTCCGATAACCAGAGCACGACTAATGAAGCTGAAGGTGCTTCTGCAAGTGAAGTTGAAAGCGCGTTTTGGAAACATGTTTCTGAACGCAAACGTCATGTCTGTGTTCATGCTGCCAGCATCGATTCAAGTGGCCGCGGTTTCGGGTTTTCCGTTGCTAAAAACAGCCCATTCGCACGTCATCCATGGAATCTTAAAGTCTTGACAAATAATAATGGCTCTGTTCTAAGAGCTCTGGGCCCACTGATGGGCGTCACTGTGCCCACACTCCACGTCGGGATGCTTTTCAGTGCCTGCTGCTGGTACCGTGACCCTCACGGATTACCGTGGATTGAATATCTGCACACTGGTGCTAAAAAAATATGGTACGGTATTCCCGATGAGCACAGTGATAATTTCCGAGAAGCTTTGTCGAAAATGGTACCGAGGTTTTGTAAAAATAAAACAATTTGGCTGCCTTCTGACACTGCTATGGTACCGCCTGAAATGCTTGTCAACAATGGTGTTCCCTTATGTCAAACTGTCCAAGAACCTGGACAATTTATTATTGTTTTTCCCAAAGCATTTACTTCGAGTATTTGTACAGGGTATGTTGTTTCGGAGAGTGTTTACTTTGCACAAACTACGTGGCTCGAACATGCTGAACAAATATTCAAGGTAATTAATTTGATTTAAAAATTTATTCAACTAATTTATTTATTTTATTTTATTTGTTTGTTGACAGGATCTTCAGGATAGCTGTGAACCATCAATGTTTTCATTTGAACGATTACTCTTTAGTATTATTAATGATACTAGATCTCATGTAGATGTTTTAAAGCAGGTAAAAATTTATCTTTTATTTTATTTTATGTATTCAGAGCATTCTCAGACAATGTCTTCCCCCTCTACTTTGTAAAAATATGCAATGACAACTGTCATAATTTTATTAAAATTTTACTAATTAATTAAAAAAAGTTAAAACCTTAATTGAAAAAAAGACAACGTAGTTTTTAAAAAAATTACTTACAGTTGTTATCAATTAGAAGTTAAAAAAATTTTAAAATCAGGATTATAAAATTGATATGAACTTTTATTTTGTAAATCTCGTTTAACTCCTAATTGATGTCAACTAAGTAAATTTTTTAAAAATCTATCTCTGCGAAATTGTCATTTTTTCAATGAATGTTTTAATTTTTTTTAATTAATTAATAAAATTTTGACACGCTTATGACAGATGAAAGTCATAGAAATTTTTAAAAAGTGGGGGGCATTGCCTGAGAATGGCCTTGATGAAAGAAGAAGCTAATTGTTTTTATTTATTTTTTATGTAGATATTACCGGTTGTTACAAAAATACGAGAGAGAGAATTAAATTATCGTCAGCAATTAGAGTATTACGGACTAATCAATAAAGAAAAATTACCATTACCCGGTAGCGGTAAACGTAAAAAAGGGCAAAAATTTTCAGAAGATGAAGACGAATATGAGTGTGAAAACTGTCGCGCTAATCTATTTGTTTCATTAGTTAATAATTCACAAGACGACAGTACTTATTGCCTTCCTCATGGATTACAATTGATAGGACGTAAAAAACAAGTACTTAAAAGTTGTACACTTAAATATACGTATAGTGAGGTAAGTTTAATTATAATTAATTAATAATTATTATTATTAAAGTATTAATGAGAGTGGCGATTTAAATGATGTTACAAAATTCCCTGACTATTCCCCGAGTACAGGAAAATTTTTTGACATTTGCTAATTTTCTGGGCCAATCGCCACCCTGTTAATTAATAATCATCAATATAAGTAATTAATATTTAATAATAAATGTTTATTTATATTAAATAGGATGAATTAGATGAATTGATTCACAAACTGGAGGATAGAATCGAAGCCAAATCTAAAAGAACTAATCAAACAAGACAAGCTAGACTATAATTTATTTTTATTAAATGATTTATTAGGAGCAATCTAGATGGTAATTTAATAATATGCTTTCCAGAGATTTTTTATTAATTATTTATTTATTAATTATCATTCAATTCAATATCAGGAATCACAATAAGGCTATTGATTTTTCTTTTATTATATAAAATTATTCTTGATGTATCACAGTAGCAATACAGTTTTATCCAAGTGCTGACAATATTTTCATAATTTAAGCGATTGCAGTTATGAAGAAAAAAAATTAATTTAATCTTAATGCTGTTGCTTAGTGCCAAAATATTTCAAGTGCAAATTGGAATGTATTTTTCTTTATATTTGTTGATACAAAAATGGTTTTTTTAAGACTTATGACGTAAATTATTTAAATCTGACGTATGATACTATAATTATTATTTTTAATTAATTTAAAGAGTCCGGTGGCGTATGCTTGAAATTTTAACATAATAATTTATATGTAAAAACTGTCGATGTCATTTTAAATTAGTGCAGTTTTTTTTTGTCTTTTTCAATTTAAAAGCCATAATTTTCTTCAATCTTCGGACTCTAATTACGTAAATTATTTTTGAAACTTATGTAATTACTAAGTTAATTAAATCTATTAACATCACAATAAATTAATTTATAAATAAGTTAATTTATTTTTTAAAAAATTCTATGTAATTTAATATTATTTATAAATAATTTTGTATGCTCTGAACTCAATTGCACATACAGATAAATCAATTTGCAATTACTTGTATTATTTTACAAAAAAGCAATTTATATTTATTCAAATACTCTAGATAAAATAAAAAAAGATGAAACATTATTTAATAAAAAAAAAAATTAACAATAGTAATAATAAAAATAACTGAAATATTTTTTTATCCATTACAATTAAAAATTACGTATTTAAGTCTTAGTATTAAATATCGAATTATATTACACTGTACTTGATTCTGATTTGTACAAAGTTGTAAAAATTCTTTGTGCGTTCATGGATAATTTTAATTTACAAAATAACTATAATTATTCAATTTAACCCTACAATTATCAATCAAATTATTGAGCAGTATGATAGTTTTCCAATCTGTAGAATACAAAACAAAAATATTATTCGCGTAAAATTTTACTATAATTGTTTTTTTTTCTATATCTATCAGTTTGTAAATTTTGATAATTTAATTTTTAAGTAAAAACATTAAAAATTTTGTTTATAGTCAAATTTAGTATAAAATAAATAGGGTCATGAATAGTTGTCTAAAAAAAAAAAAATAATCTAGTGATAAAATAATCGCACGTATAAATTAGTTATCAATTATAAGTAACACTACATGAAATTATAAAAATTTAATTTTTACAACTTTTATATCTACAATTATTTTATCACTCAGTTATTTTTATTCCGGTTAATTTGTCGTGATTATTCTGTTCTCGGGTAAAATTATACAGAATCATTTGGAGAACAATAATTAAAAAAAAATATATTTAATTGTCTATAAAATTTAAAAAATGGAATCTGTATAAAATAAAAGTATATTTTTTTTTATTTAAATAAATAGGGAATGGTAAGAAAATTTTACTGCTCACGGCGTTGCAAAATGTTAAAAAGTACTTCTGAACTATCGTCTTTATCTTTATCATCGTCCTCGTCTGTACTAAAATTCGAGTTCAATAGATTCGTAAGCGACGTTGATCTCTCAGTCAACAGTGGAATGTTTGTATCCATGTCCTCATCAACAGACCCAACAGTTGTCATTGAATTTGAGTGCAACTCAAGATTTTCTTGTATCTCCTTTTTGTTAGACAAAATTTTTTGCGTAACATGTAACACAATACCTCCAAGGCACAGTAACAATCCGAAGAAATTGAGACGGCTTATTTGGTCACCTTTCCATTCAAAGGCTATCACCAGTATGCATATTTCCTGTTGCAATAAATATTTTCTTTACTGATAAATATTTACTTTAATTTAAACTATTTGTATATTTTCATAAATATTTACCTTCAATATACCCAAAATAGCTAAAGTAAGACTAGAAGTATATGTAACTACCATAAATTCCATTATTTCCATATTAAAAGCTAAAATGGCACCAATAAATACAGCAGTCGTTGTCCACCATACTTGCTGTGGTTGACTCCAATCAATTTTCTGAACGTTATTGAACATTTTCTCACCTGAATAATTTTCGATAAACATTTATAATTTTATTTTATAAAATTAATAGCTTGAGAAATGGTGTGTAATTAAATTAGTCAATTCAAATTTTACCTTCAAACCAGAGAGCTATGGGAAATATAGCAATTAACATCCATGGCTGCATATAATACATCATATCAACAGGACTATTGATACCCAGTTTTGATTTTTGCATTATCAATTGCGCCATTGTCCATCGTAGACCACTGGCAAAGGATGCCAGTAGACATAACACAAACCCAGTGACAACAAACTGCGTTGATTTGTATGTAAACATTAATAAACCACCAGATATCATTATAACTACTCCGACTAATGACCATGACTGTAAAAATTTCATATCTCAGTAATTAACTGATAATAATATATACTAAGATATAATCATCTATGAATATATTAACCCTGCGTGTATATACTGAGTCTTTGGAGGAAGTCAATTTTTTTAAAAATTCTGCTTTTGTTAACAGAAATTTTAAACCGCTGACTTTGGCAACTTCTTGGCCCTATATTAGATATTTCAAAAAGTGATCCAGAATTTTTTTTCAGATTTTGAAAATCTAGAAACTTTGAAAAATATAGTGTACACACTCAGGGTTAATATATATGATCATATCTGACAATACTTCAGCATATATGGCCATATTATAGTATTTTTTCTCTGGCAATTAGCTGACCTTTTTTTCTAGATTAAAAACTAACGAGAATCCAAGAATAAATATTATACTTGTGGACTTAGTCATCGTGTACCTGAAAAATAAAATAAAATAAAATGAGGTATAATTATAGACTAAAAGAAATAAGTAATAATTATTTACAAAGATAAGGTAATAATTGAAAGTCCCCAGTTGGAAAAGCCAACATCAAGTCCACTAGCTATTCCCGGTGGTGCTAACGCTGATAAGATACTTTGCCACGATAAGCGTGCTTGTTGTTGTCCTCGTTTATATGACTTAACATTCCTTATGAATGCTGCTAGAAATAATTTGACTAGTAAATGACACATTACTACACTTAATGGATAATGAAAACCCTGCAATCAAAGTATTTAATTTATTATTAAGTCGTTGATGAAATATTTTTTAGATTATTGAATTTATTGTAATTTTTTTTATGATCCTGAAGCTAGCAGACGATTAACATTCAAATTTTTTTTTCAACAATTTATTAAAAAAAAAAAATATGTACATGTAGAAAATTGAAAAAACTATAGGTGCAATTTTCTGAAATATTTTTTTTGTAATTTATCGCTTCTAAAAAAAAATTCAAAATTTATTAGACGTCGGCTAACTTGAATATTATTTTATTTATGTACTTACATGGTCTTTGAGAAACCATTGTTGGAAATATGTTAGTCCTACAGATAATAAAAAATATGTACCGATCAACATCAAAGATCTTCCAAATATATTCCAAAAGGTTTTCGGTACTTTTGATGTCGTTTGATACTCCTGTGCATGCTGCAGATAACAATCCAGTGGTTCTGGCTCATCTCTTGCGGCTTCATATTTGACATCCGATATTGGCATATTAACTTTCTTTTAATTATTATTTACAATTAAAAATTAATTATTTTTTTATGTTTAAATTATGAATTAAACATCACACTTGTTGTTTTTATTTTTTTTTATAAAATCCACGTACACTCCATTTATTATTTACTTTCCCCTATAATAAAATTTAAATGATTAATTAATTAAATAAATAATTAACTTATTTTATTAAAAGTGTAAATAATTTATTATATATTTATTTACCTTTCAATTATAAACATACGGTACTGATAATAGCTATTTGAAAACATAACCTTTGGGATAATAATTATTTTGATTTATTTTTATACATTTAAGTCATTAAAAAATGGAGATTTTATGAAAAGTAATAATTAAAAAATAACATTTATTGGGAATGTTAAATATATATAAATATACAATAATATTACTACATACTCTTCGTCATAATTGTTGTCTCTCTTTAGAGTTTCTTATTAAATACCAACAGCTGTTACACTCGTGATAAATTTTTTTTTTAGATCAGCGCCACGTTTTATGTGTTTATTAGAACTCATAAATCATTAATTAATAAATAATCATTATTGTAAATTATATTTATATCACATAACATATCACCATGATAACGAATGTCACTGACAGCTGTCAATTTTTGTGTTTTTAGTTTTCAAGTTAATTTTCTGAAAAATTCATAAAAAATATACACAAAAAAATTTTTGAAAATTATTTAAATGAATTTTATTTGAAAGTTTTTCCGGTCAGTATTTTGTAAATAAGTAAATTTTTTGATGATACGGAAACTAGCCGTCTAATAATTTTTGAATTTTTTTAAAAACGATAAATTTACAAAAAAATTGCACCTAGAGTTTTTTTAATTTTCTAAATGTGCATATTTTTAGTTTTTTTAATTAAATTATTGAAAAAATAATTCGAATTGTTATGGGCTGCTAACTTCAGGATTATGAGTGTGAATGTAACTGACAATTAGTAATTTAAAAAATTCTGAAATGAGTGAATTAAATATAAGCGGGCATTCCGTAATGCGAACATATTTTGAAAGAATTTTCGAGTATACTTTATAGTCTAATTAATATAATTGTTGACAGAATTTTTAAAAAAATGCTTTAATTTCAATTTTGAAATTTCGCGTCAAGATGGTACTACTGCGTGTTGCTGTAATCGACATTCAAATTTTTACTAAAGTGGGGGTGGTCGACGAATCGCAAAAACGATTGCTTCGTATCAACTGGCGGTCCAATAGCGTCAGTCAGTATCATCGACAACGGCAGTAGTAGTCCAGATCCTTCTTTGTTCTTTACGTTTGAATTGAAACACAGTATAACAGTGGCGTCGTGTAAAATTGTGCTGTGATAGTAAAATTTATTTTTTATTAATATTAATTGTGTATGTAGTTAAGTGTTTAGTGATCAGTGCTAGTGAAAAGTGTTAAATGTTCAATGATAGTGTAAAGTGTTGCTGAATGCTGATGCTGATAACTTCCAAGTTCCTGAGCAAAATCATCTGGCATCGTCTGGTGGAGAAATAGCAGTTAAGTGACGTTTTTTAGCTGCAATACACTTGGAGCAATTTAACTCAAATCTCCAGGTGTATTAGGACACCCTTCTGCATATTATTTCTCCGCCAAGGTTTGTTCAAACACTCAAGTGTTTTTTTTTTAATATTTAAAAATTTTTTCTAACATATTCTGACATCATTTTATTATGATGTACAATTTTTAATTATTCTTCAATTTTTAATCATTTATTTTTCGAATATTCAAATTTACCGCGTAAATAATGAGAACAATTAATAAATTATTGATGGAAATAAAAATTCTCGAGTATATTTTATAGTCTAATTAATATAATTATTGATACATATAAATTTCCATGAAATTATTAAATTTCAATTTTGAAATTTCGCGCCAAGTTGGCGCTACTGCGCGTTGCTGTATTCAACGTTCAAATTTTTGCTAAAGTGGGGGTGGAAGAATGAATCGTAAAGTCGATAAGTCGATCGCTTTGTGTCAATTGACGGTCCAATAGCGGCAGTCAGTATCATCGATAATGGCAGTAGTAGTCGAAATCCTTTACGTTTAAATTGAAACCCAGTATTGCAGTTAAGTCGTGTAAAATTGTGCAGTGACTGTAAAATTTATCTTTTGTTTATTTAAATTGTGCAAAGTGTCTATAGTGCAGTTAAGTGTTCAGTGCTAGTGTAAAGTGTTGCGAATTGCTGATGCTGATATCTTCCTAGTTCCCGAGCAAAATCATCTGGCATCGTCTGGTGGGAAATAGCAGTTAAGTGATGTTTTTTAGCTGCAATACACTTGGAGCAATTTAAATTAAATCTCCAAGTGTATTAGGATATCCTTCTGCATATTATTTCTCCGCCAAGGTTTGTTCAAACACTTACGTGTTTTTTTTTTAATATTTAAAAATTTTTTCTAACATATTCTGACATCATTTTATTATGATGTACAATTTTTAATTATTTATTTTTCAAAAAAAATTTGAAATAAGATTTAAGGAACACAAATTAATAAAAAAATTAAATTTTCATTTCAAAAATGATTTATTAACAAAAAATTATTACAAGACATTTTAAAATCTAATTTAATAAATTTTGTCTTAATAATTTAAGTAATATATATATATATATATATATATATATATATATATATATATATATATATATATATATATATATATTAATGTATACAGTCGATATGTTTATCTATAAAACAAATAGACTTACAATATTGTACATTCTTAGAATTTAAATCTTCAATCATCGTTCATTATTATTATTATTAATTACTTCATTTATTCAATTATAAACTACTAAGCGCTTTTATTTCATTTTTTAAGTTTCATGTACGAAAAATCATCATCACATTTTTAATTGGATGAAAAAAAAAAAATTGAATGGTTGGTTTGCTTTTTAAAATAATTGTTAGCATAAATCTTAATCATAAATTTAAGATTCATTACTTTAATTGTTATCCTATGGTCAATATAAATTTATAATTCTTCATTTTATTGAATATTTTTATTTTTACATATTTTAAACAATTATTTTTTATCAGAATATTTACTGATAAATTTATAGCAATTTTGAAATATATTTTTCTCAAAATAATTATTCAATCTATTGATATGGCTGGAAATAATCAATAATATAAACAATTGTAGGTCTAGTTATTAAATGATATAAATTTATATACAATAAAGAGTTTCTTACAATTCATAGAAAATTTGTCTAGAATTTTTTTATAAATCAATTAGGACTTTTATTTAAATAATCATGGAAATATCCAATGATAATAAGTTCAAAGACTCAATTATTGACAGGGTACCAATTATTGATACTTTTTTTTAATGAATTATATTTTATTCATATAAATATTTTTTTAAAAAATTTATAATATAAAGAATTAAAAAAAAAAACGAAGTACCGATTTCGTGACGTCCTTGAAAACAGGACGAAATTTCGACACCAATGAAGAACAAACGTCATATCAATAATTGGTAAATTTAAGTAATCATACAAAATAATTTATATTTATTAACAGTAGAAGCTATTTATTGAAATAGTAGAAGCATGGAAATTGCGTTTAAAAATTTTATTTATTATTTATATTAAATATAACAAATAATATCGGCAAGTTTGACTTGCTGCTCTGAACGAATTTATTTATCCATACATATATGTCGCAGTTTTTTTGCTTTGAACTATTCCAAGTAGCACAGAGACAACTTTAATTGTCATAAAGATGTCTTTTAAAAGGACAAGACAATTTTTTTTTCTCTTAAATAAAAGTTTTTTTTATATAAATAAGACGTTCAGTCGGTGTTAGGAGTCATAGGAATTTTGGTTTTTTTTTTCCGTCCTAAAAAAGTCATTTCAATTAAAAAATTATTTAGATGACTTATTTGACCATTAATTGTAATTTACTTTTTGTCATCGCTTCTGTCAAGTTCTTTAAGCAGATATTTTTTGGTGATATAAATTTCTAATCACTTTGTCAACATTTCGATGTCATCAATGGGTCAAAAAACAGCCTCAAAACCAAGTGTGTTACTTGAATATGCTATAGATCAGTTAAAACTTCAAACTTAAAATAAAATAATTAGTAAAATGCGCAGTGAAATAATTAATTTTTAAAGTGTGTATGCAGATACTTTTATCACACTGTTACAGTAAAAATTTTATTTTATACTTTTTCATTAATTAAAATAAAGTATTAATTGTCCAAAAATAGAACAGTGGCCACAAATGATATTTGTATCTTATAATTTCTAACATAGAGTAGAAACACCGGTTTTGGACATTTTAAATTTCCTTCTAACATATTTATAAAATATTAAGATTATTATTTATCTTATAAGTTTTTCTTTATCCTTAAAACATGATGAGAAAATTTAATACTTTTATTGATTTCTGTAATTCAAATAAAAAATACTTGTTTTTTTAATGCAATTATCACATTCTTTATACATCTATGGTTTTATTGATCAATAACTTATTGCATGTCAGGACGTTTGACTATTTTTAAAAATTCATTAAGGTTTCAATTTCTACGCTACTTTTTACCGTATCAATAATTGGGTCTGTTTCTTTATTAAACATTATGTTCTTCTCTTTATTGTATATTTAGAATTTTTATTCAAGAACAAGTCCTAAAAAAAATTTCTGATTACTTTCGAGGATAATAATAATTTGATAAACTTTATTATGAGAAACAATTAAATTAAAATTGTAATTTTTTACTGAGAAAATGTAATAATTTGAAAAAAAAAATAAGATAATTTAGAATCGCGACTGGTCACATTTTGTAAGTTATAAAATGGAGTATTAAAAATATTTAAATAATTTTTTCAACTATTACTAAGGACGGCGAAGTAAAAAATACTTACACAGTTTTATATTTCTAGTATATGTATACCTAGATACAGTTAAAAGTAAAATATGTTCAAAAGCTTTACTGATGAGTTGATGACTCGAGATAAAGCTTTGCTTAATCTGTCACTAGTATCCATAAGAAATAATCTTCATTTGATGCAGACATAAAACATGTGAGGTAAAATAGATCAGCATGTTACTTGATACATATTAGTATTTTATAACTTAAAAACTTGTAAAAAAAAATATTTGATACGTTTCTTTATATTATTAATAAACATCTATAAAATTAAAATACTAGTAAAAATTATCAAAGGATACATCATTTCGAAAAAGTACAAGTATTTTAAAATCTACCCGAAAGTAATATCTTTAAAATAAGAGAATTTATATATAATGAGTTGACCAGTCGTGATACTGAACTCTTATCAAACTAATGAGTTTTTAATACTAAAATTAAATTTGATTTTAAGGCTCATCAGTTAATTAAATTATATAAAAAATCATTTGTCCCTGCGCAGTAAAAAAAGGATTCGTCATAGTGTAAAAAAAAACGAATGTTAATTATTCTCTTGCTTGACCAGCTTTAATTGATTGATTTTTTAACACACAAAAATGTTATTTTATTTAAAAGTAACACTTTTTAAATGTTACTCTTAAATTAACACCTAATATATGTTAAAAATATTGTTGACCATCGCAGAATAATTATTGGAAAATTTTTACTTTTTCTACACTAACGTACGTTAAAATAACATAAATAAGTATAAATCCTTTTTTTTCTCACAAACGATATATGTAGATTTTGACGAATTCTTTTTACTGCGTGTGTGGCTGTTTAAATAAAATACTCTTATTGATAACCATCAATTAAAATTTATACTGACAATTATTTCAAGGAGACAATTTTTCACTCAAAGAAAAAAAAATTATTTCGAAAAGTATGGGATTAAATTAAATATAAGCATAAAAACACCTGTTTACATTTAATAATTTAAGTGAAAATAGCAAAAAAAAGTAATAAATGAAATATAATTCGCGTACTGTACATGAGTGTTGAGAACACAATATTTTACATTTAAATGAGAAAGTTTATAAAAGTCTCATTTAATTTAGACACAATTTTTTACAGTCGAATTTATTGGGGATTCGTGATGTTATCTGCGATCACTGCGGCCTCCATTCCTGTAATTACCTCGGCCTCGTGTGCTGGTTTTCCCAGTCGATGGGTTAGTAGTTGTCTTTGGAGTGCTTTCATTAGCTGTGAATCTTGCAGAACCTCCAGGTAATCCTGTCGAACTGGTACCACCTCCAGCAGCACCAGTACCACCACCACCATTACCACTTTTAGCAGAACTACTTGCTGTTGCTGGTGTATTTGGTGTAGTTGAGTTACTTTGAATAGCCTAAAACAAATGGTAAATGGAATAAATAAATTATAATAATTAAAATTAATAAAATAAATGAAACAAGCTTACAATTGGTGATTGTCTTGGTGTACCAGCAATATTATTAGCATTTCCATTGTTAGTAATAGTATTATTAATATTACCAGGTGGTCCAGAACCACCTTGATTAACAAGCTGCTGTGCTAATGCTGGATTAGGTTCGCTCATATTTAATTGTTCATTAATAACCATACAAAATTCACCTATTTTTTGTATATCACCATTTTTACCCGAGTACAAAGTCAAACATTGTCTCCAAACAGACGCGTATCCTTTTGTAAGTCTGACAATATCACCAGGTACCAGTAATTGTCCGGGTTCGTCCCAAATCGAGACATTCATACACGCGGTTGAATCGGCAACTTTAAATGTTCGAACTTCGCGGTTTTCTTTAGTTATTGTAGGGTGTCCAACCTCAAGAACAATAAATACCACATTTATATTTTTCTGTCCGGGTCGTATGTCTTTTATCAACACGTAATCCATTGTCTTTGGTATCCAATGTGTTACACTTTTAATTAAACACTCAACACCCACTTTAAATTAAAAACTCGAAACTAAAAAAGAAAAAACAAAATCAACAATAAATAAATAAATAATCAATTAAGTAATCAGCTAATAAGGCGACTTGGTATCAAGGCAGAAATTTAAAAATGGATACGTGCCTTCTGCTTATTGAACAATTAATTATCAACAATTGTTTAGGGTTTTTTGTCTTTTGTTTCTTTTTGTTATTTTAAAAACTCCATTTATTATATATATTATGATTATTATTTGCTGATGATAATTAATTTATGTTGTTTTAATTATTTATTTTAAACTTAAGTATTTAATTATTGTTTATTTTATGGCACTGGTTTGCCTTTATTTATTAAGTGCAAACCACAAGACTTGTTACTTCCAGGGTGTCCATTGGAGCAATGACACGAGCGCCATTATTATCATTCCTTTATATTGCCGAGACCCAGGCTCACATCATTTATACATCAGCTATTTAATTCCATTTGATTATATTTACACATGACTCATTAATCATGATTAATTATTATATTTTTGTTTGGAGTATATTAGTTCATATTTTAAATAAATTAATTATTTAATACAAAGATAAAATAAAAATAAGTAAATTGATTTATTTTTTGGTAAAAAAAAAAAAAAAAAAAAAAAAATGAGTGTGGCGCCATCTTTTGTATTTTTTAAAAAATACCTGGTGCAAATTTAAAAATGACAGATTGTTTTTACTTCTTTATCATACAAATTATTCTTATATGTCATAAATTTAAATAAATTATTAACTATTTAATTAAGTTGGTAATCATTAAAAGTTTATCAGTGATTGGTTACGGGAATAATTAATTGGTTGAGTTAAATTGTTTAAATAATAATTAAGAGTTTGAGATGGTGAAAAATTTAGTCAGTTTGCTGATAGGAATCTCCAGTTTTTTTTATACATTTTATGTTATTTATTATTTAATATATTTTACTTCCGGTCATAATGAAAATCACGAGGCTATTCAAACTACAGGTGATTATTTATTTATTTATGTGGTTAGTAAACTTTTTTTAAAATTTATTTTTGCTTGTAGAAGATGAGTTGCTCATGACAATCATCAGGAAACTCTTGATAAATCTTTATCTGTTGTTTGTATTCATGATCCAGCATTCTGTGATGGCCAGTAAATTTGTCAAAAGTCTTTATAAAAAATTATTTATACCAGAATACGAAAGAAGTATTTACAATGCACTGAGTTCATTGTGTCTGGATTATTTGATAAGAAACTGGGAACCTGTGCCTTGGATCGCTTTGTGGGAAGTTGATACGGCTTCGAATAATTACATGTGGATTTTATTTTCTGCTTTACATTTATTTGGATGGTCTGTAATATTCAGTGGGTGTTGCGTGTTGGATGTTACCGAGTTGTTGGGATTAAAACAAATTTACTGCAAATTAATTAATCAACCTGGTGGGTTGGCTGTAAAGTCCAAAGAGTACCAAAGATATTTGGATCATATGAGACATCCTAGTTTCGTTGGTTTTATGATCATCTTTTGGATTCATCCATATATGACGTAAGTGCTTGGATTTATTAATTTTTCAAATTACCTGCATTGAAACCAGTTTCGATGTCTGCTTAGTTGGTCAAAATAAGTTAACTATCCAACGCGTTTCAACGAATAAAATTCATTTGGTTTTTTGCCTAGTTTTGACATTTGAATTTGTACATGCGCTATCGCTCTTATTTAGACTGGCTACGGATATATAGAACGGAAGTTTCATAGCAGGTAATTATAAAAAATGTGGCACATGATAAAACATAATTTCATACGAGGGTGAGGGTGACACCTTGAGCCAACAGCGAGGGCCGCTATCCGTTTCTTCCCTTGCCACACAATATACTGTCCCTATCAAAAAAATCCATATGGGAACATGGGAATCCAGCCTAGATTCTTATGTGAGTTTCTCCACCGCGTTTTCGAACGGATTCCCATATGGTTTCTTATAAAAAATTCAGCATAGATCCCGATATAGATTCTCACATGGGTTCCTATGGGAATCCACACCATGATAAATCCACATGGGATTGCAGAGATTAGGAATTGAAAAATTAACAAAAAGCGTCACGTTTATAGATAGAAATACCGTAACAACCGTATGTGTTTTCATAAACTTTCCTGAAGTTCAATATTTTTGTACACTTCCTAGTTTAGTGTTTTATTAAAATTATTTAAAATTTTTCTAAAGATGTAATACTTCTGGAGATAGTCGATAAACCAGTAACTTCTTACAAGTACTGATCTAAAGAGCATCAATTAATCAACTTTTTGTTAAAAAATATCCTGCCAATAGAATATTAATCTGTTCTATTATTCATATTCGCGTATACATAGAAAATAGACATCCAAATCCAGAGAAACCTAGATTCCAATATGAATTTCCCATCCCCAATATGGGAATCTAGGTATCCACAATTTTCTATGTGGGTTTTCTACATGGGAATTCAGGTACTCAGTTTCCTATATGGTTTCCTATATCGACGATCTAATTAGCAAATGGTCTAATTTCATTTCAGTAAATCCTCTATTTATGCGAAAAAAAAAAGGTTAAAAATTTTTTTTCATCTAAAAACCAATTCTATATCTAGTATATGGATAGTATTTTTGTCAAGGTTACTCAATTGATTTTTTCGCTGACTATTAGTATCTGAAAATTGCACAGAATCACCTACGAAAAATAATCAGTTAGACACTTTGCTAATTAGAACGTCGATATATGGGTTCCCATACAATTCCACATGGATTTTTTTGATAGGAATATCGATAACTTGATAAATTTTTAAAATTAAATTATAAATTATTTTGTTTTGTAGCATCGATCGGTTTCTACTGTCATCTATAATGACAATTTATATGTTGATGATGTGGAAAATAGATGAAAATGATTATTATTATGCGAGTAATGTTTATTACAAAGAGGAACAATTATTCAAGTTTCAATAAATTTTAAATTTATTTAAATATGCACTTGTACCTGCTAATTTAAAGAATATATGGATAGGAAGCTGATGATGGTAATTAATAATTTAAAAAATGTGTTCATTGAAAAGTAATAAGAGTAAATAAAGTTTTTTTTTTTTTTTTTTTTTTTTTTTTAAATAAAAAAATGAATTAATCAGTGATTTGTATCAAAAGTGCAGTGCCCTTGAGAATCCAATAAGAATTTTTCTGAGACGATGGTAATAAAATAGGAGTTACAAAATTAGTACTGTGTCCAGTAGTTGATAAAACTCCAGCACGAATAGCAGTTTTGTAAAGTGGACATACATATCGAGGATCATTTTCCGGATGAGTTAGTACGGGTATCACATGCATTACTGGTAGTGGTGGATTCATTTCACCTGTTTATTATAAGTAATTGATTGTTCTATTGAATAATTAATGCAGAACAATTAATAATTTACCTAGTGAAGCATCAGCGAGAAGCATTGAATTAATATCCCACTTGGCTGCATCAAAATACAAACCGTGAATTAAAACTCCATCGTTTGGTATCGATAAATTTTTATAGAACAAATTATCCTTAAAATAAATTATGTATTTATTTATTTATTCATTTATTAATTAGGTATTAACTTTTTATGAAACATACGTCTTGATTAATTGAATGGGCAGTTTGTATATCATCTTGATATAAAAATACTTTAGTTATACTGTAATCAAGCTTAAGATGATCTATTGGAATATTATATTTCCTTGCATGAGTTTGCAATACCGCAGTAATGAATCCTTGAGGAAATGAAAGCCCTGATATCCAGTAAGAAACCGGTTGCTGATTTATTAGCCAGCTCTGATATAAAAATTTAAATATAATTGTAAAGAAGATAATTAATTTTAATTTAATAAAATACTGAAGTTTAGGAATTTATTTATTGGATATTTACTTTTATAAAATCTGTCCGAAGTTCAAGATCTCTTATCCAACTACCCAGAGATTTAAGTGACGGATAAATGTTGAGATCATGCCACACTTTAGGAACCTTCAAAAATTATCAAATTTAATTATTTATTTAATTAAGTAATTTTAATTATTAAATTTTTACTTGATTATTTAGTAACGAATTGAAAATATTTTCCAATTCCTCGGACATAACAACGAATCCTTTTATAGCTCGTTGTAAATTTTCCATTGATGCATGAATATTTGTTAATAATTTATTGTATCTGTCGACTTCATGCAATAAGACTGTAGTTAATGAAGGAAGTCTTCCAGCTAAATCCCTCTAAAATATTAATTAACTAATGATAAATTAATTAATTGAATAGTTATGATTTATTATCATTTTTAACTTCCCGCTGTGAAAATTTAAAATTTTTTAAAAAAGGGAAGTTATTAGCTTCAGTCCGATTTTTGAAAATAGATCTTTTATCAGATCTCGACGTTTTGGAATGTTCTACTTTCCTCTCTAGTCGTATAATATACTATTTCAAGCTCTAAGCTCGAAAACAGCGGGAAGTTTTGGGGTTGGCCTGCAAGGTCAACCGTTTTCAGTTTTTTCGTTACAGTTATTTTATTTAAATAAAATTGTATATTAATTTATAATTACTTTGTAGTGGATTTGGTTGCATTTATCCAAATCTATTTCAAGTTCGATACAGTTCATAATTATTTGCGCAGTATCGTAAACTATTTCGGAGTTTGAGTTACTTTCAGTGTTCACATCAATCGTCGGTTGAATTTGAGCTATTGTGTTTATAACTAACTGTGATTCATTTAACTGAAATAATTTACATGAATTATCAATTATTTATTAGGTAAGTTAGTTACAAATTATATAAATGTATATTAAATATATACCTGGTAAGTTATGTTTGCGTTTTCATGCATACCGAAAATTTCCGGCTCGTCAATTAGAGGAAACGTTTCAATAAAATTTATATATTCTTCCAAAGATTTTAATCTCGGGCAATAGTAAATTCCAGACGGTGAATAAATATAATCTTTATTATAATTAATTAATTGAGAGTATGAAATTTTAATTAAAAAAAAAAAAATAACAATTTTATTTAATTAAATTTTTTTAGTTTACTTTTTTCAAATATCTTGGGCGAGAAAAAATTTTCTAGAATAGTTTTTAAACATCGCAAATCCCAGTTATCTGTAATTCTTCCTCCGTACGTAATTTCACCTAAAACAAATAGAATAAAAAATATTAAAATGAATTCAATGAATATTTTAACAAAAATGTAAATTTTTCTATTTATAATTTTATTAGCAAACCAGTAGTATAAATCAATGCATTCCAAGGAATTAATTCATCCTCGGAAAATATTTTTAAATTCGATAGACAACATTCGCGGTCGTTATCCGTGAATTCATATAAAATATTCCAACCTAACGGTCCGTATTTTTTTCTCTCTTGAATAATTGAATGAAAAAAACATATTCCAAATATCATAACACGCCACTTGTCATCTACAATTAATTTTTTATCCTTAAACATAATTCAACTCGAACAAAAAAAAAATAAATAATCGTAAATAATAAAGACCATTCTGTTCAAAAAACTCTTGATTCATATCAAAAAGCATTCGTTTAATATTAGCTTTCAAGCCTTTGGGCGGTTCATTGGTAATTTTAACGGCGTTCTCAAGTATAGAAATAGGAAAAGCTGCGCTGGGCATGGAACTTAAAAAAAGTCGAAAGTCTCCGTGGACTTTAACGCTGCCTTCTGTTATTTCAGTGACTAATCTTTCGAGCGTTGGCATCCACGACCTCGCCAAGTGACAATTTTGTAAAAAAATCCAGTGTCCTTTTGTACACCCGTCTTTTATAAGTCTTTCAGCGATTGGTCCTTGTCCCTGACCCAACGATATTGAACTGTACTTATCAATAAATCCCATTTCCGCGGCAAACTTAATAAATGATCCGAACGGATCGCAGCCCGTGCTCAGTATAAATATTAGAGGAGTATTGTATGAAGTATCTTGATACCTATATAAAAATAAAAGACTAAATTCATTCAAGGTGATTTAATGGATAAAACAATAACTTGGCCTCTTCTATTAATTTAATGTGCATTAAATTTGTTAATATACTAAATTTATTTAATTAATCAAAAGATTTATAAATAAAGTTTACTCATCGCGTGTATGCTTTCGATTTACTTGTATATCTTTTTTACACGTGTGTGTAAATTCTAAGTTATTAATGAAAAAAAATATTTACGTGTCGGGTAATGTTACAATAGACGATTCAATAAATTTTTGGCCGAGGTCTTTATTTACTAGGGATGTTAGTAAAATTAATAGCTTCTCTTCTTTTAAGGATTTCACCAGCATCAGTTTCTCAATGTCGCTTAGCAAGGTATTCCAATCTTTCGTTGCTTTTATAATATTTTTTCGGTCTACGTTAATTTCCTGTATTCAAATAAATATAAAAAATATTCAGTAAAAATATAAATATAATCAAAGTCCCCTGCAATTTTTCATTTATAAATTTTATATTCAAAATATATTCAAATACTTCTTCAACGTTTCCGAGTGTTAATGTTATTTTTTTAAATGCATCGGCAAGTATTCCATTGAATACTGTAAAGTTTTTATCAAGATAATTTATTGATTTCCATGCCAAGTCAGTCAACTGCTCGGGCTTTTTATTCTGAGATAATTTAAAAAATTAATGATATTGAATATTCATTTTAAAAATTTATAATAATTATTTTACCACTTCAATTGATCCTGGGCCACGTAAAATAAAATTCCACTGTGTTTGAGCAATTGTTTTATCATTAATTCGCATTGCTACGTCAATCATAAGAGCTAGAATTATTTTGTGCCTTTCAAAAAGTCCTCGTGAAATATTTAAATAAATTGCTAAAGTTATTCTATCATGAAGAATAGACAGACTTTTATTGATGTCTTGATTTTTTTCACTTGTTTCAATTGCATGGTTAAATACCTAAATATTTAATGCTAATTAATAATTCCCTTTATACAAAAAAATGAAGTTTGAAAATTTTCTTTGCGAGAAATTTGATATAAATTTGAATTAAATATAAATTTGAAACAAATCGGCATTTTGGAAGATTAAAAACTAAAACTGATTACTTTTTGCAAACGTTTTCTTGAATTTTTTTAGTATCAGGAAAATTGAAAAAAAAAAATTCCAAAAGTAATAAATCGACGTTAATTTCTAGTCTTATATTTTTTTTAATTTGGAAATTTTTCATACAGAAAATTTTCAAAACTAGTTTTTTTTTTTTTTTATACATGCTGGTTAAAAAATTCAATTGAAATTTGATGAAATTTAATTAGAAATTTCTGATGCTATTTTAAATTTATTCCAATTAAAGTCAATCGGATTTTTTTTACCGGGGTATGAAGCAATTAATTAAGAAAGTATTTGGTTATTAATTTAATTACATGCTTGAAATATTTAAGCGAGTATTGATACATAGGATCTATTTCAGCGAGACTAGCAATGACAAAAAATAAAATAAATCCTTGCGTCGCTACTGAACGATACTTGTCACGTGCTATTATTATCTTAGCTTCTGTTTTTTCAGACTCAACAAGCCGACTTGTTATAATAGCTGATGTCTCTTTGCTATTATTCAAGCTCTCGACTAATTCTTCATTGTCCAAAATATTGCCTTGCGTGCCGGATAACATCGACAGAATTTTTTCTTCTATTTTTTCCAACTGTATACCGTCGTGACTTATCTTTTCAACTAATTCTTCGCGTTGCTTCTCTAAATCCGGCCTCTCTAGTTTTACAACTTCGCTGAATAAGATAAATTTAAATATCATATACTACTCACTTATATTATTTTATAAACTACATCAACTATTTATTTAAATTTCTTATAAAAATTCTAAAACACCCAAGTTATTAATTCTTACGCAAGTAATTGATCTTCAAGACCAGATGGTGTTACCGTAAAGTTAACAAGTGTTACTTTAATACAAACTTCTGGCAAATAATGCGGATTTGAAAGTTTTGTTGTTATATATAACTTAAAACCTTTTTCATACTCAATGTCAGTATTATTTATTCTTATTATCATTCGCCCTTCCTTAAAAAAAAAAAAAAAGTCATAAATTTAAATAAGAAAAATTGGCATTTCAAAATGTCGAAATTACTGTAATCTGAAATATTTTCATATATATTTCAACAAATATAAATTTAACCAGTAACTCATCAATCTATAAATTAGTTTTGATTTTATTCCGTAATTTAAATTTAAAATTGATCCCATTATTTAGTTCCGGTTTATGTTTCACCTAAACTTAAATAATTAGAAGCTTCCGGTTTTGTAAAAAAATAATTTTTAAATCTTATCTTGATAGTAAATTTCATTAAATATTTTAATATTTTTTTTATAAATATTTTCGGTGTATTTTATCTGTTATTTTATTTTTTATCAGAATAAGAAAAAAAATATATGACCCAAAGTTTCTCATAAAACTTTTCTTTTCGATTTAAAAAAAAAAATGTATATAAAGTTATTCGCTCCAATAAAAGTATATCGAAAGATTAGAAAATAGAGATTTAGACACGTGGTAGTAAAATCTTTCTTTTTTGTTGTAAAATAAAATCTGATGTATATTATATGTGAAGATTTTTATATTGAAAAAAAATTCTATACAAATACGTGAAAAGAAGTATTTTTCCATTACTTTAAAAGTAAGCAATTTTTGCTTAACTTTGAAAGACAAAAGTAAAAAATAAAAAAAAAAAAAAAGATACCTGCATAAATATTTGCTGAAGTAAAATGGGTTCTAAACTAGGATCAAGAGTTTCTTGTACATTATAAATCATAACCGGTAATCCAAGTCTGATACAATTCTCAATAATTCTCATCAAATTCGGATTATTCATTTCACTTATCTTTATATCATTCTCCAATTCCATATTCCGTATCCAGCGATAGCCCTTGAGAACAAAACCACACAACATATATAATAAATGTCACGTCACAGTATCAATATTTAATTTAAATTCACCTGTTCTTGTGGATCAATCAGTAGAGGCCATCGACGTGTTTGAGTTACCAGCAAAGCATTTTCAGTGCTCACATTGTCTTTCGGTAGTCCAAAAATATTCCACGTGCATATTTTATACGGACTAATTAAACTTGCAACAAGATTAAAATTACTCGTAATATCAATTCCCTCATTTTCTATAGCTTTCAACCAAACACGAAGCAATTCTTGTCTATAAAACTGAGTGAATGCGCCGAAATAAGCCAACGCACCAGCAATGACAAGACAATCGCCCATGAGATTGTTTATTTTAGCATCAAATCCACGTGTCATGTCTTGCCATAATTCTTGCCCATCAGATAAAGCCGCGATTAAGCGGCCGGATCTATTTAATCGCGATTCATTCAACGTTATCGTCGACTCTAAATGATCCAGGTGTTTAACTGCTTTGTTGTATTGTTTCTCTAGTCCTTCTATTTTCTTAACTACTGCACTTAATTGTTTTTGCTTCTGCGTAACTAGTTCTTTAATTGCCTGTAACTCTTCTTGCGCTTCTTTCAATCTAAATATTTTATTTAAAATTATCTCAAACTCAGTTTCATTTTTAAAATTAATTAGTTAATTTATTACTT
The DNA here is from genome assembly GCF_026212275.2 of Microplitis demolitor. NCBI lineage: Eukaryota > Metazoa > Arthropoda > Insecta > Hymenoptera > Braconidae > Microplitis > Microplitis demolitor. The sequence continues at coordinate 22,258,924 of NC_068545.1, read as the reverse complement.
GATACGTTTTGGTTCGACAACACGAAATACTTTGGCATAACCGTCAATCGCTCGTACCCAAATGCAAATTGACTTGCAGACCTTACTTTGTTTAGCGACAGTATTAGGAACAAACTCTGGATTATTTAAATAACTTTGTAATTTTTTCAATAATTTATCATCGATATCATCCTTTGGAAAATTTATTAAACGATCGAGAAAACGTACATCTGAGAGTATTAATTTCGCTGTCGGCCAATCGGTTCTTGAGGTAATTTAGAAAATTAATTTTTTATTTTTGCTTCAAGATAATTAATAGCTAAGGATGAATTATTAATTAATAATTACGACATACTTTTCACCAAGAAGCAAGCAAACTGCCTCCATAACGTAACGCACAAGATGAGGTGGCTTATTAAAAACTTTAATTTCGTTAATGTCACTTTTATTAAGAGACTGAAGAGCTTTTTGTGCTTCCTCCAATGCTGGTATCGCGGCTTCCAAGTCCTTGCGCGCCTCGATTTCTAAAATTGCCATTTCATCGGCTTTTTTCTAATTATGAAAAAAATATTCATTTATTTCTAAATAATCATAATTAAATTTTCTAATCTGTTTTTCATTAAAAATTTTCTTAAAACATTATTATACACTTTTACATTTATTTAGTTGTTAAATGAATAAAAAAGTTTTACGATACTTTGGCAACAGCCTCATCAGCAGCAACGACGTTTCGAACTTTATCACACTCAGTTTGTTGTTTTGTCACGACTTTCATGAGTTTCTCTACTTCTTCGCGGCTTGTTTTCAATTCTGGTGTCAGTAATATTATTTCGTTCTTCATTACAGCTACTATAGCTCTTGTTTCATTTAATTTCTACCCGTATAAATAAAAAAATCAATGAATTTTCACGTAAACAATTTAAAAAAAGTAAATAAATAATTTACATTTAATCCATTTTCAATTTTTATTTTTAATGACATTATTTCATCCCTCTTACGTTTCAATGTCATTGAATATAACGTCAATAATTCAAGATAACTACTCGGTGTTGTATAATATCGACGTCGCATTTCAATAAAATATCTCTCAGTCATTTTATCAGTTGTCTATTTTTAAAATTTCAAATTAAATTATTAAAAAAAAAAATAAATAATTATAAATAACTAGATAAATAAAATATTTAATACTTGATGCATTAATACACAAATAGAAGCTAAAGAAGAAGCTAGCTGCATATCTTGAGTAATGTTCGGCATGATTGAAATTTTAGCAACCGAGAGAAGGGCTTCGTCAGGCCACTTGGTAAACCAATCGATTGTGCAGCAATTGACCAGCGACGGGAACATGCGACATCGACGTCTTGGATATAATATTTAGAACACTATTCATCGATTTCCATACCACAATTTCTCTCTCTGTATATATATGTATACATAATTCATAGCCGAGACTTACCGAAATGCATCACCAGCTGGACTCATGCAAAGCACGACGTGAAGATGATTCCTCACTCGACTAACAAACAGATTGTATATTTCATCACGATTTTCTTCAGGTATTCCAGCTTCTTTAGCTGCTGGTCTCGTGGCAATTATTATTTTTTCTAGTTCCTCAGATTCAAATAAATTTGGTACTTCACCTAATAATTTTAAATTTAAATTACATTATTATAATTATTATTAATTAAAGTGAAGTTTGATAATCACCAGAGTTTAATGTGTTGTTAATATCTTCGATAAATTCTTCCGTAACAATCTGAGTATCTGTAAAAAGGAATGTCGCATCTTCAGCAAAAGCTCCGGGTTTAAAATAAAAATTACGTAGATCTGTATGCCAAGAATTTATATCATATCCACGACTTATTTCAATTTGCCAACATCTTTAATAAAAAGAAGTTATAAAATTTATTGAACAGAAGATTAAAAATTTATAATCTTAAATTACTATAATTTTAATGGTAATTATCAATTATATTTTTAAAAAGCAGAGACAGGATTTAAGTATTTTAATTGATTATGGATTTTGAGCATTCGAGACGAGATTTTTGAATTTCAAATTAGAGGAAATTTTTCGTCTCACGTACTTATGATATATTTGAATATCTCTTATGGAATAGCTTATTGATAATCATAATCGTTGACATAAATTGTCACGTGAAACATGTAATTAATTATATAATCAAACTTCATGTAATAAACTTACGGATATCCATTGAGATGAGATGCTAATTTAGTTAAACTCTGTTTACCCATGCCACCTACACCTACAAGTAATCCATGACCTCGTTCTGATCTTAAGATTCTTGCTACTCTGAACAAATGCTCGATGGCGTGTAAAAAAAATATAAGCTTCAAGTCTTTCTTCGTTGCGAGACAATAATCATCTAGATAATCCTAAGATATTTTAAAATCAATACCTTCTTTATATTAAGTACCTTTGCATTTAATTAATCAATGGACTTTTTTAAAATAAATAGTTCCAGTATAATATTTAATATGAAATAAACCTGAAGGACAGATTTTATTTTTTCAACATCAGTAACTTCCTCGTAAATTCTCAAAGCTCTGGGAGTACCGAATTTCATAAAGTCCCCAAAGAAAAGTGCCGGCGGTGAATCAATAATATCGTCGGACAGAGGAATAACTTGTTCGGCAAAGAAACTCGAGCATGTTTGAGTGAGCAATCTACAAAAGTAACTTTTGTCGATATTATCAACCAGACGATCGTGAAAAATCCGTAGGCATTCGTGATAAAAGAGTCTCGTCATTTGTCTGGCGTCGCGAGTGGACATGGGGTCTGACTGCATGATTCCTTGTACACATTTCGACAAATCCCGAAGATTAAAAATATAATGGCTTCTTCCGGGAGTCGGCAGTAAATCTGTGGCAATACGATCGTATATTTCAACTGTTGCATTAACTATTTTATCGCCGATATCCACAACAGATTGGGGAAACGATTTGTGGTTCAAAAATCCTCTCACAATTGCTCTAAACAATTTAAAACAATTATTAGTTTTTTTTTTTTAATTCCTCAATATGAAAATTTAAAATTTTCAAAAAAAGAGAAGTTAATAATTTCGGTCCGATTTTTGAAATTCGAGTTGTCATCAGATTTTAACATTTTCAGATCCTAGGAAGCTTTCTAATAATGGTTTCAAAAAAAGTGGGAAGTTTTGAAGTTAGCCCACAGGGTCAACCGTTTTTCAGATTTTCATTTTTAGTAGTTTATGAAAATTTAAGGATGTTCTTTTTTTTACCGGAAAATTGTTTGCAAAGAAGCCTCAGCAGGTATGGGGATCATAAGCATGGCAAAGTGACGGATAAACCGCTTGCTAAGAGGATTTCTCCCGCCTCCAGGAGGCGCACAAGCTGCCGTCAATACTACGTCTTCGATCGACTTCCAAATAAGTTTTTTTCGATCGTAGAAGCCTCTGAAGTCTAAGACTTGTCGGAGAAGTTCAATAGGCGGTTGTGATCCATAAGTATCCAGCCGTGGCATGTTAACATCGTCTACAAATACGCACACACGTTTTCCAACCGGTGCGCCGAGTAAAAAACGCTTCTTTTTTTCCAATTTAAGCTCGAAAATGTCTTGCGTTTGCTTACTTGTTGTCTGACCAGATAAATTTAGTGTTACTGGTGACCATAATTCAGATTCCCGCAGATTATTTAGTACACCTTTCATTATTACTGATTTTCCGACACCTAAAAATAAAGTTTCATTTTTTTTTTTTTTTACTATTGATTATTTTCATTTAATTATCGCTGTTTATTCCTAACCAGTAGCGCCGGTAATGAACACAGATTTATTAGCATTTATAATTTTTTTAATTATGAATCCAAATCGCACGGTGTCGATAGTTGGCACAAGAATATCAAAAAACGGTGTGTCAGGATTATAATCGAATGCGGGCATTATTTTTAACCATAAATCCATCCGCTGTTTATGTGTATTCATAAAAAGATTCCAGAGATCTCCGGCCACAGGGAGTCTGTAAAAAAATTTAATATTACACTTTTTTTTTTCTTGGTAATTTATTTGAAGAAGAAAATTTAGTGCTTAGTTTTATTTATACATGAATACCTTGCGCTTGAATTTTGTTCCAGTTGGTGGGTCACAAAAAGCTCGAAAGCTTCGCGTGAAGAATCAATAACATTCCCTCCGATACCCCAGATATATGAGAATGCGAAAGACTGAGTGACAAATGTCGTTAGTCGTGATTTATCAACAATTTTATTCACGCTGTCTGGTTCGAGGAGAATACTTTCCAATAGAGTGCATACCGTATTCACTTTACTTATATCGACCTGAATTAATTAAACAAAAAAAGTTAAAAAAAAAAAAAAAAAAAAAAAAATAAAAGTAATCATAATTAAAACTCAAACACTAAAGAATTCTACTGACTTGAGCAATAGCACAGTCGCAATTTTTTTTAAAAAAAGTCAACCCATCATCAACATATTGATCAAACAGTTTGTAAATAACATCCACTATCACACTAGCAAGTGATTCCTTAAACATACTCTTCAGTTTAATTAACCAAGTCTTGACATAAGGCATCCAACCGAGCTCCAAAGGATCAACGTACACCATTCCACAGCGACTGACTGTAGCCGGGGATGCTTGACACAAATCCATCACTTCAAAGATCATACGTACGAAAGGTGTAAATTTAATACGCTCAGAATTAGCGAGACAGAGCATTTTGTTGTCGTCGAGAACAGTATTCATGTTTTCAATCCATAAAGCGTCTACGGGGCCATCGCAGACAATCCACTGATGATCGTCTGTTTCCGATGAACACGCTTTGCGAATTATTGCACCGAGGAGACCGTCATGCCATTCGTTTGAGTAAATATCCACTTCGCCGTATAATTCACTCATAGTTATTGCTTTGGGATTAATTGTGTACATATTAACTCGTTTATTTAATGGTCCTGGTATTTGTTTATCAGCAAGACTTGTATATGTGGCTCTCAGTGTCTTGAATAAAAATTATTTTTATTGTTTATTAATGTAACATATATAATTATTAATTATATATATACTTTACTTTAAGAATTGTTGTTTTTCCAGCACCGGTTGGTCCAACTAACATTACCCCGTGTCTTACACGTATCGTCTCATGTAGTTGAATTGTTTTGATGACTGAAGATGTTTCTGGTTGTAAATCACCGGCATTCATTATCTAAATTTTGAAAGTTATAGTAGAGAAGAGTTTTGTTATCATAAACAATGATTTCGTTGTCGTAAGAGAATAAATTTTGTTGATACGATAATGGATCGATTAGTTGTGTTAAATAGTAGACATCAAAATTTTTTATCACAACCATGAGGAACTTTTCAATGAGTTGCAAATGCATTGATTATCGGAACAAATAATATCGGTTATAATAGTATATGTAAAATTATTGACAGAACAAATTAAATTCGTAAGCTAAGAGGCACAATAACTTGTCTGTAAAATCATACTATTAGTTACGGTAACCTATTTAAAATAGTGGGTCATATAAATTATTATCCGAAGGTCTGCATCAAATTTAGTTCATAGGGAACTGAATTGATGAAAGTATGGCAAGGAAAGCGCTATAGTAAAGTCACTTTGAAGTTTCAGGATGTTGTTAAAAGGTTTCGGTACAAGCTAAAGATTACAGAATTAAATTAATAGGTTTCACTTTATGTTGTATCTAGACGTCAAATTTCATACAGGAAAAGTTGATTAGTTTTTTTGTTCTGTCTAAAGACGGTGTGTGGTTTCTACAAAATGAATTTCATAACAACATTTTGTTATTTGAATAAATATTTCTTTGTCACAAAGCTGTTGTCGAAAAAAATAAAAAAAAAAATGTATGATATACATTTGGATGTGGATATAAAAATGTGTAAATATTTTTAATTACATCAACAATAGTATCCCGAAATATTCCGTAGTGGTCCTGCGGTATCTCAGTACTTGGAAAAAGATCTGCGAGTATTGCAAGAAATAATTGTGCGTCATCAGCCAAAAATTTTGGTAAATTACTATCGCGTAAAGCTTTTATTAAAACTAGTTCTTCACTTTTATCTGGGTTTTCTCGTTTGAGACTTCCGGCCATTACTAGAACAGATTTAACTGCTCTGAAAGTACCAATGAAATAAAAAAATAAGTATTGAAAAGTAATAAAAAAAAAAAAAAAAAAAAAAAAAACACTTACCTCATTCCAAAGTCATAATGATCTTGTTGTGACAATTGTTCACTGCATAGTGTGTACATGAGGGTCATTTTTTTGGACAGTTGTTTAGAAGACTCAAATCCTTCTGAATACAAAATTACTTCGGCAATAAGTTCTGCAATATTATTTATTTTAAAGCCATTATAATAATCAGAATTTTTTTTTTATTTTATTTATTACTGTAATCAGGAACCATCATTGCAATCGGGCGGAATAATGATTTAAGATTATCTGGCAGTTCAGTACGTCCTGCATACCCAGGATTCATGGTAATAAAAGTGGCGCATGACATAACTAATTTAATATTACGGCCTTCGAATAAAAATCTAGTCATCCAATTCAAGTAAATTAAATTTATTCATTAATTTCTCATGTAATTAATCTGATAAAATTTTATTTACTCATTAGCGCGAGCAACTTTTGCATTTCTTATTGTAATTAATTGTTGCGCAATCACTGACAAGACTTCAATGTCAATGCGATTGAATTCATCGAAGCAACACCAGGCCCCAGAAGTTGCAAGACCGGAAAAAAATCTTCCCATCATCTAAATGTAAAAAAAAATTATTGCGTGCATATAATTATAATTTAAGTAGCTTACCCTGTAGTCCAGGCCCTCGGAACAATTGAAAACGACACACTGAATTGCTAAAGCTTTTGCCAAGTCTTTAGTCGTTTCAGTTTTACCAGTTCCTGCAGGTCCAGCTGGAGCTCCACCTAATTAAAAATTTATTATACACTTTTCACTGAATAAATGAATAGGCTTGTTACTATATTTTTTTGTTCAATAATAATGAATGTAAATAATTCAGGTTGCCTAGATTTAGTTGGAGTGCACCCATGAGACATAAATAACATTTGTCTGTCAAAGGAGTGATGACGAGTCTTTTCTGTGCACCCAGGTACTCATAACCGTATAAATATTCAGCGCTGCTCATCCGCGTAACGCAATTATCCAATTCTTGATCCCAGTAATACCGTAAATTTTTATTCCATTCAAAGTTAGAGCTGTTTTCATTTAATCAAATTAATTTAAAATATTAATTGAGCTAATAAATTTTATACTTGAGACTTTAACGTCCCGCAAACGTTCCAGTCTATCGGAGTTCGGTTATTTCGACAATGAACTTCTGACTCTTAAGATCCTACTTCACTCCAACTACTAACAATAGCAACTTTGTGATTAGTTTATTTTTACTGAGTAGTAAACTGGTGAGAGAAAAATTTTCTACTTTCGTAGTATGAAGCAATCAAATTGCTTTTCGTAGTAAGAAAATTGAAAGTTAGAAAGTTTGCGAAACGGTTAAAATAACCCGCACGAAAAAATATATATATCCCGGCAAAATAGTATATATCCAGCTCATATCTTTAGTATTGTCGTATGTATGCTTTTTTGTCGGCATATATTCTCGGATATATCTTTTCCGTGTGGGAAATTTATAATTAAAATTAAAATAAAATATTTAACCTGGAGGTTACATTATTTTCTATTAATGAAGTTACAATATCTCTCGCATGGACATCAATTGTAATGAGATTGATTATAATATCTCTTATCAACGTTGGCAGTTCACTTCTTACCATACTCGCTAATTCATTCAAATCCTGAGGTGAGAAAAACATCAAATTAGTTATGATCACTTTTGTTTTCGAGGGGATTAAATAATAATTATCTGAAAATAAGTACTGAATGACATTTCTGTTCAAAAGATTTAATGGATTTGTTAATGTCTTCGACAACTTCGAGAATAAGGTGAACATTGCGGGTCCAGTTAATTTGGGAAACAGTTAACACTATCTGGGACGGGTGGGAATAAATAAAATCACGTCGTTTACGTTTCTCTAAATCGGCAATGGCAAATTTCATTTTTCTACGTAATGACGTAAACATCGACTCCTCGACTTTTCCGAGCCAATCTTCGACGCTTCCCCGTGCTTTTAGACCTTTTCCGAGACTCACTTTCTCCCCCTCAGGTGAAATCATGGCTAATATATCGGTGGTTAAAATAGGACAAGTTTTTTTAGCTTTAGAATTTTTTTCCGGCGCCGCAGAGGCGAATTCCAGGCGATAAATTGCGTCGAAACATTTCTGGAGATGTCTTTGAACCGCGTGAGGATTCCGTGTCTAAAGTTATTTAAGTAATAAAATAAATACTATCAAAACAAATTGATTTTATACTGAAATGAAATTCAGTTGCAGACATGAATTTTATGAGCAATAATTTAAATTTAAATTCCCTTTAAAGTTTTCACCTGTTTCACATCCTTCTGACATCTGTTGATCATGAAGATAAAAAAATTTACGTCCGCAACAGATTCATTTCACTTTTATTTGTATATATTAAACGTTTATTTACTTGAGCAAGAATTTCCAGAAGTTCATCATTCGATAAAAAGAAAAAACGAGGAAAAGCGATACGCTTTGTATCAAGATACGCCTCGAGACATTTAGTAATTTCATCTAAACTTCTATTGTTATCTTCAAGTTGTTCAAAAAGTCCCGGTTGAGTAGCAAACACCATCGCTAAAGGCATCTACAAATTTATTTTTTTATCTTATTTAATAATTCATTTTCATACTTCTTGTACTGATAGATCATAAAATATACAATACTTTAGCAACTCTTCTCATTATGTCTTTCCAGGATTTGTCGACCTGAATAAATAGTTTAGCTTCTACCGGAAGTTGCCGTTGAATATCCGGAGCCGAGAATATTGCCTCAAGATATAGCCACTGTTGCTGACAATATTGCCAAGATTCCTGATACAAAATTAAATCCATTAAAGTACAGTATTTTTAATGCGAAAAAATAAAAAAATTAATGTTTTATCAAATAGAACAATACCAGAGTCATTGAAAAAAGTTCAAGTTGTTTAATCCACTCATCAAGTCGCGCCTTAATAGGAGCAACGTGACGAGAAGCTGCAATAGTTTGAACAGCGATATTACTTTCGTCTAGTGCAGCTTGAACTTCCTCAAGACTTCCCAATACAAATACGTCGCTTGATTCTTTGTGTCCGAGAACAATGAACTCCAAGTGCTTCCATGTGTCCTGAATTTTTTCCAACATATTTTCCAGTGTCGCCTCGGCGCTCGCAGCACCAGCAATTTCCATCAATTCCTTCTCGTGATCAAAAACACCCAACTCCTCGATTAACTTCAACGTCAATGTTTCATCCTGTTGCAATTTACGATTCATCAGAGACTCTATCTTCAACCAATGACGTTTTTTTAAATTATGATTCTTCAGATAGCTGATGGTCGGCAATTTTTCGCAAAATAATTTGACTTGACTCTTAATCCGCGGCAGAATATCATTTTCCTCTAGACCTTTTTCTAACTGAGTAACATTTTTCGTGTAACGCATTATCATATTATTCATTTCGTCGACATCGAGAGTGTTGAAATCTGAGCAGTACCAATTTTCCAGAGCTTCTGACCACGTGATATTAGTCTGCCATAGTAGCGTTCGTAAGCGTAATCGATTTGTCACCTGATCCAAAATATCAAGTCGCGTTATCTCGAGTTTGAACTGCCGTTGGTACATTTTATATTTTTCAGCCATTTCCGCACAATCTTCCAATCTTTTTGTCAACTTTTCCAAGGTTTTCAGACAAATATTTGCGTCACTTTTAGCTCTCAGCAACCAGGATTTCTGCTCAATAAAAACAAACCAAATAAAATCTTACATCAATTTCCGTTTACTTATTCTTACCGTTGCTTCGTCATTTATATTTGAAATATCATTTATTAATCCTTGGATATCATTCTCCACTTTTTCATTAAACTGTCTGACCAATTTTTCACGTTCCTCTAGACGATTATCGATTGATAATCGCAAACTCGTTAATTGCATACTCAGCCCCTAATTCAAAGCAATTATTTTCAGTCTTTTATTTCTATCGATTTATTTTTAGAGACTTTTTTATTTAAAATATTCAAACCGTGTACTGTAGTGTGTCTTCAATAGAAACAGGAATATCAAAGTCTTCAATAATGTCATACAAATCTTTTATATAATTCATTTCCGTTTCCATGTCATCAACTTTTTGCTGTGCGTGATCGACAAAACTAATGTACTCAACAAAGTCTTCAGTTGTTGAAGGTTCGTTATCTAAAAAACTTAAGGCTTCGAAAGCTTCACTTCCAAGAATTTTCACTTTACTCTTCCCTATTCTATTTAACAAACAATTTAATTAATTAATTAATTTCTGCGGTAAAGCAATTATTGATTATCTGATTTACTCGGGAATTATTTTTTCCAGGAGCTTCATTTTTTCAACGGGAGCTAGCAGAGCTTTCTCTTTGAAACGTTTCAGTTGTAAAAAAAAAATTCTCACTGGCTGTAAGTCGGTGATGTTTAAAATAACGTGTTCCTCATTTTTGTAACGCTCGCACCACTGACGGAAAACGTCACAATTGGTGTTGCTGAGGATGATATTTTCATTGAAATTTTTGTCTTCGATATAAAACGCTTCGACGTCAGAAAATCTTTCACAGAAACGACGCACTGCTATAATGTTTAGCTCCAGAAGATCTTCTAGCTCACGAACAAGGGTTTTGATGGTTGTGTCATTGGATATTATGTCAGAAATTGATGGTGGTTCACCTCTCAAATAATCTTTTTGTCTTTTAAAATTAATTATTGGCCTGAAATTTAAATTAGAAATTCAAAAAATTAATTCTATTTATTTTCCAATAAAAAAATAACTTTTTTTTTGACGAACAAATTTTGGAAATAAATAATTATTAATTTTTTCACTCTTGTCATTTAATTATTTTAAAAATAAGTAAATTATTATAATAATTAAAAAATTTAATTTTATAAATTTAACAATAAATCACGTCTTAAAAATTAAATCTGGCAATTTAATCCGTTAATTATCTAGAAAATGAACTAATTTAATTTAATTGCGTATCACAAATCACCGTCTCATGTTTTAAAATAATTTACTTTGTGAAAGATTCAAATCGTGAGTCTGTCAGTAGAGGTTTCATATTAGCAAGACTCTCTCTCCACATTGATTGTATCCTTTCAATTACAAACCAAAACACATCATCTGACGGGTCCATTTTAATTTCGCCCTCTTCAGTCAACACAATATCAACAACCCAATACGGGTTCTATCAATAATATCCATTAAAATTTGATCAATATTTAGCATTAAATAACTTTTTTTTTAAACAAAAACAAATATTATAAAACTCATACCTTGAAAGGTGATTTAAAATGATTGACACTTTCCCTGTTGACATTAATTTGGATGTTTGAAAATTGAATTTCATGAGGAAGTATGTTTGTGTATATTCTCAGCACTTTTAATAAATCGATATAAGTATTTTCCAACACGTTACGAAGTAAACTTGTTACCGTATAGTCAATCAAGTGAATGAAACTGAAGTTTAAAAATTAAAATTAATATTTATGAATTATTTATTATTGATTACAAGTTAATTAGCAACCGTGAAAGGCGTTGACAGTGTTCTCGTTTATTAGTTTGTTCAATAAAACTCATTTTTAAATAATTTTCATTGTTGATGTAAATTTTCGAGGCTTCTGTTCCTAGTTTGCCATAAGCTGTTTGAGCAATTGTAATATTAGAATCTAAAATTGTATATCCAACCTCATTAAGCGATCGATTACAAGCGTCATAAGTTATATCTACTATAAGATTTCTAAATTTATTTAATTCAGTCATGCTGTTTTCTAGTTGTTTGAGCTTAAAGTAAATAGTTACGCATTAATAAAATTAGTTTGTAATTAATTACACTGTAAAAAATTGGGAGTGATTTCGGATTTCATTTAAATCCGAATTCGTTCCGTCACTCGGAGTTCCGGAGTTTAAAAAAAATCACTTTGCATATGGAGTAAATACGAAGTTTTCATTTTTAGCTGAGTGATTTCGGAGAGATCTGGATTTTAATTTTAATCTGCATTTACTCCAATTCGAAGTTTTATTATTGAAATAAAAAATTTTTAGGAGTGAATTCCACTTTGAAAGGGATTTTCAGTAACTCCCCTTCGGATTGAATTTTCTTCGAGGGATTGAATAAATAAGCAGTCATCCGCTCTGGATTCACTCCGGATTTTCTCCGCTAATTTTTTAAAGTGTAGTTATTAAAAAAAAAAAATTACTTGTAGTTCAACGAAATAGTAGAGTGTTATTTTCTCAATGACACTTGTATCCATAAATGAGTAATCCAAAAAATGATCATACATTTTTCTGATATCAAATAGAGCATTAGCAAGAATTCTATTGCAAATAAATAAATTATTGGTGATAAAATTTCTAGCATTATTAAATTTTTTAAGTCTTATTATTTTGTGCCAGATATAAAAACTTTTCCATAAACGAAATAAACGAAACGTCTTTAGCTGTAATGAGGAAAAAAAAATATAAAAGTTGAGAGCTTTTATTACTCAGGATTTTAAGAGCTTTTAGAGAGGACGAATGAGGACTCTCACTTCCATGAGTTCCAAATAAAAGTTGTACTCTCTTGCCCACCGATGGAGTGATGTGAAAGTCATTTCTTCACAACTATATTGAGTGACACCACTTGCACTAATAGTCATGTACGGACAGTCAATTTGTTTGTATGGAACAATTCTAAAAGGACAAGGTTTTCAAAGTTTATTTTTATGTCATATAGACGGTGATTTTTTGACAAAAATTACTTTAATGCGTAAGGAGTGAAGTATTTAGACGAGGGATCTACTGCATAAACCATGTAGCGAAATGAAGCTTTTGGATTTGCGGTAAATTCTTCAATTAGTTTTAGCTGGTCTACTATATCCGGCTTTGTTCCTCCTGGCTCTTGAACTGGAAACAAGTTCTCATTAAAATTTATTTTCTTTACTTAACTTCATTTATTCAAATTATTACTTTTGTGTCTTTTCCCTTTGCGAGATAAACATTTTGATTCCGGTTCTTTAGTAAACATCTTTGAATTAAAACAAACTCAAAGGTTATGACTTACGACTAACGAGCAAAACGAATTTCAAATGTTTATTCTCTTTGCAAATAATAATTGAGATTTAAAAACTTTAATAAGATCAGTTTTAAAAATTCTTCAGAGTAAAAAAATATTTTATTACTTTTTAGAATAAATTTAAAAATAAAACCAACTAAAATTCAATTCCAACTATTGGAGTGAAGTTTGTGCATAAAAGCTTTTTTACAATTTATTGGACTGTAAAATTGTTTACATGCCATCAATTACAAATTTAATTAAAATTAAAAATAAAACATTGTTAACTCTGCAGTAAAAGACTAAATAATTTAATTTCTTCATTGTTATGGTTCTCAATACAAACATCAAATAATTCTGACATTTCCGCATGTAATTAAAATTTTTTTTAAAATATGACAATAAAAAAAACTATTTCGTAACTTGAATGCAATTTGTACAATAATATTTTTTGCAAAATACTAGATTTAAATAAAATCTCTTTGCAAAAAAATTTACGCGTAGTCTGACCATGAATAACTTTATCTACTAATAAAATAAAACGACTCTCAATTAATTAATATTTGAATTCCATTAAAATAAATATCGAATGAGCATTGTATTGATATAATAAAAATTTTCATTAAAAAAACAAATAAATAAATAAATATACAAATAGTTGCCCGTGCAAATATCAACATCCAGTCCCTGTACTTTTTCGCAAATAATTTACAGTGTTCAAGGACCATAAAAAAGGGATGAGATAAAAAGCGGTAATAAAATAATAAATAAATAAATAAAATGTAATAAAAATAAATTTGTCGGTGGCGGCAATTCAACAAGTTGCATCGTCCAGTGTCGTCTGACGCATGTGACGTTATATCTATAAATGATTGACGTCGGGTTTGAGCTGTTGGTTGATAAGAGCGCGGTCGGGGGGGTTACAAACGCAGGCGCATACCCGCGATACCGGGATTGGTCTCGGGCGGGGGTTTCTCTTGGAAATGGTCGATATTTTAGCTGTAGCGTTCGCTACAGTGGTGCGACGACGCTTTAGTGAGACCAGTTGGCTTACCATTTAACCAACTTTATATAAATTATTTAGATTACTATTAAAACGTTATTTTTTTAAACTATTTATTGCACTAATATTGAACGAGTATTTTTTAAAATAAATTCCGTAAATCGTGTGTTGTATTTTCTAATAAACAAGTGTGTGGTTACCAAGAACACCTTCTACGAGTATCTGTGACAGGTGCGAGTTCTATTGGATTCACTTCTCTCTCGCTCCCTTACTCTTGTCTATATATCAGTATATATACATATATATTGTAGCCTGAGATACGTCGCCTATAACCGCCGACGAGTGCGCTCACTATCATCTACGTCATCCTCATGGTGGTCGTTAAAAAATTACCCATTTTTTTTAGAAAAATTTAATTTTTTACTTGGAAAATTAATTAATTAACTCGGTTTTACTATCGCCACTTTATTTATTTGAGTACCAGGAGATTGATTTTAGTGAGTAAATTGTACCGAGATGGAAGAGAGGCCCTGCCTTTTCCTTTATCGATTTTCCATTCGCCCAACTGGCACAATACAACATCAGTCCTCAAGGTTTTCTCCCTTTTTTTTCATTACTAGGTCGTTACTGTGACCGAATTATTATTTATTTTAATTATATTTATATTATTCTTACTGTTATTGTTTATTATTACTATTGCCATGTGTATTGTTCATTTAACTTCTTTGATTTTTATTACCATTTTCCACTAGTTTTTATCGCAAATGTTAAACACGCCGCGATAACTTACCGCTTCCGTTCGAGTTTATTATTTTTAGTTTACTTTCTATTCATAGTTGTTTTTTTTTTTTTACCGACTGATAGATTTCTGTTCTAGTCACATTTAATTAGGTCAATAGTTGATAAACATTCAAATTTTTTTTTCTTATTTCAGTAATTAAATATGTACTCCGATAATATAATTTTCTGGAGATATCCTATTGGTTTAATTATTTAAGGCCAACTACTCGAGTAATTATCAGTTAATTAAAAATTGTTAAAAATACAAAGTATATTTTTAAACTGATAATTATTGCAGTTAAAAAATATGTGACCAGAAAAGAAGTTGCTACATAAAATATAATATGTTCCATAGTCAGTGCATTGATTTAAGTTCTGAAATAAAAATAAAAGAGGTTGATATAGGAGCGATATAAAACGGAGCGAAATATAGGCTCTGAGGTCGAGTTAGATATGAACATGGTATAAATCGGGCAGTGTGTCACGCAGAGAGGAAAACTATTGTCCTTTTCAAGTCGTAAGGTGTAAAGGAACCAACGGAGCATGAAGCTTCAAATGAAAGACAAAAAAAAAAAATTTTGTATTTTTCTGAGTCAACCCTCCATATGACCTCGGACTTTCTCTGCCTCCACTTGTCTCGTGTCATTTAAATTCACCCCTCGCTGTTTCCGAAAGGTCTTTTGATGTTTTCGACGGCACTTAAGTCCCTTGGTCTACTCCATTATAAATTTATTATGTAAATAAATAAATAAATATATGGTTAAAAGTTGTAAGTAGAAAATATTATAAATTGACCAAGTTTATTGTACAACATGTGGTCCAGTACACCTGGACACACATTCACAGTCGTCTAGTCACGTGACCGAACTAATTGTATTTGATAAACTGCCGAGTACGAGGTCTGATAACAAACGCCAACAAAAACACAACCAAGAATAAGTATTTACAAGTCGACAATACATACAATAGAAACGTCGACGTGGAATTAAATGTCTGATAACTTTTTTTTACTCAAAACCGGCCATTTAGTTGTTTACTTTTTTTTACGATGCTCGATCTGGCGAAATAATTTATAATAATAATTTAGTCGTGAAAAAAAATAATTGAATTTATTTAAACAAAATTGCCGAGTAGTTTTTGTTGAATCGTTAATTCAAAATGTGGTTCACCGGAAACAGAAGTAAAAGTGTTAAAAAAAATGAAACTTTAAGAAACTCCGTTTTTGAGCTGCGCTCGCGAATGGCGCGAATGATTTCCATCGTTGAAATTACATCGCCGGATTATAATCCGGTACCGGAATCCCCTCTTACTTCATTGAATTACTTTAATACCTTTTTTATTCAAATTAGTCTTATTAACTTACAAACATTATTAGTTTTATTTTATAAGATTAAAATTTTTAATTAAATAAAAAGATAATTATGAATTCATTATTCATGACAGCTGTCATTAGTGAATATTAATTATAAATAATTAGTTTAAATTTAATTATTCTTTGTGAAATGTCAATATTTGAGTCTTTTTTTTTTAATTGTGTGGTCTGTATAAATAGATGAAATAAATTTAATAATGGGAAATTTGAATAAATATAAATATTGATTAATTAAGATATAAATTTTAATTAATTAAATATTTAAGTAATAAAATTGGCCAAATATAAATGAATGAGAGATGTGAATTAAAAGTTGTTTATTTGGATCAATTTAATAATTTATAATTAATAGATTTTTATTAATTGCAGATGGCAGGTCAGGATCCAAAGTGGCAGAAAGATGCCGCGGATCAAAATTTTGATTACATGTTCAAATTGCTAATTATTGGTAATTCTTCAGTGGGAAAAACGTCATTTTTATTCAGATACGCTGATGATTCTTTTACGTCTGCGTTCGTCTCGACTGTCGGAATTGACTTTAAAGTCAAAACTGTGTTCAGACATGACAAAAGGGTCAAGTTACAAATCTGGGTCAGTAGACATATTTTTATGTTTTATTTGGTTAAAAGTTTAATAGTTTATATATATTTTTTTTTGCTCGGTTTATTTACTTCAAAGTCCAATAAAATTATTTAAATACTTTTAATGGCTTGTATTGAATCGGAAATCGATAGAAGTGTGTATGTGTGTGTTCTATGTGAAGGTCGTTTGATTAACATCTAGATTTAATTTAAACACCACAGGACACTGCTGGACAGGAGAGATATAGAACCATTACGACGGCCTATTACAGAGGAGCGATGGGATTTATTCTCATGTACGACATAACTAACGAAGAGTCATTTAATTCAGTGCAAGACTGGATCACGCAGATTAAAACTTACTCGTGGGATAATGCTCAGGTTATTTTAGTCGGTAATAAGTGTGACATGGAGGATGAAAGGGTGGTCAGTTTCGAGAGAGGTAAGCAGTTGGCTGAACAATTGGGGGTACAGTTTTTCGAAACTTCCGCAAAAGAAAATATTAATGTTAAGGTAATTATTACTATTATTATTATAATTATTACTTATTTTTTTTACTTTGAACAGCAATACTGTCAAGTTATTGATGAATCGTAAAATTGTACGGTTTTATGATTTTTTAAATTGCCTCAAGTTTGCAAACGTCAGAATTTTAATTACAAAGTGACCTATTTATGTGACTAAAGAGATTTTTGTTCTCTTTAATGCATTCGAAAACTTCTAAGCTGGAGATAAAGTAAAAGGCTAAATTTAATAACACGTTTCATTTCGTTTATTACACGGAGAAATTATTCTTGTTGGAATTACTATGGTGTCATAGTAAAGCCGGACCATATTGGCCACCTGCGGAGATTGAAATAAACGCATGCAGAAATTAATTGTAAATTTTACTATGGCCATAGTAACTTTGTTTTTTAAAATTATCCAATTTCAATGAAAAATTATTTTTTATCAGGTAAGAGGCCCAATACCCGATCACTCATGTAATTGAATATCAATATTTACTAAATTTTACTAAATATATTTCTACAAATTCATGGAGTAATCGAGTACTAGTTCCCTGATCGGGTACTGGGTCTCTTACCTGATAAAAAATAATTTTCTATTGAAATTTGGTAATTTTAAAAATAAAAATTATGATAAATTTAAAAAGTGTGAAAAATGTATTTTTTTGATCCTATGTACGATAAATAATTTATTTTCCGCTTATATTCAAAGTAAATATATAAGACGAATTCCCACTGATAAAAAAAATTTTATTTTATTTTCAAGCGAAATAGGATGCCTCCAAAAAATCAAAAAAGAAAATTCATAAATATATTTATGTGAAAATTTATGCAACACACATGTGACATTTACTTTTTTTTCTATAAAAATATATTAATAAATATGGTTTATATATGTCAACATAGATATTATCGTATTCATGTAAACATATATACAAAATTTATTCAAAATTTTTTTCTCGCATACGTAAGATATATTTATTCATCGCATACATATTTCCCTCCGGGAAATGCATGATGTTAATAAAAAATTGACTTTTCATGCTAAAAAAAAAAATTATAAAATTTTTTCTCAAAAATTATTAATCAAAAATTAAAACAATAATCTATCGAGCACTCCAATTTTTTCCACTTATGCTTGAATCAAAAAATCCATTCATCTTAGTAACGTATTGCTGTAATTAGTAATTTATTGTTTATAAATTATTAATTTATTGATGTGTTACATAATTACAAACATAAAAAGACATGATTAATAATAAATATTACAATTGTATGACGTTCTAGGCGGTGTTTGAACAACTGGTAGACATAATATGCGACAAAATGAGCGAGTCTCTCGACAATGATCCAGCATTGATGGCAGGCGGTGGCGGACAAGCGAAAGGACAGAAATTAACTGATCAACCGGCAAATCCTTCGAATCCCAACTGCAACTGCTAAAGACCTAACTAAAATAAATATTAAAATTCTATATAAATATATATATAAAAAAAATAATAATAATAAACCGATAAAATAAATGCAGAATAAATAAAATAATAAAAAAAATAATTTAAATTTGAATATGAAGATCACGGCGGTTGTGTTTAAAATGTTAGTTAGACTTTATTTTATTTGTTCAAGCCGTAAATTATTTAATCACTGGTTGTTTGGCACTCGTAATGTGGTGACTCGTTATTTAGTTAGAGAATTTATGAGATGATTAATTCAAATTACCTGAGACATTTTAAATCCGCACTGAGTTTATCCTTCAATGCGATTCCGCGGCTAACGTTCACTTACCTTGTTACTATTTATTACTAATTATTATTATAATTATTATATTAAAATAGTCGTGTACCATCACGAAGACTCCCAACGCCCAGATTATTGATTATATTTTCAGAGTAGAATATTCTTCTCGCCTTATTTTTTTTTCTTTTTTTTATAAGTTACCTATTTAGTTTGTCAATATCACGGCGTGATATATTACAAGCACAAGGCAATACGTGCGTCTGTATAATTTATTTTACGCCCGTGCTCGCTCGATCATTTTTTATCATAAAAATAACAATTGCGCTGGTACAAGTATTTTATTTATTAACAAACATCAACTGGACATTTTCACTGTTTACTTTAGATTAACAAAAAAATATTTTTTCTCTGTTGATCTGTCATTTTATTATCAAAAAAAAAAAAAAAAAAAAAATGTCAATTAAATATTAAGCAGAAATGAAAATTTTTTTTACTTGGACCGATGTAAAGTTATTTGTACCAGGCACCTTGCCCGCTGTATATATTTATTATTATTATAGTTAATATTTTATTAATTTAATTAATTAATTAGTTTAAATTATTATTATTATTATTATTATTATTATTATTATTATTGAACTCTATAAACGAATCGTATTGTACTCGTTAATAAATTACTGGGACCTATTCTAGAAGTAGAATAGGAAAACACAAAAATTATAAGAGTAAGGAAAACAAAAACTAGCCTGCGTCACTGAAATTAAATAAACTATTTATTTAATAAAAAATGAAAATTACTATAAAAAATAAAATAAAAAAGAAATGTTTAAATATAAAGATATACTATATGTGTATGTGAAAAAAATGTAGCGCAATATATCGAAATAATTGATATGACTATGCGGAAAATATTAAAAAAAAAAAAAAAACTCTCTTAGTACTTTATAGTATATATTTTTCAGCCTTTTTTATTTTAGTTCAGTGGCGTATTCAACGTCGTCATTACAGAAATTGCATACTCTGCGTTTATGAGCTGTATACGTCAAAGATACTTTTCACCAAAAAAAAAAAAAAAAAAAAAAAAAAAAAACTAGATAAAGTGAACACGAATAGCCGAGAGAAGAGAAGTGTAGACAAGAGGAGAGAAGAGAAGTGAATATTATTAATTGAGTGCTATGTTTAAAGAATGCATTATTATTATTATTATTATTACTATTATTATTAATAATGATGATAATAAAAAAAATGAATATTAATTTTTTGGTGGCGGACAATTGTATGTATGTATTGTATCGTATGTAATAATGCCTAATGTTAATTATGGTAAAATAGGTACATGCATAAATATGTTAAGAGCGATTTCGGTAGCTGGGGGGTGAAAAATAAGATTTATGAAAAGATATCAATTTTAAAATAATGAGAACCATGGAAATCAACTAACGTATAAATAAAATAAATGAAAAAAAAAAAAGAAAATGATTATTTTAAATGTAGATGATGTCAGTTGTGCGACTGTATTATTTTTCTGATGCGTGCGTGCATGCACAGACTGAAAAAAAAAATTATGAAGTTGATTGACAAAAATGAATAAATAAATTAATAATAAATAACAATAATTAAAAAAAGATTATTGGCGGTCTGTTGTTACTATAAACGTAGACATGTGTAAAAATGTAGCAGATGCATATATATATACGTATATATGTGGCTCGATTTGAAATGGAGTAAAGTTATAATTTACAAAAAAAGTTTCCTCGTTATTATTTAATTGTAATCCTTGCTTATTTTATGTCCTATTAGCATAAAAGTTGGGTACTTGTGAAAGTATTAAATTTAGAAAGAAATAGGAAGATAAATTATGTTATAAGTACTATAAAACTCTTATCATTTATGTTGACTGGAAAATATGGAAAATTTTTTATGGCTCTTATTTCTTCTTTGTACCTGCTGTAGATAATTGAACCTGAGGGCCATTAATTCCTTTTTTTTATGGAAAATTCATTTAATATTCTGTGCGCATATTCGGTTCTGTCAAAGGATTTAATGCAGTTTATTTTAAATTGAATACTCTTTTTAGGTAATTGTAATATAGGCTTCTAATATTTTAAAGTTATGAACGTTAATGGAGTACTTTGATTAAATGTTTGGATATTGAAGTCACTGGTTCGAAAAATAAATCACTCGGTAATTTATTTATCCAACCAATTCAAATATTTGCAAAGCGAAATTTATATGAATAGGTAATATATTTATGTATATGATATCTATAATGTATAAAAACAAGATTTTTAACACATCCATTGCAGGAACATAATGCGAAAGCTATTTTTATATTGTAGGTATCATTCTTTATAATATTGGGATAGTTCCCATAATTTAATCTGTAGAAAATTCTGTAGAATTCGGATTTTATTTAAATCTGCAATCACCCCGATTCGGAGTTTTAATATCAAAGTAAACGCCTTTTAGAAATCAATTTTACTCCGAGGGGATTAAATATATAAACAGTCATCCACTCCAGATTTACTCCACATTCACTCTGCTCATTTTTTACAGTATGTAGAAACTGACATTGAATAAAAAAGTAAAAAATTCATGTGAGTAAAGGAATTCTTTCGATGTTTATAGAGAGAGGAAAAGGGCTGGGCACAATAGAGACGCTAAGAATAAAATGAAATTCTTTGATCTGACATTTGTTATTTTAAATTTTTCACATATATTTGAAGGAAATAAATGGAATTTCCAATCGTGAGGAAATAAAAGTTATTTTTTTCATCTTCGGGCAAAATGGGACAGCAAAAAAAAAACTTACGGAAATTTTCAAACAACTTTTGAAAATTAATTATATAATTTCAAAAAAGCAATCCCATAGTCGTATGGAAATGATTTTCTTCGTGATCAAATAGGAATAATTTCTTCCCTATACTTGAAAATTACATGAAATAAATTTTTTTTTCAGAAAGAATAGTTTAAAATAAGTCAATACAATTCAGTTCGCATTACAATAAACTAATACGTCTTTCTTTTTTAAATAATAAATTTAAAATCAAGGACACGTATCTTGAAAACTCACTTCGATAGTTTCATCTTCGGGGACGAGTAATCGATTGGAAGTGTCAACTATAATCCTGTATATAATAATAATAATAAGGATGTGTACGGAACAATAAATAAATAAAATAAAACGAATGAAAAAGAATAAGATTTATTTCAGTTCCAGCAGATGTTTTCCGAAATCGTCACAATGACATATTGACACTGACACTGGCGTCCCAGGGTAACTGAAAACTGCCAAAGTAAGCGACAAATTTTATTGGTTTTATCTGTACCTCGAGGGCTATAAAAGTCTGCTACAGGAGAAGTTATGAATATTTGTAATAGAAAACAAAAAATATTTTATTTTCCAGCTGACTATCAAAAATTATTATTACCTGGAAATATTGTTATTTTCAACTCTTTTTTTTTCCTTTGTAGTTTTTTTTACATGTGAGGTCGGAGCCTATTTCAATATAAAATTTCAATAGTCTGTCAGTTCACTCAAGTGTCAATCGATTTGATGAGATACTTGTGTAAATGCATACACGTAAAACGAAATAGAACATGTGAAATCAAAGAGTATTGAAGCCTGGAGCTCATGAAAATTTAACAGTTGTCTTGTGCCAACGCCGCTGGTACTGTTACACTTATTCAGCGAAGGCGTTTCCCTGCACACAGCACATGGTATGAGTCCTCTGGCATCGATTGGAAACCCGAAGAAAAAAAATATTAAAAATCTAACTCCAGAAAAATTACATACCGAAACGAATGTACTCAACTGTTTGGCGCCGTACATGTTCTTAAAAACATTTCGGGTCGTTTCCCGTTGAACTTACAGCGATTGTTCATTCAATTCGTTGCCAAGACATTCAAACAAATCTTTCTGCTCCCCTGTCTTTGTACCGAAGATAAAAATATCAAAAATTATTGTTATAATAATAATAAAAACTAATCAATATCCACACAAGGTAATAAAATTATTTTTATTTCACATAATAAAATAGTGATGAAAATAGTATAATATTTACCTAGAATTTAAAGTTGAATGAAAGTTTATAAGACTTTTGCCGTGTCTGCATTGTCGCAATGCTCGGAAATACTGTTGGTGTGATCCAATTCGTTTTTAGAATAAATTTAAAAACTTTTGTTACCTTCTACAAACTTGTTACAAAAGTCTATATTACTATAATGATAATAGCAATGGTGAGTCTTTTCAAGAAACTCTTTAAGATCATTTCGAATGTCATTTCTTCACTTGTCTGTTATTAAATAAGACATTTATCCAATCCAACTGAAAAAACATTTAAACTTTCGCTCTTGTTGGTTTTTTTTTTTTTTATATATATTATTTTTTTATTTTCAGGGGGAAAAAGAAGTTTATTTAATTTACTTTTTTGTTCCGTCGCTTTTTCATTGTTGACTACAGGCACGTGGCCAAGTAGCGCTGCCGCGGACTTTTCGTACTCCGTAACCATTTATATCTATATATATATATATATAAATGTATAGGTATGTATACGTACGTAAAGAAAAATAAAACAAGTATAAAGATGAGCTGATATTATCTTTTTTGTAGTATGTAAACGAATTTGACATACAGCCATGAGGGTGAGCAAGCGATAAGTCTGTCTTATATGAATATACATTTATATTTATTTTTTGTTGGTACGTATGTAAGTATGGATGAATTAATGTGTGAATGTATGTCTATATATATATATATATAGTTGAAGAAACAACGAAATATACGTAAGTAAGAATAAGAAGAGATGAATTATATATAGTGTTAGCCCGCGAATAAAAGTAACGCGTGCGCAAAATTAGTTACTTAAAAACAACAAAATGCTAAAATTAAAATACGCGTGTGACAATTTGTCGTCATATAAATAATAGTATGAAATATTTATTTTCTTATTATATTACAATTGCAATAGTTAAATTTAATATTACGTACGTTTGGATGGCCAGTCATTTAGTATGTTGAATAAAATAGTTGTGAAATTTTTATAGTTATAGCTGTTGTTACGTGACATTGACATAAATTTTATAATTTTCATGATATTGTAAGTGACAAATAATACTGAAGTGTCAGTGTTAGTTTTAAATTGCGAAAAACAACCAAGTTAATGAATATAAAATTAGACTTATGGAGAATATCGAGGTGATTGATTATTTTTAGATTGGAATTTTAATTAAATTCCAATATTTTTTAATCTTAATTAATTAGAACAAAAAATCTTAAGCTGCTTTATGAAATCTCGGTTCTATTCTATTCTTTATGAGTTATTAATGATAAACTTTAATTTTATAAAAGTAATTGCGCGTAATGGGACTAAATGTACTGCTAAAAATAAATGCGAGGATTTAAATTAAACGAATTACCTTCATGAATAAAAAAGATAGCTTTTATAATTTTCATTATAATTCGTAGGTGCGTGTAATTATAAATTTATAAATAGCGCAGTAAAATCACCGGTTTTAATTTTTTTTTTTAAATTACAAATTCAAATTTACATAAATTTTTTCTTACAAAATTATTTTCCCCCTCGTTTTTAATTTATTTATAACTGATAATTTAAATTATAGTCCCTTTTAATTATACTGTAAAAAATTTTCTGTAATCCTGACTAATGGAATGAATTCAGATTTAAATAAAATCCGTAATCATTCTCGATTTTTTGCAGTGTATAATTTTAATATAAATAAAAAAAATCAATTTTCTAATTAGCTCAATTCACCTCGATCAGTTATTTTTGTAATTAAATTTTTTAGTTGCAGAAATAAATAATGATCAAAATTTTAGTCTAAATTGGCAACTAAAAAAATGTCACAGTGTACTAAAATAGTGAAAGCCAACGTAAAATCTGGCAATTAAAACTACACTGTCAAGAGCAGGGAACAAAAAAATAGTGATGACAAGAATACTCTTCATACCATTGTAGTAAAAGTCCTTAGATTATTAGTGCCAAGTCAGGAGCTGAAAGTGTGCTTTTTCAAGTGGTATTACACTACTAATATATATATTCAACTACAAACTACAAACTACAACTACATAGGACGACATAGGTTCACGGGGTAGCGGAAGTAAAGCACAGAACGTCAGTGGCGTTGGTGGCGTTGGCAGAAGAGGAAGAGGACAGATCGCGTGCCCGGTCAGACGTCAGTAGAAAGAGTCAGTTCCGCGCGGACCTCAGTACAGCGAGGACGTTATCTCTGCGCGATTCTAAATCTGCCTAACTTAACTAGCTAGTCAACACCCGACGTTTATATTTGTATACACATTACATTGTATAATAATAATAATAATAAATATAATGTGTAAATTTTAAATATCTTCAAGATACAATTTATTACACATATTTTTGCCAAAACACTTCTTGTACTTGTTAGACTATTTCTTCCTCTTATTCCTTCGGGCCAATTCGAGACGCTTTCAAACTTAAACAATCTTGCCAACAATCATTTTTAATTTTTACTTGTTTTTTATTTTTACATCTGTGATAAGACCGTCACTTACGTCTTTACCTCCGTCACCTGGAATTTTTAATGGTAACGTTAATATTTTTTTATTAATAAATAAATAAATTGATTAATTAATTAATTAATGTGAGACATGTAATTAATATTACTATAGATAATTTTACGTTTTGAGAAAAAAAAAATTTAATTTTGGGCAAATGAAATAAGATTTATTGGAGCAATGGTAATAATATCTTGAGGATAAAATATTTGTTAATTTATTAGTATATAATGGTTTAGTATAACGTAAATGCATGTACAAGAAGGCTCTTGTACTTCCCGCATCTTGTTGCTATTAGGCCGGCACGCCTATATATAGCGGAAGTATAATTAAATCCACTCTGAATATTAAATGTTGCCAACTATTTGAGTTCCTCTTTCTCAAATTCTTCTTCTTCTACTGCTTCTACTTACTATTTTTTAATCTTTACTTCTGTATCCTCCACTCCATGTCGAGTGTCCAGTACTCGTGCTACTTTCTAGTGCCCATTACAATCGTAATTGTCATATTTTTAATTATTATTTCATATTCATGGCTGCAATTATTTTATTTTTTTAATTTTTATTAAACACTATTTATATTTCATTCTTATTAAATTCGTCAATCGACACTTTGTCATTTATTCATGTATTATTTTTATTTTACCATTTTTTATCGCCGGTTATTTTATCACCGAATCATTTAAATAATTGATATCGCCAATTCGGTCCGAAAATTATTCTCGGTTCACCGTCGGAAGTTTAAAATTTAACGAGACATCTTTTTTTATTTGCGACAAGCATTTGCCACTAGGTCAGTTTGTTTTTAAAATATTTTTTCGATCTCTATGTTGAATTATTTTATTATAAATTAACAATAGAAGTTTTTACATTCCAACAATTTCATATTTTTTTTTTTTTAATTGCCGCTCATTCGTCAGATGGTTCGTATGTAAAATATAAAAAGTTTGTAAATTGGTTGTTGCTTTAAAAAAAACATTCCGATGATTAAACAATGGACTTTAGTTATTCTCGGATCGGTGCGAGCTTCCGACGATGTTCTTTGCCAGACGGTTCAGTTTCAATGTACAGCTGTAATTTAAATCTACTTGAAATTATCAAGATTAAATTCCGATGTTTTAAGTATTTTTAATTAATTTTTACTCCCAAGCGTTACATTGCATCAAAATCATGGCATTTTCTGTAGGAATTCTATTGAATTTAAAATCGGATTTTTTTTTTTAAATTTTTAAAATTTAGTTGGCGGGTAAATTTGAATGAAATTGAATGTCGGTGGTCATTATAAGTAGGTCGAGGATGTTTGTAATTATTTTTTGTTGATCGTATGTAGAATTTGAGGCTTTACGCATTTGAAGTTGTTGGCTCTTAAAATATCCGCGTGCACTAGAGGTTGACGGCTGGCAATCAGCGCAGACACTTTAAAACTCTTCCTCTTTACTATATATTCTTCATAGTCTATCGCAAACTCAGCTATTATTAATCAACAATAACAGTATGAAAAACAAAGTCAAGTATAATTTACAGACTAGAGATCGCTAGTGAGTTAATAATAAATTAATCAACAAAAACACCAACTGAGTCTTGTTATTTTATTATAATTGACTATTCTTCGTAGACGTTAATTATGTCCCGGGTAATGGAATAGATAATTTAATTATTTACAAAATAATATACTAAACTTTTGGTATATGGTTGTAAAGTTTTATGTCAGGGAAAAAATTTAACGTGACAAGAGAAAATAAAAATAAAGTTTACTTTCATATGAGGCTTAAACTTGTATATACTGCGGCCGTACGATGGCTTTAAAGTTTGCTTTTATTTTTGTTTATATGTAAACAATCACTAGAAAGTTATTAGGCTTCTTCATATTTAAGTTTCCATCACCATTTTTATACTCAAATTACTTGCTATCAAAATAAAAAAAAATTTTTTATTTTATTTACATTTGCTGGGAATAAATAAAGAAGTCCGACGACACTAATTTACTATATTCCGTTATTGGTACCTGAATATTTTACTACAAAAATTTTATAATAGAAAACTTTTGAGAAAAAAAAATAAAATAATTTTCTAAAGTTAAATTACTTTTATTCATTTTAACGAGTTTTTAATTGTAAATTTTTTTACGTCAAAACTACGGTAATTTTTTTTTATTATTTTTAAAGAAAAAATAAAATGTATAAACTAATAAAATAAGATTATTAATTATTGTCTGTAAATTTAAAATTATTAAATTTTTTAAATTTGGGTTAAAAAAATAATTTTTTACTGAAAGTTTGGTCGCAAGTATTTTAGGTCTTATAAAAAAAATATTGAGTCCATTGTAAATTCAATAAAAATTAATGAACTAAAAAATTAAGTAGTTCGAGTAAAATAAGCACGTTCGCTGATCACAATAGAAGCTAATTGTGATATTTTTAGTATATAAAAAAATATCACGTAATTTATAATAAACTTTTTTTTATTTAAATCAAGATAAATTTTTTTTTTACAAAAAGTTAATAAATTTTCACTGAAAAAAAATTGCGGAGTAAATCCAGAGCTGATGACCGTTTATTTATTTAATCCTCTCGGAGTAAAATTTACTCCAAAGGGGAGTTTATTTTTATATCAAAAGTCTGAATCAGAGTGAACTTGGATTTAAATGAAATTCAGATTACTCCGCTGAAAAAACAAAATTCTATATTTGAGTCGTTCATTTGAGAAACTCCATAAGTCAAGAATACAAAATTTTTTAGGAAACACAAAAAACATTTTTCTGGAAAAATTTGCCATTGAAATAGTAAATAAATAATTGAAGAGAATAATGTTTGTGTCTCTGAAAAATATTCAAACAAGAAAAATTCAATTTTCTAATTGAAATTACTTAAAAAAATTATTTAAAGTTGATTGACTTATGAGGTTTCTCAACCAAACGGAAGAAAAAGTTATAAAATCATCGTTTTTTTAATTTTTTCCACTTAAATAATTTATTAGACTGATAAAATGGAGTATATAATAAGTATTTAAACTCTGAAACTCAGAAATTACAAAAAACAATAATTAATTTAAGTACTTTAATTAGTCATATTATTTTTTTTTCCAAAAAAAGCGCGAATTTTAAATAAAAAAGAAAAAATTATTTCTATAAAACTAAAACTGCATATGTTTATTTGAAAAACCCCATAAGTCGTTAACGTATGGGGTTTCTTAATAAAATGAAATTTTTGTCACCCCGTTAATTATTTTTTAAACACTGATTTGATGGATACTTTTATTAATTTCTATGGGGGGACATCCAAAAAACCCAAAAAGACAAAAACCCCAATTTCGAAAAAACATGACTTATAGAATTTCTCAAATAAACGATTCATTTACTCCTTATGCGAAGAGAATTCTTCTAAAACTCCGGAACTCCGAGTGGAAGTAAATTCAAATTAAAATAAAATCTGTAATCTCTCCCATTTATTTACAGTGCAATAAAATTTGAAAAATTTATTCAATTAATTAACACCCACTCATTTGCTTATATTTATTTTTTCTTATCCTCAGTATCCACGAATTGTCTTTATAAAAAATAAAATAGTAGAAAACAATGTGGGAATAAAATTTATAATAAACACAGGAATGTAAAGACGAAAGGTATTTTATAAAACCAGGTGATAAGATTTTTTTCTTAGTACTTTATTTTCTTATTCAACTCTCCCAAGTCACTAATGTGATTTCCTTTGGGGATATTGGAATTATTGGAAACGTCGGGTCCAATACGTTGCTCACAAGTAAAACCAACACCCCATTAATCACCAAAATTACACAGTCCATTTAAAATTTAAGTAATAAAAAATTTCCCCCTTTTATTAAAAAAAATTAGCAATCTTATAAAATCAATCGTCGGATTATCATATTTTTTTTTATCTTCCGTTCAATTATTCATGCTCCATACCCCTTAAATAACTCAGCTCTGAAATTTTAATTTAAAAATTTAAATATAAATTATCGCTAATTACGTACTTATAAAAGTTACCATAATCTGTGCGTCATTAAAAATAAAATTTTATAAACTAAAAAATATCCGGTCGAATGATTTCAAATAGCCGACCAAACTTACCAATTTAATTTTAATTTAAAATGTATTTAACATCTGAAAACTTTATAATTTGGTTTAATAATTTATATACAAGTTAGTTACTTAAAAATTAATAAAGTTACTACAGAATGTGTAGTTTGTTTTTAATTTAATTAGACTGAAACTTTTAAACCGAAATTTATTTGAAATCAAATAAATTATTCCTCACCTCGAACAAAATTTTAAAACTCATTCCCAATGGGTTCTATTATTTTTTTACTGGTATTCAATTCCAAATGAAAATTTAATTGATTGTTGTAAATTTTTAAAAATGTTACAGATGTAATCCATAATCCCACAGTACAAATATCACAAGTGTATCAACATATGTCAGTAAATCTGCGTTGCAAAAAAAAAAAATTCAAATTTTCCAAATGTTTGAACGTAAAATAAGTTAACAATTTGGAAATCATGTTCGAATCGCTGTCATCATTATTATCACCGTCAGTGTTAATCAAAAGAAGAAAAAAGTTTCACATTAACAGCAAAAGTTTTAAAAAACAAATTAAGAATTCGTTAAATGATGAATTGCATAAGCGCGATGTGTGCGCATCCGGGAACAACGTCCACTGGGTCGTCAAGGAAGATAATTTATACGATTTTGACCGGGCATGTACGTCATCTATCCGGCCGACGAGCTTCTCAGAATCTACGATAATCCTATCCGTCGTTTTTCATTGACTTGTTCGTATACTACTTCAGTACAATCTACATCTCCATCTCCATCTTCGTCACCAGTTACACCTGCAATTGAAAAATCACATCATGACAATGACTGCCTTGACGGAGAAGAAAAACCTAAACAGAGACAATTAAGAACTTTTAAAAATTTTAGTGATAAACAGAAAAATAAAAAAAATAGTAGTAATAGTACATTGAGCGTTACTTCTGAACAGTGTAATAAAAATAGTAAAAATATAAGAAACTTTAGTATAAGTAAGAAGTTAAACAGTTCAGTGAGTAGTAAAAAAAAATTAAACAGCCCGATTATGCAAAATCGAAACGGTGAAGAGGGTAATAATCCCTTTAAGGATCTGACACATGCCACTCTCAATGAACCTCTCAAACAACATAATGGCAATGCTCTTAAGCTTGTACAAACTGGTAAGTACTTTTTTAAATAATAATTGTCATTTTTCTAGTTGTTTTTATTTTAACTTTTTTTGTTGTCATGCTTTAATTTTGTCCATTATAATTATTAATATTTGTTTTTTTTTTTTTTTTTTTTTTTTTATATATATATATATATAAATTTCCAAGTACTTTAATCCACTTGTAATAATTCCACAAAGTACAGCCCACAAGCAAGTAAACGTGAGCTTTTTTTTTATATACTATTACTCTGGTGAATTACACAGGCTTCTGTTGAAGAAAAGTAGAACGTTGATCTTGCTCTTGAGTCTACTTGCGACTTTTGAAGAGAAACTTGGGTTTTAAATTGATAATATATTTTTCTAAGTAAATATTAAATATGTAGGTACATATATTTTTAAAAATCTTTGGTCTATTTGAAATATAAGACAAGTATTAAGTAAATGTGGGAAGATATATTGTTATGTTGAAGCTCGACGTCGATATTCTTGAAACCGAATTTATTGATAAATAAAAATGTTTCAATGTAACATATAATAAAAAAGGGATGGAATGGATGAATGTAAAGAAAAAATGAATATGAAATATGAAATATAATAGGTTGGATGTGAAACAGTAAAAGTACTATTGGCAATTGATTGAAAGCTACGGAGTAGAGATGGGAGAGGTTGAGACTATATAAAATTTATATTGAAATAGCAGACCGCGGAATATTCAGCGGACAGGTTATTCAAATTCAATTTTAATTAACTAATTCCCACTTGAATGTCGTTGCTTGACATATTTACTGTACCCAACTCCGCGTATGAAATATAATTTATACGTTAAATATATAAACATATATACATTTATAATAATAAGCCAGAGGGGCAACAGTTGGAGATGTTAAAAAAATAATGCATCGGGCTTCAAATCCATTTATTTCTTTATTTAAAAATAATAACCGGCGAGGATTTATTAGATAAAATTAATTTTTCAAAAATTTATAAAAAATAAAAATAATTAAAATTTGAAAATAGAACACATTTCAAATTACCGTAAAAATTTTTTTTTTTGTATTTCGGACAAAGTGGAATATTCTTAAAAAACCAGGAAAGATTTTTTTATTGAAATTTATTAAGTACATTAATTAGAAAATGTGAAAAAAAAAATTTCAGAATTAACTCTAGGGTCAATTGTCGAAATAATAAATTAAAAATTTATTTTGCCTTTTTTTTTAATATTTAAACAAAATTTTGCAATCAATAAATATTAAATTTATTGTTAATTTGACGTACATATTTCCGTTTATTAATTCATAATAATAAAATTAATAGTTTTGATGATAACGGAGTACAAAATAAATTTATAATATCGTTTTACAGCTTGGTTCGAAAATCTACATGCACATATGTAGTTTGCGAAAAAATTACCCAACAATACGTTTCAGTAATAAAAAAAAAAATAAGTGTATGATTGATGGTGAGTAGATACAAGTAGTCAAAATGGTCCGACACATAATCTAGTAAAAATATTTCTTCAATGAATAATTTAACTCAAGTAACGATCACAAAAGCATAATATTAGCTCTATATCTTTAATATTTGTTTAGAAAATAAATACAAGCTATTTTGACAGTCGGCTACAAAAACTTTAACTTTCATTAAGTAAATTCCATTATTTTGACACTTCCCTATAATATACGGCCTACTTTTATCTGGTCATCGGTACTATTTGTAATTTCCCGGTACAATCTCCCCTTGATAAAAAATTAAGGTCACTGTGATCAGTTTCCATAGAAAATCTTGAAGGAATAATCGATCTACCCATTTTCTCAAAGACTTAATATATTTTCTTATTTACTTGCGGTATTTTTTCACCCATAAAAAATTCACCGGTCAAACCCCAGATTTTTCTGTTTCTTACGTTTCCTTTTATTTATTTTCAAACACGTGAGATTGAGCCTTACCTCTGTAGCAGCACTTAGTGGTAATTTTCGCGCGTTCACTCGTGCACTAGACCTTAAAATCTTACTTGAGTCAAATACAAAACCATACAATCAAAGAGCAAGCAAATAAGCTTTGAGAGATCTCAGCGACCCTTCGTCAAAAGTTCTCTTGAGCTGTCAAGTTTAATGTTTATTTGACGAGTCACGATCTCACGCACATAATATAAATTTCATGTTGTATTTAATAAAGGAAGGAGTCCCGTTGCCACGGTAACTGCGAGGTGAGCAGGCAAAGTATTGATTTGCCCCACCTGAATTCAGGTCAACTCCTGACTAAACATATATACTCTGCTCATTCTGTACTCAGTACTCGATGTAAAACGCACTCTTTCCGTATTTAAATAATATAAACTTACTTACATATATGTATATATGTACACAAACATATACACAGTAGATTGTTATCTTGATAAGCTCCATACACACTGGATGAATCGTTTATTTCACCCCCATGGCTAAGAATTTTTTCCTAAACATTTTAACCGCACTACTTCCATTTAACTTGATAAAGAATGACGTGACGATTATTATTATTTTCTCTTGGGGTTGAAAAAAAACAACCGCTATTTTTCCATGGAATATTAATATCATGCTATTTATTTAATGTAAACTTGTTACTTTTTATTTCTCTAGATATATAAATATATATTAATAATTGCGGGAAATGAATTTTTTTTTTTATTATTCATCGGCTATGCAACAGGCAGCAGACATTAATCAATTGATTATTCAATCATATGATAGCCAAATCATTGTTCGTGTGTATAGTAGTGATATATATGTATGGGGGTAATAGTAATGGAATATTAAATTTCGTGTCTTGGCTTTCTCGTTTACCTCCCTAATAAAATAGTAATAAATGCACCGCGAACTTTAGCGGGAGGTCGTACTCGGTACACGTGGAGAGCAAGTACTGTAGGGGGTAAAAGTATGAGTATAAGGAGGATAGAAATCAAATTTGTTTGAGCGTGACTCTTGATCGTTGATTGTACACGCTCGTTAAGTAAATTTAATAACCCATATTTTATGTGGATAAATAATAAATATGTCTTTGTTTACCTGCGCTTACATACCTGGGACTTTGAATATTTTTATTTTTATTTTTATTAGTATATATATTTTATCTTTTTGATGATCGTGGTTTACGATGTGTTGTTGTGCTTACACTAATTTTTTTTATGGGCTATTAATGATTTATTTTTACTCGGTTGCTACTTTGACAGATGGTAGTGACCTGAAATGCGAAAGTTTAAATTCTTTGGTTTTTATAATTTTCGCGCGTCATATTAAATAAGCGAGGTAAAGGTTTTGAATATCGTGTGTTCTGAAATTCTTTTTTAGCGACAAAGGCTACAATGTGTCCTGGTTTAAATTTAAGAGGTCTTTATGTAGAGGCATCTTGTACAAATCTAGGTCTTGAACTTGTCAAGACACATGTTAAGCATATCTTAAAATTGTATTTTTAAATTTTTTTCTCGGGAATAAAAGCTTTGGTGGTTTATAAAAATGACTGTAGGGCAGACATGTCAAGTGACATTTCAATTTTTTTTTTAATCTTATTTATTTACTTATTCAATTACTCATTAATTTTATAAATTAACAAAAAAACATATCTTCAAGTATTAATTAAAGAATAATTAAAACTTTTAAGGATTCAGTAGTAAAAAATTTTTTTGAAACTCGTAACCAAAAATCTCCATGGGTTCGAAAGATTTTTTTTTCAATTGCTTTTGATAATGGACACTTTTAAACTGACATTTTTTTTTCAAGCAGTCGACAGTTCGTATTGAAAGAATTATTAGTCACAAAAGAAAGAAAAAATTAATTTTTTAAATTTTTCTTTGAAAATAAAATAGAATAAAATATAAATGACTGAATTCAAAAATTATAATCACATCAATAAATCTCTTTGCTTAGTTATAATTTGAATAGTATAGAGAATAAACTACAACTTACTATTATGTAAAAATTTTTAATTTATTTTATATTAAATGTATGAATGATTCTGGAGGATTTAAATATAATTTTTATAAGTATCAGTAATTTTAAATATTATTTTTATTTCGGCCATTCATAATAATAATAATCGTGAAGTAGAATTAAATTGAGTAATGAGAGTTGAGTACGAAAAGCTGAGTTTAGTGGTATGAAAATTTTCGTAATTTATTAAAAATGATTTAGTTAGGTTTCTCAGAAGCACCGAGTTATAAATATGTAGATTAACTAATTGGATCATCGTGTAAACTAAAGATACCGTGCAAAAATATTATAAACTTATATTACATATTTTCTCACACAAAATTCATAATTATATTTAAATTTCATACCGAAAATATTATTAATAGCTATTAAATTGTTGAGCTTCAATGTTCAAGATGTATAAATAACAAAAAATAAATCGCTAGTATTCATGTGACTGGCGAAACAACGACGAGAGCGTAGAAAGAGGTCGAGACGTAGTTCAACCTGCCGACCAACTTGAAAATGGCACGAACCGCCTTTGTAAGTCATTTAAAAAAAAGTAAAAAAGTAAACTTTTTCCTTACTTCTTTTTCTTCATCATCTTAAAGTTTTTTCTCCAGCCTCCTCCAGTTTTCATATTTTTCTTTCACCAACCGCGAATCAAACTTTACATTAATGTCCTTATAAAAAAAAAGACTTTTAATGTTTTATTTTGTCACATTAAATAAGACTAATTTATTTCAATTCAAATTTATTTTTAATGCCGCGTAAAAAATAATAATTAATAAAAAAAAATTACATATAAATTATTAATATACCAGAAAAGTCATTAGCATAAATTTCTTTCCAGTATTCAGACATCGAAGTGAGTTTAAATTCCATCTTTAAAATTTATATTTCTTTACATAACAAAAGTACATTGTGTTAAAAAATAATTAAAATTAATCCGGTTTAATTATTGTGTTATTCCATGATTTGAATAGAATGATTAAATGACAGTAAACAATAGGGTTTCGATTGACGATAAATATTTGTCTAGCCTTTGACACGTAACTGTTGATGATGTTCGCTGGTTGTTTATATTTTATTTTATTTATTTATATTTATATTTATATTTATTATGACAAATAAAGAGGAAGAAAGACAATAAGTTGGATGAATTGGCAAGTGTGCAGTAATAAACTCACATATATTTAATGGTTGACTATCGTCATGATAGCTGACGTAATGACGTCAAGGGTACGAAGGTGTGGACCAAAATACTAGCAATTATTATTCATCCAAGAAGTCGCGTTCGTTAGATTACACTCATCGCGTGGGTTTATATACTCTAAGCCACTTTACTTGGATATATAAACGTATGCGTAAGCATATGAGGAATACGACAGTGAACTGTCATGCAGCTGTTGCTTACACTAAAGTCGATGATCACCATCAACCAAACTTTATATATATTTATCCATCCATATACCCACAACATTTTGGCTTTGCTTCAAAATACGTACATATAGTTTTGTTACCGTGAAAATCATACTCTATATATTTACGAATATATTTACAAATTACTCTATATATTTACGTTTTTTGACATTATAATTAGTATGATATCCAAAAATATTTTTTTTTTATTTTTAAATTAAAAAAATGTTAAAGTAATAATTAAATAAAATTCAAAGTCAGGGTTGATGATTTAATTTGATAATGATATTTATCAAGATCCAAAAATTCATTTAATTATGATAATTGTATATTTTTTGGTATTTGAAAATGTTTAAAAGATATAAATTTAAATTATTTTTTTGAACCAAGTGATAAATTGAATCAAAAATTTTTTTGATGATAATTTTTTTATTTAATGAGGATCACTACAAATAATTGTAATTAAAGTAATTGATTGGCATTACATTTTTTTTTTACAATTTCAAAACAAACAAATTACAAAGAGTAATCAAATAATTGGTAAGGCCTCCGTATAATGAGATT
Source organism: Microplitis demolitor (assembly GCF_026212275.2). Lineage (NCBI taxonomy): Eukaryota > Metazoa > Arthropoda > Insecta > Hymenoptera > Braconidae > Microplitis > Microplitis demolitor. The sequence continues at coordinate 22,222,097 of NC_068545.1, read as the reverse complement.
AAATTTTTGGACGTTGTTGTAAAGTTGATTAAATTTTAAGTAATTGGATTTAAAAATAAAATTTAAAAAACCGCGGTAACAAAATAACTAAAGGCATTTTATTTTTATTTGAGCGTATACTCGATAAATTTTTGAATTTCACTTAAATAACTTCTTCTATAAATAGAACGATGTTTGAAATTCTGGATTAATATGCATCTAAAACTTGCCCAAGTCATAACTTGTATGTATACATCAAAATGTTGACGTACGTCAAACATATAACAATAACCATAATTAAATTATTGAAAATGATAATTGTCAAAGTTCTCTGATATTGATTATTGACAAAGTCTATTGTGAAAATCAAGAATTGAGTAAACATACCCACACCTACGCACAATCACTAGCTCACAGACATCTAAAGTGAGAGTGCACTAATTTGATAAATTAGCAGATGGCAAATTGTATAATTGCCAATGGTAAATTGGTAAGACCGAGGTTTAGTCGAGCTGTTATGTCCGTTGATTTGAATTCGAGCTCCAAGGTAATATATATCTGTATATATATACCTACACATATATTTGTTCTATACATATCTACCTTATAGCCTTTACTAACGAACTCATTTATGACATTATGCGACACGACAATATTGTACACTGTAATTGATTTTAAAAACTTGTACTCTGCCGATTCATTTTTATGCTTCCTCGTGTAATCGATAATATAAATGATTATCATACTGCTGACGATGACAGAAAAAAAAAATATGTAAAGCCGTATGTTGAACTGAAAGCTGGTGAGATAACGTCGGGTCGAAAATAAAAAAAAAATATATATATATATATATATAATTATAAGTAAATTGAGTTAAAAATGATATGATGTCAGAGTGTGGGTGAAGAAGCGCGATTAGTGATGATGATAAAGTTACAATTTTAACGGTGAGAAGGACATTATCGTTGACATTAACGATAGGCGGTTAATATCGGAAAAGACAAGCTTGCGAGTAAGAAAAAGGTATAAAATAAAAAAAGTCTTGGAGTATATGTGTAAAGGTAATGCTGTCTTGGAAATATTTGGGCAGGCTTAATAGTTTTTTTTTATTGTTTCAGTTTTAATGTTTGTCAAAAAATGACAGTGATAGTGAAGAGTTTAAAAAAAAAGTATAGAGGGTAACATGTTTACGTCAGATAACGTACTTCCTTGACAGGCTCAAGTCCAAAACAGTTATTGCTACTGGACACTTGACAATGAGCCAAAAAAGTATTTGAGACATTGAATTATTGTCATGATTGATAACAATGTCAAGATGTACATTTATTTTTTATATCGAACCTATTGTAGACAAATTTTATTTTATTTTATTTTATAAAACTTGTTTGGTTGTTTATTGACGTGCATAAAATAAATTTTATAAATAAGAAAATTTATTTACGCTATTTTTTCTTTGTTTTTATTATACTTTATGTTTATCCGGTGATTTATAGTTCATTTTAATATTAAAATTTTAATACTGTAGTATACTTTTTTTTTATATAATAAACGTGATATTTTCAGTTTCCGACTTCGCTCAGGAGTTCGGGAGCGCGATTGAGAGTCACGCGGCCAATGTACGTCGACTTGTCGACGAGTTCCGCGGGAGGTCGAGCGAAGCTCGGAACGACGCTGGCAGCGGCGGAATGCGACGTATTTGGGAAAGCCTCCTACGGCAAATTGAAGCTGACGCTGCAGCACAATTGGACCTTGCTGCTGTTCTCCAACAACAAATTTCACGGCCTGTTCAAGAAGCCGGTTTTTATCGGAAAATACAGTCACGAAAAGTTTGTATCAATTTATGGGTGTTAATATTTTCTTAAACAATGATAGTCTACTTTAATTATTGTTTTCAAATTTTAATCAGTTCAAAAAATTATGAGGTTTAATTTTCATTTTTTTTTAAATCCACTATGAGGAAAAAAATTTATTGATAAGATGAACGACTCAAAATTTTAACAATCCTCAAAATTCAAAAATTTATTTCTTTCTTTAGTGATCAGTTCAAACAATTTTTTGTTCAATTTGAATTTTTAAAAAATTTATTTGCTTAAAAAATTTTAAACTCAACCGGAAGTGAATGAACTGAAATTTTTTACTCAACTAAAATTCAAATTTTAAATAAACATTTTTTTACTGTTATATTTTTATTTATTTTTAATACTTGTAAAAAAAAAAAAAAAAAAAAAAACTTGAACACTTTTTTGTAACGATAAAGTATAGACTATATTTTAAAAACTTTAGCAATTAATTAACATAAAGTAACTCAAGTTATTTAAAGACACATTACCGCATTATCCCTAAAAAGACCCGATTACATCTAGGGTTCCCTGAAAAACTCGAGGACGACATAAATATAAAGTCCCACCGGTTGATTTATGACCGTAAGGATATCTCACGAATAAACGATATCTAACACAATAAATAATATGAATTTGAATATGTTGATGTTGTCCCCAGGTGTTTGCGCACCGTGAAGCGTACGAGCAAGTGGTGAGCAAGACGGAGGAGAAGCTACAGCGCGCAAGGGTCGATTACAAACGCGCATATGGTGCTCTTTTGAGTATTAACGAGAGCACAACAAGCGAACAGGAACAAAACAATCTAAAACGAGGTTACTTTGAAGCTCACAATGCCTACGTACTTCAACTACGTGCAACCAATGCAATTGCCGAGCGTTATCAGTTTCACTGTCTGCCAGCCCTGCTCGGCGAAATAGCTGAGGTTTACGAAGAACTTTCTGGGCTTACGTGCGGATGCGTTACTAGAATTGCCGAAGCTGCCGGAGAACGTGTCACTGAACAAAATAAACGTTATCAAGCAATTGTCAAAGAAGCTCAAAATGTCTCTGCTCAAAACGATCTACAAGTTATTGCTAAAAATCTTGCGAGCAGCACAACCCCCAGGTTATTTTAGTTCAATTTAATATCTTATCAAATCTACTGCTATCTATAATGAACAAATTGAAAAATTTTACCCAGTAATTATTGATCTGATTTACTGTCTTTAATTAACTACGTACAAACTAATTCAACTAGGATTTAATTATGTAATTTAATTGGAAAATTTTATAATCGATTAATGGGAATTAATAATTACGAATAATTGTCTTATAGAAAACCACCGCGACGGCTGTTCGTACCCCCGTCACCACCCGAACAGATTCCAATGGAAAAAATTAATCAGGTGCCTGCCTTGAGGGATGAATTGGTACCGACTGGAATTAACAGTCAACCGAATCTTGATGATTTGCGCCGCGAGGCTGATTCTCTTACACTAGAAATTGGAAGGCTTCAGGATTCTTTAGATGCTCTGATGCGAATGCAACGCAAGTGAGTACAAACAATAAATTTATATCTTTCTTAATCAAAATCTAACAATAATTAAAAAAATTTACTTTAATATAATATAATTTCATGTAAAAGCCGGGAAAAAATTTTTATTTACGATGATCTTTCATAGTTTAGATTTAAGTCGAGCTAAAAAAGAGAAAATAATCGAGTGATGAAAGTTCAAAATTTTTATTAAGAGAAATTCAAAAACCAGATAAAAAATGAGTTTTAAAAAAATAAATTAAAAAAGATCTTTATGGATTTGTTGATCTTAATAAATCAACGTAGATCTTAAATTTGAAGGAATTAGATTTACGTTGATCTAAATTATTTTTTCCCGGGTAGAGATCAACTTTAATCCTCCCCAATCCGTTCAACTTCCAGGACTGAATTTCTATAGAATAAAAAAAAATTTTACTTTACAGAAGTGCTGAGGGTAATCTTTTCACAAAAGCGGCCGAGCTTCAAGAAGATATCTCGATGAAACGTTTCGATTTAGGAGTTGCCCATTTGCACTTAGCCGCAGTCCAAGCCCAGGTAATGCACCCTATTAATCTATTATATAATTTACTCTTGAAAATTATTAAACCTTCTTGTAAGAAGTACTTAAATTTTTAAACTTCATCTCAAACATCTCCCGCAATTGTTCTTCAACTTACACTTTAGCTATATTGGATTTTTTAACGGTTCACCTCGACAATAAAAAAACCATGCCGGGTAATGTTTTAAATATATATGTATATATCCCCAGGTAAAATATAAGAAAACCCAATTTTTTGGTACGATGAAATTTTATAGTTTAAATATGTACGGCTACTAGCTTATTTATTAAAAACGAAACTTTACTTACATTGTGAAAAGAGCGGTGTTAAAAATGGACTCAATTTAATACCACGCGTTGTTAAAATGAAATAACGCTGGTGTAGGCGGTGTCATTTAATGGTGATAAAATACCGATGTTACATCGGTGTAAAAAAAAATTCCACGTATAAATATGAGAACAAAAAAATGTAATACATATAAAAAAATTAAGAAATTTAAAAAATAATAATTGGAGGAAAATGTACTTATTTAAATAATTATTTATGTTATATGTAATTTCTTTAAAAATTACATAATTTTACCCCCACCATTTCAATCACCAATAATTAAATTAATTAATAAAAATTTTGTATAACTGTAGTGTCTGATTAAGTAAAAATATTTACAAAGTAAAATATTTTCAACACAGAAAAATATTTTAACACCGGTAAAAAATATTTACACCGACGGCGGTGTTATTTTAACACTGAAATTTTAACACAGCGTCTAGATTTACCCTTTTTTTACAGTGTAAAATTGTTTCATATATTCTTAGTTGCTTGATAAACTTTTCAATCGAACAAATGAACACAAGAACGACAATCATAACTAAGACAACCTACAACTGCCAAGACTATATTATTATAATACGTGATTTATATTATTGTTATGCATATTATATATATATGTCAAAGTTATGATTGTTATTAATATCCAGTAAATATGAACGCAAAGCAAATAGTAACAAATGTATGTGCGAAAGGAAATAGCGTTAGTAGTAAGTGGCTTTCAGTAAATTTAATTATAAGAAGTTGGATCCGAGTTGTTTTATAAAAGGTAACTCACAACATCACTATACTCTCCAGTCTACAGTGAACCGTTGTTACCGTATAGCATTAGAGTGGTGCAAAAGCTTGGAAAATATTATTCACGTAAGCAGTAATGGCACCGTTAATACTACTATCGTTGTCGCGAGGTCGTAAGTGCAGTAGAAGCATCAGTTTGCCCAGAAACATGTCGTCGTTACCCTCTGATAGTGACTTATGACGTGAAAAAATTTTTTTGTTTTTCGATAAATATTGACATCGTGGTAAATATGTTGGGTAAAATACAATAAAGTTAAATGTCATAAAATAAAAAAAAGTGGTTGGTTGTTGAGTTGTTGGGTCGTAGGTTGTGGGGCTTGAGGAGCGCTTTTTATAGGGCGTGTATACGATAACGTGTTGATATACAATATTTCTTGACAGTATTCGGTTATTATAACGACGACTGATGGAGTAAAATTAAATTTTCATTGCACGCATACACACTTATATCAGTAAAATTCATGTCACGCAATATTACTCTCGGTCTATTTATTATTTAATGGTATCCAATAAAAATAAAAACCCCGGAGATAAAGAGTATAAGGTATACATTAAAGGAAAATATATATTAGCTGGAGGTAGATGAAGAAATATGCAAGGGTGAATTTAAAATATAAATCCTAGATAAACTTGGTTCTCTCGATTATAGTTTATGGTAAGTCTTAGTCTTCATACAAAACTGAAGCTGCTATGCTGCAATATTTACGTTAATACTCCAGCAGACTGCTGCGATTTGTTCTTATTTTAAAAAGTCGCTCAAAGAAGATACCATTCAGGAGAAAAAATAAATAATTGAGCTTTAAGATTTGAGAGGCCGTAATGGAGTAAGTCGGTGAAAAGTTAATGGAAAATTGGTAGCAATTGTTGAGATTGGATTTTTAATGCGGGAATCACTTTTTTTTATATTTCTGTTGGGATTAGAGCCGATTATCCTCTGGTGAGTGTAAAATCGATGGATTGCTTTAGAGTCGTTCACCTGTAAAGCGTTTATGAGTTTACAGCCGGTTGAATGTCTGTATATGTTGTGGGATATACGTGAGATGCATCTGTGGTATTGTAAGAAAGTCCGGAGCTTTATGCGACTCGAAGGCACGTGAATACTGGCATAGAGATGGATAAAGTCGAGTGTTAAACCAGAAGTAACACGGAAGTCGATGAAAGCCTGGATAAAAAAAAACGTTCTGTGGATTTTATTGAAAAAATTTATACATATATATAGATATATAGTGTACTCTGATACAAAAAATATATAAATGCTCCAGTGAAAGTGACAATAATGTATTGAATGAGAGAAGTCACATTGAATCCGTTACAAAGAACTCAACTGGATAATACTATTGTTAATGTTGGTCGATATTAATAGTTACTGGATCACTTCTGTGCTATATTACTTTTATAAATATATATTTTTTCTTATTATTGTTTTTAAATTATTAGAGGTTTATTCAGTTGACATGATTGTGTGGCTTTTCCGTTGCTTTTCTCATTTTTAGTCTGCCCGTAATAGAACACTTATAAAATCACCCGAGTTTTACTTTCCGGGGAAGTTAAATGTCTTTTCGAATCTTTAAGGGGATCTCAATATTAATGGGAAAATTTTTCTTTTACTAATATTGCTTGTTGGGTATCAAATGAAAGCTTGTGATCGATAAATTCTTATCATATTTTAAACTTCCCGCAATGAAAATTTGACATTAAAAAAAAAAGTTTTATTGATTTCAATCGGACTTTTGAGAATTTTATTTTAAGACGGAAACGTAAACTTTACACTGTAAAAAATCGGAAGCAAGTTCGGAGTGATTGCGAATCTTTTACGCCTAATTGTCCCCTAATTACTTCGAAATGAAATAAATTTAATGATTTTAATATGGATACACTTGGATCGTATAAACTCGTTTTTACGACTTTCTTAATATTTATTGAATGAAATTAAAGATTTTCGACTCCCCTAATTTCGAAAAGTTTAAATTTATTTAGAAATAAATGTCAAGTAACTTTAAACCTTCCATTTGTCATAAAAAAAACCGCCGAGGTTAAGAAAAGACACAATTTCACGTAATAACTTTTTGGACGTTAACAAAATTGAATAGTTAAATTACATTTAATTTATTAAGAAAATATGATTGTCATAAAATTTCGGTATGGGTACAGAGTGTTTAAAGATTTATGTTTTGTTTAATGGATTAAAATGTAACTTTATAGGAGGACCCTTTTAAATATTTAACAGAATACTAAATTGAAGCTTTTATCTTGATAACAAGAACAAGGAGGCCGGATAATTAACAGAAGGTTGGGGTGAATTCAACGGGGATCATTTTTAGCAATAATTATTTTCAGGGACCACTCGAGCGACAAGGGATTAAAACGATAAAGCATTTCAGTTTTGTATTTTTTCCGAAGAAACGAATACAAAAGACAAAGTTCAAGGCAACTCGAGTGATTGTGTTATGTGACCAAGTAAAGTAGTTTGTGACGGAAGATAAATAATATAAAAAATTTAACCGTAAAAAATATAGTAGAGTAAAATAGAATAGAATGAAATAAAATAAAGAAAAAAAATAATTGAGAGGGTGTATCATGTGCTTGAGTTAATGAGTATTTTTTGACAGGTTACTTGGGTTAATCAGTCAGATATTTTTTATACCCCTCCTACTCACGTAGAAACGTAATATAATTTAACGAGTTTGAGTCGGAGCCTGCCTGTGATAGATGAAAGACAGTAGGACAGGTTGCGAAGATAAGTAAAAGTAAGTCGTAATCGAGACGAACAAAAAACTCTTGATGTACTGATGATGGTATTAAGCGATGGAAGAGAGATTCAGCACGAAAACAGTTAATTCTAAAAGGAGTAACTGATTTTTTAAACTCAATAAATAAAGGAAAAAAAAAGATAGATGACATTAAATCAAGATTAAAATTGTTTGCGCTAAAAAAAAATAAACAAAGATTAAAATTAGCTTGTTATCAAGTGATCACATACATGTATCTTTGTCTATTGTTTACTCAAGTGCAAGACAAGTACCAAACGAGATCGTAAGTCTTCTCAGTACAACCAAGTCACTGAACTGAGCACATGACTTTTCTTTACTCTGGAAATGTGAATAAGACGAAAAAAAAGACTCGTTTATTTATTTATTTTTTTTTTTTAAAGTCACGTGACATTACTTTCGAACTTATTTACGTGAAATGTTATTTAACAATAATGTTTTTTTCTTTTAATATAAAAACTAGTAGAAGACTAACTACCCCTTTGGGATATTTCACAGTTGATAAACTCTTCGGGCTAATCGAATAATCATGAAATTTTAGGTCATACACTAGACTTAACTAAAATTTATCAAAGTAACGGGCTTATAAAGACAAGTGTTTACTCTGGAGATTGAGTGGCTGAACGAGTTTGTAAATGTTTAAGTTTTGATGAAATATAAATATTAAAAATGTTATATTTTTTTGTAAAAAATAAAATAAATAAATGAAAGAAGAAAAATTTAGGCGAAAAGTAAACGAAGACATAAGAGAAGAATGTATGTATAAATGGTAAATAAATATCGCGCGCAATCGCTCGCGACATGCGCCCTGACAAGTAGGTCATTCCCAAGCAAGCTCACAGAACTGCCTGAAAATCTATCCCGGTCATAGTATCAAGCTAGGTCAGGGGAGGATCCATCGATACTTAAGTTATCGTTAAAGCGACAAAAAACTATTTAAAATGGGCTGGACAACGCTGCGAACACGAATCGTTAGTAGAAACAGTAATTACTAAAAATAATCCGCCGCAAATTGATATAGTGCTGTGCTTATATTTATTGTTTGCTACTTTTTTACTGGGTTCTGTGTTAGAAAATAAACAAACATCATAACCCCATTGAGACTAGAGTGGACTAGTCGAAGCATGCGAGTTTTATTTTATTTTATTTCATCCGACTTTTTCAAAATCACTTTACATCTCTTTCAATCTCACTTATATTTTTTTTTTATCTTTTGTCTATCACCTGTACCATCACCCGACACCTGACGCTATCTCGTATTACAAAACCATTATCCTTTTTTCATCTTGAAAGCCGACGATACCGCGTGTGGAAAATCAAAAATAATTTTCACCTGTCATGTCAATATATGACGAAAGAAAAATTAAAATAAATGTTGAATTGAATAAAGTAAACAAAAAATTTAAAATGTGCAGTAGAAGGTAGTAAGGAATGATATAATTTTTTATGCTGGCTTGGTATCCACGCAAACACTATCACTCGTGCACTTGAAAAGTGTTATTCAAACATATGCGATATATTTTAATCTCAAGAGACAGCTGCGCTTCGGTTAAAGCATGCACGCCTGGCTGTTCGTTGATTTATTCACTTGACGCATTATTGTTATTATAAATATTATTGTTATTATTATTACTACTATTAAAAGTTTAAAAGAAAAATCAATTTTATATATGCATATGTACGCTATGTAAATATATAGATTCGTATACATATTTATGTTGTTTAACGTTACTTTGCCTAAGCTTTATATATTGCGTTTAATCGATAATTCATTAAGGAATTTTTTTATCAGCTCTTAGAATAAAAAAAAATGTTTATTTATTAATAATTTTTTTTATTCAATAAATTTTTTATAAAAAAATTCGTAAAAGCTCAAATTTTTTGAATTACAAATTTTCTAAAAGCAATAATTGAAAAAAAAATGTATGTTTATTTATTATTAGATTTGGAAAATTTATACAAATAATTTGTTTCTAATTCATTAAAACGTTGCCATTAAAATTTATTTATTGATGACAATAAAATATTAAAATATAAGCGGCAGTTAATATGTAGTTTGAAAAAAATTGTTTGGTAGTTATTCCATAGTTGTCCATAAATGTTTAATAAACTTCGATGACTTTGAGTAAACGTATTTTCTTTAGTAGAAAGTAAATTTGTATCGCACTTGAATTTTATGTCGGACTTTACAACATTCTATACACGTTATTATGCTTTATAGGTGCCAGTAAACTCTTGCACATAAAGTACATTGAATGTATGACGTAAAATTGTATGATTATACCTTAGGTTATAAATGATACCACTGATGTTCCTGTAAACCAGATAGATTTTAATGAATTCATATAAACTCAAAGACACTCTATTTGAAGCTTACAACAAAATATACGACATAAAGTTAATAATTAAAAATTAATTAAACTGAGGACAATAACGTCCTTTACATTTATTTGAATTCCATTGCTCTACTTTCTTGGCTTATGAATAGATTTGTTTTTGACCTCTGATTCGAGTTAACTCTATCAAAGTAAATCAATACTTTTCGTATTATGTAAATATACATTGATAAATATATATATTCAAAATATATATAAATATATTTTCACAAAAAAAAAAAATGATTATTTAAAAAAATTAATTATACGCTGTAAAAGAGCGGAGTTAAAGATGAACTGAATTTAACACCACGTGATGTTAAAATGAAATAACACCGGTGTAGGCAGTGTAATTTGGCGGTGTTAAGTTGGTACAAAAAAAATTCCTTGTATAGAAATTTAAAAAAGAAAATGTATGACACATAAAAAAATATAAAAATTTAATGAATATTGTCTATTGGCGGTGGTGTTATATTAACACTGATTCCGGTGTTGAAATTTAACACCCAAGTTCTTACATTTACACCGCTTAGACTGACCCCGGTTTTTTTTACAGTGTATAATAAATTACAAATTCAATTATAAATTCTTTTAATAATAATAACAATGAAAAAAGACCAAATTGGATATTCAAAAATTTTGGTAATTTTTTTTTCTCCTAAAAATTTTTTCAAACCATGTTTTGTTACTTCTGAAATTATTTTAGTAATTTGACGTACGCATACTTTATTATCACCAAATTTTCAAAAGTTTTTTTGAAAAAAATTATACTTTGTATATCTTCGACTTTGAAATCATACACAGAAAAAAAATAGGCGCTGCAACAGGATGCCGCTCTGTCGTTGCAACAAGATTTTGTCTTATTAATGAAACAGGATTTTTCTGTTGCAGAAACAGGACACGTCTTGTAGGAGCAACAGGAAAAATCCTAGAGACATTATCTTTCTTTACTTTTATGTGCTACCATTTTTCCAGAAGATTTCTCTGAATCCTAGAGATATCCTACACGGAAAAAAATAGGCGCTGCAACAGGACGCCAGCCTGTTGCTGCAACAGAATTTTGTCCTAATGCTCCCACAGGATTTTTCCTGTTGCTATAACATGAAAATCCTTGTTCATTAATAAGACGAAACCCTGTTGTAGCGCCTATTTTTTTTTTTTTTTTCATGTACTAGTAATCATATTTCTCACATAAATTAAAATATCACTGACGTCATCTTTGAAAATTTTATAAGAACTATCATTTTTTAGATAAATCCTATTTTATCCGAGAAGGAAAAAATATGACAAAAAATTTTTCTTCTTTTCTATGATTTCAAATAAACAATAACTGATTTAGTATATTTCCATGCATTTTCTATTTCGCCCCATTTTTCCCGGCCCTCTATAGAAATTCAATGTCGTCTGAAAACATTTATTTTCACTAAAGTTTATTTTTTTCATTATTTAAAGTGACGAGATATTTTTAAAATGAAATAAAATACTTCCATTAGCTCCACGCCCACATCAAAATTATTAAAATGAAAAACAAAAATTATCAGAACGATTTTTAGTTTATTATTTTTAGATAAAATCAAAGCTCAGCCAACATCCAACAAAATTCAAACTTAACTCAACCCAAGCTCAATAATATTCTGTTGGGATTGGTCCCTATATTCTCGAAGCTGTACTGTAAGACTCTTGAGACATGGTTGTAATTAACGTAGGAGAGATCGGGGCAAAATGGCTCCTCCAAGCCGCTAATTATTTCCTATGGCTTTTGAGCATCGAGTACAAGTTGCTTTGATCTCCTCGAACAAAGCCACCATAATTTTGCTATAAAAAAAATTATATTTTTGGCAAATTTTTTATGGAATCCCCAGATCCTGCGCCCAGCTTTCCTCATATTTTAAGCAAGTAATAAATAATAAAACACATATCAAATGTTTAGTCAAACAAAATTCACCGGAGATCGCGTGAACATGAGATCTGGATTTAAATTTAATTCATGCTCGCGGGCATTTATATTCATTACTATCATTAAATCTTAGTGTATTGCAGTAATTTAAGCCTGAGCATGAGTTTGTGATTAAGATTTTCACTCAACAATCAAGGCGTTACTGTTTCGTGACAACTTTAACATCCTTTAGCGTCTTTAACAATGCTATTATTATAATATCACCGTGTCATTCAAGTCGCAGTAATAGTAGTAGTACAGTGGCTAAGCTTTGATGTAGTAATTAAAGTTGATGACGAAGATGATTATGATGGCCGTGACTACAATCCATACAACACGTTTGTATCTGTACAGATATTGGCTGGTATTATATCATCCATCTATATTCTACTCGATAGTCTACTCGATTTCACATTATCCGACATCCGATCCAATTAACTCCGTGCCCATATACCCAATTCTGTTGGCTGCTGGCTACACAGCTACTGTTGTATTGCTGTACTTTCTCATTCCATACTTCACTCTCCACAATTTCACAACTTTAATAGACACAACGATCAAGAAGAAACAATCATCTAATTCAACTATAATTACATATTCTCTGGAAATTTTTAATCAAGGATGTGTGGAGTGTTCAAATAAAAATTACTCGATTCAAAATTTGAATCGGACGGTTCGAATAATCAATTAATTCTGAATTTTGAATTATTTTATAATCAAAAATTAAGAACTATTCGAATCGCATAAAAATAATTAGTTTGGACTTTTGTACTGTAAAAAATATGCTAATCGAATCCGGAGTGAATGCGGAGTGAATAAAATCAAGTCCGAGGAGAGTTTATTTTGGGATTAAAACTCTGGATTGGAGTGGGTATAAATTGAAATAAAATCCTGTCACTCCAAAATCACTTTGCTGAAGAAAACTCCTAGTTCACATATGCGAAGTGATTTTTTTAAACTCCGGAACTCCGAGTAACGGAATGAATTTGAATTGTAGTAAAATCTGTATTAACTCCCGATTTTTTACAGTGTAGTATTAAGCTTTTAACTCACATGTGATAAATTGGGATGAATTTTTTTGCAATATCTCATTTGATGTTAAAGCTCTCAATATTAAACTTCGTATAACTCATAAATATACAAATCAAACATTGAATAATTAAAAAATTTTCATTCAGTTGAAAAATAAATAAGTGATTTGAAAACTTACGAATAATTTGAATTATTTGTAAATGGAAATTTTAAAAATCGATACGAGTAATTCGTAATCTTGGACTGTTTTCACACCCAAAAAAAATATATTCACAGAAAAAAAGGAAAGAAAAAAACTTGACAATTGATAAGATTATTTTTAGATGAGAATGTGGATATGGATTTAGGGATTTTCCTCTTCAAGTTTCGAATTGATGGAAAAATAAAAATAGAGATAAAGATTACTGCGGTATACAAAATTTTTACTGTCCCAGACACTTGGGTAAAAATATTTATCGATTGTTAGTGAGTTGATATTTTAGGATAAAATTGTCATTTTGTATAAATTGACGTATGACTTTTAGGTGTCGCGCGAGCTTAATTGATGGATCGATAATGCTAAATATTATAGTATTCGTTATTTTAACGATGCTTCAACGATTCATTATAATTACTGGATTATTAAGCCGATTTGTCATCTCATTATACAAACTTTTAATTATCGCAGTAAAATAATAATAATAATAATAACAACATCAACAACAATAATAATAATAATATTAATTTATTATTTGTAGAAAGAGTTGTTTGGAGCAGGTGACGTAGGACCACCAGACGGCATGAGCAACCGGAAGATGTCCAATGGATCCACCGGAAGTACCAAGCACAAATGGCTCAAAGCCTTCAAAAGCCTCAAGACAAGTTCACCCACTACTCCACCAACATCCGACAAGTAAGTTATATCCTTTGACATTCAACATTACCCCATTATTACATCAAACATCTCTCTTGCCAAAGTAATAATAATAATTATAATTAATATCATACTGAATACATATTTCAGGTAAACCCAGGCAAAATGAGCAGTCCGACTATTTTCATAATTTTATTGAATCATTTAATTGGGAGTAATTACTTTTGAGTAATTAAAGTGTTTGGAATCTATTTTTTTAAAAATTTTTACTTATTAAGTTTTGATAGAAATGTTTAAAAAAATTATTTCTCAATTTTTTGAGACTACTTCATTTTGCCAGGATATCCCTCATATATTAATAGATGAATTAATAATTAATTAAAACACATAATAGCTTTAGATATGCAATTAATGTAATTTAAAATGTCTGTTGCTTCCTAAAAAAACACAAAGGCCGGGAAAGGGAGCGATGTATCATGCAGTCTCGACAGTCGTTGCCATGTCCAGGTAATAAAAAATAAATAACAATGATAATGATAATAATAAGGACAAAAAAAAATCTTTCAACTAATTATTCCATAAGTACCATCAAGAAGTTTGGACAGGAAGCTCTACTTGAAAGTTTTAAATTTCTTTTTTTTTCGTACCAGTTAGCTGGTGGATTTGCTGAAGCTTAAATAATTTTTTCTCCAACTCTCGATACTTTTTCTCTAGCTTGATTTTTTATTTCCGCTAATTTGTTGCCCAGGAAAAACTTGGAGTCGGAAGGAGGTCACCAATGGCGCGAGTACACATACCGGAAAATAACTCCATGTGATGCCTGCGGACAGGTGCTGAGAGGGCACAGTCGTCAGGGACTCAGGTGTCGTGGATGCAAAGTAAATGCTCATGCGGATTGTATAAATCTAGTTCAACCAGCGAATTGTCCAAGTCTTGCGCCAAAACGTAGCGGTGGTATTCCGCTGCTAAGACGACAGAGAACTTCCGCACCACCTGTCGACGAAACTGCCTCGACCGAGCACAGTGAGTTTATTTATTCATTATCATTATTATTAATACAAATCCTCTTACTCCCACTTGAAGTAAAACTATATACTTATAGGACTGTGTTATCATAAATAAAATTTAGTAAAATGTAGCCGAAGTTCGATCCCACGTTATCCTTGCGTGACCCTCTATGGGGAGAAACATACTATTTTTATTTGTTGTTACTTTTTTTATATTCTCCAAAGTATCATAGAGATCAAAGGATTTGAGCTCCCCAAGTATATAAGTAAATAATAATATTTAATAATCTTATATTTTAAGCATATTCGATATATTTGTGTATACTAGATAAATTATATTTAATGCGTGTTTCTCCTCTAGTTTGATATATATGTATGTAGACATATATCAAGGGAAGTTCAGTGCAAACTGAGACACCATTTTAGAAAAAAAAATTATTTTATTCAAAAATGTTTAGGAAAGGGTGGGGCAAGTTGACCGCGGATAGAGGGCCACCCCCAATTTTTGAGTAAAAAAAAAAATGTTTATGGATACTCTGTTATTAGAATCATTTTCTTCCATCTGAGGAAATTTAGTGAAAATGAGACTCCAGGGTAAAATGAGCCACAGAAAAAAATTGTTAAATAAAATCTTTATTCAAAATTTTGTAATTTGTGACATTTGTAGCTGGTATCAAAAACTAAATCACTTAGCCAGTCCATTAATAGTAAAATTAAATAATTTTAGTAAATATATCTTATGAATATTCACACTGTAAAAAATCGGAAGTAAATTCGGAGTGATTACGGATTTTATTTAAATCCAAACTCTAATTCGGAGTTTTAATATTAAAATAAACCCTCCTTCGGAGTGAATTTTACTCCAAGGGGATTAAATAAATAAACAGTCATTCGCTCCACATTCACTCCAAGTCGTTTTTTTGTCTAATAATAATTTATTTTACCCCAGTCTCGTTTTCATTCGATTTCTCTTAATTTGAAGAAATAACTCAAATAACAATTATTCAAAATCAATATTTTTATACTAGAATGTTTAGATTAGCCATTCAATGAGAGTAAATTTCTTCCCTACTTCCTCAAACACCACAAATAAGCGTTTTTGAATAAAAACAAATTTTCTTTCTTCAAAATGGTGTTGGATTTTAATCCAAACTTCCTCATGTACATGTACATATATTAGTATATTTACGAATGAACGATTTCTAGAGTAGATAAGTCAATCCAATAGTCTCTCAGCGTTTTAGTGTTTTTTTTTTTAATGCAAGTTTACTAATCACAGCAATTTTGTTGACTCTTGACCTCTAAAAAAGTATGAATCTTGTTTGTGAGTATTGAGTAAAATAAATATAGCTTTTCTTTTTATGGGAATATAATTAAGATGATTCTTTTGCTGGAAAAAAAAATTTCAAAAAGTTTATTTGATGATAAAAGCATTCATAGCCTGGAGAATGTATAAGTTTCTTGAAGTAGATGAAAAATAAAACAACATTAAAAGTTGTAAAAACTAGATCTATTTTTGCAGCGATATCCTCAAGTAGATATCAAATTCAATAAAAACACACAATAATAACATAATAAAGTTCACATCAAGACTTTTCAAGTTGGAAATACGACTTGAAACTTTTTTCTCATCTAATATTTCGTAGTAAAAAAAAAACTGAAACTTTGAGAATCGAAAACAAGAGAAGATATTCTGACAAGCAAAAGAATTATTTTAAAAAGTTAATTAATTAAATCCATTTAACATTCTGTCATCGATGGCACATTTAATCCCACATCAATTTGCGTAGGCTTGTTGACGCTTGATGATAAACACTAACGATGCTTAAAAACATCATCGAAAATTTTCCATAGATCCTCAGCTGTCGATAGCCAGATATCTAAAAACAAAGTCAATTTATTTTTTTTAAATCATTCTTCTGCGAAAGTTAGTTCCAAGGGAACTAATATCAGTAGCGATCCCCTTTGTGCTGTGGGAAAAGACACGTCTGCACGCAGCGGTATAAGAGTTTGAGCCTTTTCCCATTATTAGAAAGCACAAGCCATTAATCATCTCCTCAGAGCCGTAATATTACGTTGAGCCCAGTCAGAACAGATAGAGCCAAGCAAACGGGACAAGGGATGGGAAGAAGTGAAGGGAAGTAGATCGATCTGAGAGTTGAGATCTAGTGGGCGATGCGACGAGTCATCAACAGTTTTACTGCCATAAAAAAAAAAAAAAATCAGTAACCAGCTCTATCGAGAGAATGTAAAAGCCATCGCCATCAATCTGCGCTCCTACTTGACATTAGATTTACATTTTTCACAGCTTTCTTTCTTGTTAACCTGGTGCTTTTATTAGGCATTGACGCTACGTACCAGGTGCTCAAGCAGGCGGGTGAGATCCGTGGCAATTCAACAAACTCACCACCTACGCCTCCTACTGGAGATCATCTTTCCTCTGGAGCGGCTCCTACATCGAGGATTATTTCATCCCACCCTTCCTCGTCCACCTCTGGTAAGACACACAATCACCCAATTAAATTTACATTATTAATATTATTTTACAGGCTCTCTTTCTCTCTCTTTCTCTTTCTTCTTCTATCTCTTGATTTCTCTCTCTCTCTCTCTCTCTCTCTCTTTCTACGATCAAAGGACACGACTCGCTGGGCTTTACTCTCAAGCTTCTCTAGTTAATTATTACATTTACAAAATTATTTAATCAATTAATTAATTAAATAAAATAAACTGCAGTAGCTGAATAAAATTTATTTACACAGAATCGCGATAAGAATGAGAAGGTGGACTAAAAATAAATCAAACGGATAAATTATACGTATATACGCTGAGTTAACTGATGTTACTTTCTACCCTGTCATTAGTATCTAATGTCAGCATTAGCCGAAATTTCACCTCATTCAGACCGTTCTCTGCCCATCAGAGTTTAAATGTTGAGAAACTCCCGCTACAACAACCTCTCCCACGATAATGACCGAATAAACTTTCTCAGCAGATTATATATTTATCATTAATATACTCACCGGCAATTTTACCCCTCATTGTTTCACCCCATCGCATTCAAACGAAATGTTTTTTTTTTTTTTTTTTATTTTATTTATTCCTTTGTGGAAAATAGATCCAGCTTTGGGGATCATAAAGTGTTAAATTCGCTTGGATAACAATTGATCCGACTAACATTTACGATACGATAGTGTGGGAGTATTTTATTATTTCGGGTGGTTCATTTATCTGCTTGACGTTTTGAAAGTTACCTGCAATATTATTCACTGCTTTGAGTATTTAAAAAAATTTTTTATTTATTTTTAACGCTTTGTTTTAATCTCTACGCATTTATATTTATTTTAAAATATATCAATGGTTAATTTAATTTTAAACCATTAGAAAATTTATAAATATTATAGTTATCGATTTATCAAATGGTCTATTAAATATTAAAATAAAATGTTATTAATTGACCTTAATAAGTCAATCATATAAATTTCAGTCCATCAATCATTTTCTGTCAAAAGTCAGCTGCTATTATTCATCATAATTAAATTATTTATGAATATAGTGATGGTGGTTTATAATTTTATTAGTCATTGAATATAAATTATTATTAAATTTAACAATTAAATGAATTTTCTGGGTAGCTTTTATTTAAATTTATAATAAATTGAGTGATAGTGATAATTATAATCGAGAGACGAAGCAAAAAAATATTTGTTAAAATTGGGATTGGCCAGGACGCGGAAGCGGTGGATCGACTTCGGGCACACGACCATTTGGCCAGCCGCTGATTCTTATGGCACAAGCGCCCATCACAAACTCCTCATCCTCAGTGTCCTCTTCGACTTTACGTCGTAAGCGCAACGCCAATAAAAGACGGTGACACTAAAAATACTTTGCTGCTTTTAAAAACAGCTCTGGTGCTTAAATCCCATGTCAGCTGCTAAATAATGACACGGATACAAAAATTAATCCACCCACAAAAAAAAAAAAAAAGAAAAAACTAGCTAAAGTTAATAAAAAAAAAAAAAAAAAATGTAAATATATTATGTATGTGAGATAAACGAAACCAAGACTTAGCTGGGTCTTCTTCAGGAACACGACCATCGGGCCAGCCCCTGGTATTGATGACATCAGAACCCTCGTCGTCTGACGTCTCCTCCCCATTGCCGAGGTCACCGTTGAGGAGGCAGCAAAGCAGTAAAAAAATTCGATGATACACAACTTAACTAAACTTTTATTCTCAATAGGCAACACCAGATAACGATCGTTCTAATTAATCAGCGTCTATATTATTTTCCTTATTCTCTGCCGCTACGTGTCACCCCAACAAAGACTATTTTAATTATAATTATAATTATATTTAATTATCGAGATTTTTAAAACTTTCCCATTTACCGGATCACCGGTCGCTCTCCAAAATACCGATACCATCCACTCGACCTATTCCCTCTATCGTCGATCAGCACTCGAGTATGTTACGCGCGAATAGCTTCGCTAGTCATTTTAAATTCGTACATGCGGTCTTGTGTATACTGGGCTATAACTTTATCGAGGAAAAAAATAAAAAATTAACAAAGCCAATGTCATTACTTACAAGCCTCATTATTTTCTTTTGTCCCTAATTCTCATTCATTAAAATCGTGGGTTATCAGAATCGATATGAGAATAAGTTTGATGTTATCGGAGAGTTTCCTCTATACTACTGTTTTCCACAACATGTACAGACTGACATGTAATATCACTTATTGTTATACGCACGTCAATATCGATCCTCCAGGTCTCGTTAATCCGTATCATTATTATCATACACAAGATAATAGATTTAATAAACCAACTAGCTAAATCGATCTTCGATGTTCATTTGCCGCACTGTGACCTTTTGTGCCACGTGATATTAGACACTGCCTAATCGAGTATCGTGATTAGACTAGCCTCACCGTACACATCTACATATATATCTATATCTATCAATATATATATATATATACCTACTGCTCAATCCTACAATACATGATTAAATCAATCAATAAAATTGTATCAAGTAAATTTGTAAATAGCGTAAATAAATATCAGTGCGTATTTAAATATCGAGTCGTGTCCTTAATATTAACTGTATTGTTTTATTATTTTTTTAAAAATACCATGTGGCACGTTCTATGCTTCGAAGTACTTTTTATACTTTTAATTACTGTGATCTGTGTATCTGGTATTCCATACTAAATTATCAATACTTATCTTGTCTATAATCTCTGTGTGTTATTATTGGAATATTAAAATTAATTATAATTAATTTGTGATTAATAATAATATTTAAATTGTACATGTATGTAAAAATATGCAAGTGTGTTCGAGGCTGATGTCGGACGTGCCAGCTAGGTATAACAGTAGTTGCCTGAATAGTTTTTTTTTTATAGTCAACCAGACTATTTATTGCTGGTTTAAAATAAATAGCGAGAATAGAAAAAAAGTAGATAATGATCATGCCATTGACCGGAGACTTGGACAAAAAGTATAAATTTATTTGTTATTATTATTGAATTTTTGATGATTTATTGCAAGAAAGTTTCGGTTTAAATTCAATTGGAGTTGAAAAAAAAAAAAAAAAAAAAAGAAAAAATTAGAGTAATTAGAGTCTCCGGGATCGGTATGATCAATTAAGCACGTTAGACGACATCGAGCATCGAGCACCAAACGGAAGAAGGGCTGACTCATAATAGATATCATGAAACACGAAGCTCCGCATAGTCCACAACGTCGGCGTGAGCGATTGAATCTGAGGATGAAGAGCCTCAGTTTGGATTCACCCGAGGGGACGGCTCACGTGAGGCACAGGCCCAGGGACTACTACCAGGGCCAAAAGGACTCGACGCCACCGAGACACTCCGATAGCGGCAGTATAAATCGTCTGTGTAAGTTTCATTTTAAATATCATCCTCATTCACTCGTTCATTGCAGAAATAGATAGACAGTTGGTATTTATATAGTAAATAAACGAGTAAATAAATAAATACTGTCGTTTAAGCTCCTTGCAGTTCAGGTCACGGACAGCCGGTTCAACGACAAGGACGCGGAGCCATCAGGATGTCAAGTATGGAATTGCCGGACGACAACGACAAATCTTATTCATCTGCCAGCACTTCACCCTGCCCGTCGCCGCACGCTAACAATCAGAACCACTTGAATTTGCCGGGCAAACGAGTGCTACCAACAAACAATCTTTACGTCGTATTGTACAATTTTGACGCGCGTCATCGAGATGAGCTTGACCTCAAGTAAGAGACCTCACTTTTATTTATTTACGCTGTAAAAAATCGGGATTTAATCTGCGTTCACTTCGCAGTTTTTTACAGAGTATTTAAAGTAATTAATAATTAATAGGAATTTTTTTATTATAATTACGATCTATGAATATTTATTTCAGAGCCGGTTATAAAATAACAGTTATTGATAAATCGGAGAAAGATTGGTGGAAAGGTAAATGTTTAGGTGGCAGAGCTGGTTATTTTCCAAGCGCGTATGTTATGAAAATAGAATCTGGTCAAAAAACACATCAAGTTACTCGTAATCTTCAACTATCTGATCAAATAACACTTTTACGCGATCAAGTAATTATTATTAATTATATTCTTATCGTTTATTATCAACTAATTGTTAATTATTAATTTTAATTGATAAATTGTATAGATCGTCATCCAAGTAAGCGAACCAGTTGACGGTGTCGCGATGGTACGATGCGCAGCGGACACAAGATCATCCGGACACGTTACCGAGGAAGGTGATGTGAGATTTCGCGAAGTTCTCTGCCCTCTTAAATTTCTCCAGGAAGTGTGACAGCGACGTCACTACAATCGATCAAATTTGAATTACTACAAATCAATGAGCGAACGTGTAAGATATCAGTCAACATTTGTGCGAGATAATTTAGTTATGTCCCATACAAACACCTCTGAGATGTATTATGATTGTTTGCAATGCACCGAGCATTGTCGGCATGCTAGTAACACAATAACTGATAACATTAATGTCAATATAAATGATAACAATAGTAATACCCTAAAACGCGGAATGTCATCGGCAGAAATAAACCCAAATTTTGTTATGAATTACAAAAACAATTGTCAGTCATACTATTCATCAGATTTATATGACAGCACACGTAATAGTAAAATGTGCAGTCAGATACAGTGCGTGACAACACCCGCAAGGAAGCGATCATCACTGGCACGACCCGTACGTATTCACGATTTATCAGCTCACAAAAATGTACCAGCAGAGTTGACTGAATTTTCAATTGACGAGCGGTCTAATCCCGGGGAGACGGCCTATTACACCGGCGGGTTACCATTCGATGACCACTCGGGCAGCGAAGACGCCTGGCCAATTCGTCTTCGTCTTGAAGAAATTCTCGAGCTTACTTTGTCTAGAAGTAAAAAGTCTAAGAGGATGAAAACACGGAAACGAAAGAAGGTTACGCTGACAAGTAAGCACACACACTTCAAAGATACCGAGAGACTTCTCAAGGTACTTAGCATTAATAATGTGGACCAAGATTGTAGGTACAATGTTAAACGTTGTTCTATCATGTAGTGTGTTGTTATTATTATTATTATTATTATTATATTTATATTATTTTAACAAAGACGGCTTACCTAAAAATACTAAATACTTATTATTAGTACAACATAAAATTATTATTTTAAAAATAAGACGTTAATAGATTTGATAGCAAAGTAATAATCCTGTTGGGCTTCCCGCCAACACGCTCTTCCTCAACTCTAGCTGGTGTCTCAATTAAATGTAATTCGTGTAACGCATTTCGATCTTTTTCCTGTAAGAACTTTAGTTTTATTTTTTAAGTCTCTTTAAATTAAAAGTATATTTAATAATTTAATAATAATCACATTTTATTAATTATTTAAATGATATTTTTATTTTAGTAACGACTTTTTATTTATTTTTCAACCTCTTACACAATAAGAATTTCAGACGAATTTAAAAAAAATAATTATAGAGGTTTTTGTGGTACTTGAAGGTGTTTATTGTGTATTTTACAACATACCTATTATATAAAACCAGCCTAAAATAAAAGCCGTCCTTTCATATACTTGCCTGAAAGTCATGAAAACATAATTATTTATTTAAATATTTAAAAAAAACATAAAAAATAAATTTTTATCGAGCATTTCTTTAATCATAAATTTTCATCATTAAAATTATAATATTATATATTAATAATATATATTAATGAGTATACATAAAATAAGATTACCTGGAAACTGGATTTGTCTATAACTTATTAATTATTACTATCCGTTGCGTGTAATAATTATCGATTGCCTGTAACAAATTATTTATAATGCATTTAAAATTATACAGATACCCATTGTCCTGTCGTACTATTTTATTTTTATAATTTTTTCACTCCGAATAACCCATTGTGGCCATGAGAGAAAGATCGTAATTGCGAGTTATTTATAAATAAATTATTACAAAGTTATATTAAACTAGTTTCGTTTTTATGCATCGGTTTTGGTGACATGTATATTGTACATGTTGGACTTTTATGGACAGCGTAGTGCGTGGTCCATGATTACGTTATTAGTACCAACGAGAAACAAACCATAGGGTGTAAATCCGTCATAACGCAGTACTTTAAATGTATGCATATCAGATTATTTATTGAAATAAATTTTTTAATGAAAGATATTACACTGAGTATTAATTACTTTCAGAATATGACACGGAAATTTTATTTTTACATGTTACTACTATTTTTACCCATCATACGGCTGCTCTGATTTTTTTTTTCACAATTTTTACACAGAAAAAAAAGTTTTCTGAGAGTAAAAAATTTTTACCCTAAGAAAATTTTTCCTTGCCCTAAGAAATTTTTCTTAGGGCGAGAAAAAAATTTCTTGACCCAAGAAATTTTTTCTAATCTTAAGAAAATTTTTGTTTCCATTTCATAATGAAAAATTTTTTTTGCGCCAAAAAATTCATTTTTTCTGTGTAGAAATATTTCAAAAAATATCAAAATTTTCGTAAATGTTTTTTGAAATTTTAAAGTATTTTAGTTGATTTTTTAATTTTCTAAAATATTTACGACAAATTTGGAATTTTTTGAAACGTTTTAATAAATTTTGAAATTTTAAAGATTCTGGAATTATCGACAATTTTAAAATTATCGACAATATTTTTGATTTTCTAAAATTATTCCAATTAAAAATTTTTTTTTTATATTTTTGAAGGTTAAAAAACATTCTAGGACATTATAATAAAAATAAATAGCGAACACTCAAATTATGTAGCAGAAATAATAAAGTTGTTTCATAGCGACAAGATTTTATCTGCGTCCATCTAAAGTACTGTCATACAACAGAGTTACGGCTTATGATTAAACCTCCGTTCGTACTAATAGATACGAAGTAGCCAATGGCAGATGCTCCAAGTCCAGCATGTACTAGACAAATGATGCGTCTAAAAAATAGTTAAGTATCTTTATTTATATATATGTATTATATATATTAAAAAAAAATATAAAGCATATTAAATTCTGTTAGTATAGGTATAAATGTGCGATATTTTATCTCGTTGACCATATAATTAAGATACTTATATATAAATGTTATATATATTATTAATAAATATATACATATGTTTACGAGTGCCCTTCCTTGAAAGTGTATCAATTATTACAAATTAAAATATCTGAACTGTAAGCTATTCCAAATACCATGCCCAGTATTTTCTAAGTATTAATAGAGTGTATCTCCTGATTAAAAACTCCGACTAAATCCAATTGAATTAGATTTAAAGTCAATCGCATTTCTATCAGATCCAATCGGAAAAAAAACATTTAAATCGGATTTAATCGGAAAATAATTTTTTTCCCGATTAACTTTTAATGGGATGCATTCAGAACTTTTCGATTAAAACTAATTGAAAGTCAACCGGAAATTTCCGATTAGAAATTTTCCAATCGGATTCAATCGGAGTTTTCAATCAGAGTTACTAATACCATACAAAATAATTATAATAATTACTAATAACTTATTTTTAACAAAATAATATTTGAATGCAAAAAGTATACAAGCGTGCACACAATTGTTCTAAATGTGTAACAAATTTTAAAAAAAGTATTTAAAGTATCACCATATGAGACGACAATTTGTTGTGTGTTGTTATAATTTCGATTAATTATATAATATATAAATATATATATACATATATATATATATATATATAT